>NC_134832.1:69759038-70124334 GCF_004210375.1 Tachypleus tridentatus
GCATCATTTAAACAGTGAAATATCGTTCGAGAGAGAGTACTTTGGACATGTTATTTATAAATATTTATATTAAAACGGTTAAATGTTGTTTCTTACGAACTAACTTTTAAACATGTGAACTCTAACTATTGTTATTATTTAAAGAATACCGGCGTTTCAACGTTCCCAAAACATTCTTTCTATACGTCGGAAATTTTACAGAGTGCGATATTCGCGCCACTAATTACTCTATCTTTAGCTGCTCTACTCAAGTATTCAAAATATTTCTTTATTTTTATAAGAAAGAACACAGAAAAAAGAATATTTTCGAAACTATTCACCAAGTGTTTCGTTTAATTATTAGAAGAAAATATCGCAGTCGGTAGGATTCGAACCTACGCGGGAAAATCCCAATGGATTTCTAGTCCATCGCCTTAACCACTCGGCCACGACTGCTGGTAGGTAAGTTATAAATGAAAGTTAGTTCTCAGGTGTAAATAAAAAAAACAGTTCTTTTTTTTTAAATGGAAACTCAAACGAACATCGCAGGTGTTTAGTTCAGAGAGAGAGAAATCTCAACAATGCTCTCTCCAACTCTGGTGGTCAGGAACGTTGTGGTTCCTCATCTTCCACTCACGTGAGAAATTATTGAAATTTACATGAGGTTTTGCCTTTATTTTATTTTGACTTTTTTATCTTATAGAGGAGAGGTTGGTCATAATACTGGTGAGCGAGGCAAACGCGGCATCCAAGATGCCAGGCAGGCCGGAACCAAACAGCAGATATCCAGCTGAATATGAACGCGAGACGACCCGTTTCAGTGCTGGACAATAATGCTGCCTTGGCTGGGATCTAAAGATCCAATGCCTGAGATTTAGCTGCGGGGAAAATGGGAATGCGCCGGAAAACCCAACTCTCACAGGACAGGCGCCGAAAGATTTACCTGTCCTGTGCCCGAGATCTGAAAAAAATAAGTACATATTATAGTCATGAGGTTTATCTTTTATGTACTTTGTTGTGTGATTTGTGATTGCTGAAATATGTTATATTGTAAAATGTATTTTGTCCCTGCTTTGGCCAATTTACATAGTGATGCAGTTAGTTTGTTTCAGTGTTCTGCTTTTAAATAACATTTGTATGACATTTCTGGGAGTCTGTTTCTTAGAGTTGGAAAGTTACTAATTTGGTGTATGTAATTTACGGAAGTGTATGATGGTAGTCTGTTTGCTGCTCTTAGTATTTTATTTTGTTGTACTTTGATTTTTTTGTTGTGTGTTACTTTCGCATTTTATATGTGACTTGTCATCCACAGTCTATCAACGGACGGATGTAATCCTCGTATATTTAGATATTGGTCTTTGGTGAGCAGTTTGAGCGTTTGCTATTTAAAGTCATTAAATGTAAAATGCGTTTTTTGATTGACGAGTGCATGTTGTTATGTTTTTTTTTCCATGTTAGCCTTGAGTCCAAAGTGATGCCAAGGAATGTGATGTGTTTGCTCATGTTAATGGCGTATTTCCGAGCGAGATATTTACTTTTTCTAGAGTTTTTCTTTGTCTTTTTAATTTCCTGTAAAAGGTGATTGCTTATGTTTTAGTTGGATTTAAAAACCACTCTCCAATTGTTGCTCCAGTTCGAGACATTGTTTAGTTTCTCGAACGCGAGAGATGACCAATAGTGGGTTTCTGGAGATACTCGAGATTGAAATGTCGTCTGCGTATTGCGAATTGTGAGTGTATGTTAAACTGGGAAAAGGTATATCGCTGACGAAAATAATATACAGTAGTGGAGAAAGGACTGATCCTTGGGGCAGTTATTTTGAAAGTTTTTGATATAGTTTTATTGACTTTTACTTGTGCTATTCTATCTGTTAGGAAGTTTGATATCCATTTAATAACAGTGTGATTTGTTTTCAGATGTGTTAAATTATACTTGATGGCGTTGTGCTAAACGCTGTCAAATGCTTTTTTAACATCTAAAAATACACCTATGGTTGCCTGGTTAGAACTAGGGCGGTATCTGATCGAGATGCGGACTTCTGTATAATTCGTTGTGTCTTCATAGTGTCGAAAGGAAGCATGACGTGTTCGTATTTTTGAAGCCTGATTTTCAAGTGCACTTGCTACGAGAGTTCTTTAAACTTTGTTCTGATATCCTATCACACAGCCTGAAGAAGGATAGAAGAATATTTTCTTTAAATTAAAACAACCTAAAACTGCAGATAATAACTGTTTTTTCTTTCACATTCACAAGAATCGAGTACGCACGTGCCTTTGTGACGGATGGTACTCAGTTGCTACATGCTTGATGAGAATGTATAGGGGAAAAGAATATTCTTCCAACGTAAATCTGAAGGTGACGCCGAAGGACCAAAATCCGTAAAACAGAATTATTACAAACAGAAGTCGTTCAACACATGAAGTACAAATAAATATTGGAGCACAACAAATAAAACAATCTTTATTCCATCGTTTATTTAAATTGACGAAACCTTTATTATTAAATATTCAAAGGGAAGATCTTTTATCGTTTTAACATCTCATTTTCTTTATTTTGATACACTTTTTCTTCTAATATGCAATGTATCGATTTTCTCAGCGCACTGTCTAACAACTGCTGCGCTTGTCAGTTCCATTTCTCACGACATTGTTTACGGTTCGGTTGTTGTGTAGATACATGTAGCCTGAGGTGTTACTTTCAACACGTTCACTTTCAGAAAAACAGAAGGATTGGAGAAAAGTAATTTTGACAATTAGATTCTTTTACAGAAGAATTGGAGAAACAATACTTTTGGAATTATATTCTGTTGTTCAGTGTTCGAGGTTTTAACAGTTAATGTTCTGTAGATATTGGCGTCGCAGAAAGCACAACATCTGCTAATCTTTAAAGTTAGCTGCCTCATAATTGATTGGATAACAAACGTTTAGAAGTATTCTACATTATGTTTTCTTTGAATAGAAAATGTGAAAGAAAATGTACCAGAGTAATGTGAATGAGATATTACGAAATACAATAGTACGTTAGGTTAGTATTTGAAAATTAAATTGCATAATCAGTTCAGGGCAGTTGTGGCCGAGTGGTTAAGATAATGGATTTGAAATCCATTGGGATAATCGTGCGTAGGTTGGAATCCTACCGACTGCGAGTGATATCGTTTTTAATACCTAGGGAGAAACCTAATAGTCAGTAGTAAAAATAATTAATGAAACATTCGACTTTATTTTTTGAAGTGAAATCCCTTTCAACTCATTTCGATCAATACTTCTCAAGGCATCATTTAAACAGTGAAATATCGTTCGAGAGAGAGTACTTTGGACATGTTATTTATAAATATTTATATTAAAACGGTTAAATGTTGTTTCTTACGAACTAACTTTTAAACATGTGAACTCTAACTATTGTTATTATTTAAAGAATACCGGCGTTTCAACGTTCCCAAAACATTCTTTCTATACGTCGGAAATTTTACAGAGTGCGATATTCGCGCCACTAATTACTCTATCTTTAGCTGCTCTACTCAAGTATTCAAAATATTTCTTTATTTTTATAAGAAAGAACACAGAAAAGAAGAATATTTTCGAAACTATTCACCAAGTGTTTCGTTCAAATTAATAGAAGAAAATATCGCAGTCGGTAGGATTCGAACCTACGCGGGAAAAACCCAATGGATTTCTAGTCCATCGCCTTAACCACTCGGCCACGACTGCTGGTAGGTAAGTTATAAATGAAAGTTAGTTCTCAGGTGTAAATGAAAACGAGTTTTCTTTTTTTTAAAAAATGGAAACTCAAACGAACATCGCAGGTGTTTAGTTCAGAGAGAGAGAAATCTCAACAATGCTCTCTCCAACTCTGGTGGTCAGGAACGTTGTGGTTCCTCATCTTCCACTCACGTGAGAAATTATTGAAATTTACATGAGGTTTTTGCCTTTATTTTATTTTGACTTTTATACTTAAGAGGAGAGGTTGGTCATAATACTGGTGAGCGAGGGCAAACGCGGCATCCAAGATGCCAGGCAGGCCGGAACCAAACAGCAGATATCCAGCTGAATATGAACGCGAGACGACCCGTTTCAGTGCTGGACAATAATGCTGCCTTGGCTGGGATCTAAAGATCCAATGCCTGAGATTTAGCTGCGGGGGGAAATGGGAATGCGCCGGAAAACCCAACTTTCACAGGACAGGCGCCGAAAGATTTACCTGTCCTGTGCCCGAGATCTGAAAAATAAGTACATATTATAGTCATGAGGTTTATCTTTTATGTACTTTGTTGTGTGATTTGTGATTGCTGAAATATGTTATATTGTAAAATGTATTTTGTCCCTGCTTTGGCCAATTTACATAGTGATGCAGTTAGTTTGTTTCAGTGTTCTGCTTTTAAATAACATTTGTATGACATTTCTGGGAGTCTGTTTCTTAGAGTTGGAAAGTTACTAATTTGGTGTATGTAATTTACGGAAGTGTATGATGGTAGTCTGTTTGCTGCTCTTAGTATTTTATTTTGTTGTACTTTGATTTTTTTGTTGTGCGTTACTTCGCATTTTATATGTGACTTGTCATCCACAGTCTATCAACGGACGGATGTAATCCTCGTATATTTAGATATTGGTCTTTGGTGAGCAGTTTGAGCGTTTGCTATTTAAAGTCATTAAATGTAAAATGCGTTTTTTGATTGACGAGTGCATGTTGTTATGTTTTTTTTCCATGTTAGCCTTGAGTCCAAAGTGATGCCAAGGAATGTGATGTGTTTGCTCATGTTAATGGCGTATTTCCGAGCGAGATATTTACTTTTTCTAGAGTTTTTCTTTGTCTTTTTAATTTCCTGTAAAAGGTGATTGCTTATGTTTTAGTTGGATTTAAAAACCACTCTCCAATTGTTGCTCCAGTTCGAGACATTGTTTAGTTTCTCGAACGCGAGAGATGACCAATAGTGGGTTTCTGGAGATACTCGAGATTGAAATGTCGTCTGCGTATTGCGAATTGTGAGTGTATGTTAAACTGGGAAAAGGTATATCGCTGACGAAAATAATATACAGTAGTGGAGAAAGGACTGATCCTTGGGGCAGTTATTTTGAAAGTTTTTGATATAGTTTTATTGACTTTTACTTGTGCTATTCTATCTGTTAGGAAGTTTGATATCCATTTAATAACAGTGTGATTTGTTTTCAGATGTGTTAAATTATACTTGATGGCGTTGTGCTAAACGCTGTCAAATGCTTTTTTAACATCTAAAAATACACCTATGGTTGCCTGGTTAGAACTAGGGCGGTATCTGATCGAGATGCGGACTTCTGTATAATTCGTTGTGTCTTCATAGTGTCGAAAGGAAGCATGACGTGTTCGTATTTTTGAAGCCTGATTTTCAAGTGCACTTGCTACGAGAGTTCTTTAAACTTTGTTCTGATATCCTATCACACAGCCTGAAGAAGGATAGAAGAATATTTTCTTTAAATTAAAAACAACCTAAAACTGCAGATAATAACTGTGTTTTTCTTTCACATTCACAAGAATCGAGTACGCACGTGCCTTTGTGACGGATGGTACTCAGTTGCTACATGCTTGATGAGAATGTATAGGGGAAAAGAATATTCTTCCAACGTAAATCTGAAGGTGACGCCGAAGGACCAAAATCCGTAAAACAGAATTATTACAAACAGAAGTCGTTCAACACACATGAAGTACAAATAAATATTGGAGCACAACAAATAAAACAATCTTTATTCCATCGTTTATTTAAATTGACGAAACCTTTATTATTAAATATTCAAAGGGAAGATCTTTTTATCGTTTTAACATCTCATTTTCTTTATTTTGATACACTTTTTCTTCTAATATGCAATGTATCGATTTTCTCAGCGCACTGTCTAACAACTGCTGCGCTTGTCAGTTCCATTTCTCACGACATTGTTTACGGTTCGGTTGTCGTGTAGATACATGTAGCCTGAGGTGTTACTTTCAACACGTTCACTTTCAGAAAAACAGAAGGATTGGAGAAAAAGTAATTTTGACAATTAGATTCTTTTTACAGAAGAATTGGAGAAACAATACTTTTTGGAATTATATTCTGTTGTTCAGTGTTCGAGGTTTTAACAGTTAATGTTCTGTAGATATTGGCGTCGCAGAAAGCACAACATCTGCTAATCATTAAAGTTAGCTGCCTCATAATTGATTGGATAACAAACGTTTAGAAGTATTCTACATTATGTTTTCTTTGAATAGAAAATGTGAAAGAAAATGTACCAGAGTAATGTGAATGAGATATTACGAAATACAATAGTACGTTAGGTTAGTATTTGAAAATTAAATTGCATAATCAGTTCAGGGCAGTTGTGGCCGAGTGGTTAAGATAATGGATTTGAAATCCATTGGGATAATCGTGCGTAGGTTGGAATCCTACCGACTGCGAGTGATATCGTTTTTAATACCTAGGGAGAAACCTAATAGTCAGTAGTAAAAATAATTAATGAAACATTCGACTTTATTTTTTTGAAGTGAAATCCTTTCAACTCATTTCGATCAATACTTCTCAAGGCATCATTTAAACAGTGAAATATCGTTCGAGAGAGAGTACTTTGGACATGTTATTTATAAATATTTATATTAAAACGGTTAAATGTTGTTTCTTACGAACTAACTTTTAAACATGTGAACTCTAACTATTGTTATTATTTAAAGAATACCGGCGTTTCAACGTTCCCAAAACATTCTTTCTTTTCGTCGGAAATTTTACAGAGTGCGATATTCGCGCCACTAATTACTCTATCTTTAGCTGCTCTACTCAAGTATTCAAAATATTTCTTTATTTTTATAAGAAAGAACACAGAAAAGAAGAATATTTTCGAAACTATTCACCAAGTGTTTCGTTCAAATTAATAGAAGAAAATATCGCAGTCGGTAGGAATCGAACCTACGCGGGAAAATCCCAATGGATTTCTAGTCCATCGCCTTAACCACTCGGCCACGACTGCTGGTAGGTAAGTTATAAATGAAAGTTAGTTCTCAGGTGTAAATAAAAACGAGTTTTCTTTTTTTTTTAAAATGGAAACTCAAACGAACATCGCAGGTGTTTAGTTCAGAGAGAGAGAAATCTCAACAATGCTCTCTCCAACTCTGGTGGTCAGGAACGTTGTGGTTCCTCATCTTCCACTCACGTGAGAAATTATTGAAATTTACATGAGGTTTTTGCCTTTATTTTATTTTGACTTTTTTTATACTTAAGAGGAGAGGTTGGTCATAATACTGGTGAGCAGGCAAACGCGGCATCCAAGATGCCAGGCAGGCCGGAACCAAACAGCAGATATCCAGCTGAATATGAACGCGAGACGACCCGTTTCAGTGCTGGACAATAATGCTGCCTTGGCTGGGATCTAAAGATCAATGCCTGAGATTTAGCTGCGGGGAGAAATGGGAATGCGCCGGGAAACCCAACTTTCACAGGACAGGCGCCGAAAGATTTACCTGTCCTGTGCCCGAGATCTGAAAAATAAGTACATATTATAGTCATGAGGTTTATCTTTTATGTACTTTGTTGTGTGATTTGTGATTGCTGAAATATGTTATATTGTAAAATGTATTTTGTCCCTGCTTTGGCCAATTTACATAGTGATGCAGTTAGTTTGTTTCAGTGTTCTGCTTTTAAATAACATTTGTATGACATTTCTGGGAGTCTGTTTCTTAGAGTTGGAAAGTTACTAATTTGGTGTATGTAATTTACGGAAGTGTATGATGGTAGTCTGTTTGCAGCTCTTAGTATTTTATTTTGTTGTACTTTGATTTTTTTTGTTGTGCGTTACTTCGCATTTTATATGTGACTTGTCATCCACAGTCTATCAACGGACGGATGTAATCCTCGTATATTTAGATATTGGTCTTTGGTGAGCAGTTTGAGCGTTTGCTATTTAAAATCATTAAATGTAAAATGCGTTTTTTTGATTGACGAGTGCATGTTGTTATGTTTTTTTTTCCATGTTAGCCTTGAGTCCAAAGTGATGCCAAGGAATGTGATGTGTTTGCTCATGTTAATGGCGTATTTCGAGCGAGATATTTACTTTTCTAGAGTTTTTTCTTTGTCTTTTAATTTCCTGTAAAGGTGATTGCTTATGTTTTAGTTGGATTTAAAACCACTCTCCAATTGTTGCTCCAGTTCGAGACATTGTTTAGTTTCTCGAACGCGAGAGATGACCAATAGTGGGTTTCTGGAGATACTTGAGATTGAAATGTCGTCTGCGTATTGCGAATTGTGAGTGTATGTTAAACTGGGAAAAGGTATATCGCTGACGAAAATAATATACAGTAGTGGAGAAAGGACTGATCCTTGGGGCAGTTATTTTGAAAGTTTTTGATATAGTTTTATTGACTTTTACTTGTGCTATTCTATCTGTTAGGAAGTTTGATATCCATTTAATAACAGTGTGATTTGTTTTCAGATGTTGTAAATTATACTTGATGGCGTTGTGCTAAACGCTGTCAAATGCTTTTTTAACATCTAAAAATACACCTATGGTTGCCTGGTTAGAACTAGGGCGGTATCTGATCGAGATGCGGACTTCTGTATAATTCGTTGTGTCTTCATAGTGTCGAAAGGAAGCATGACGTGTTCGTATTTTTGAAGCCTGATTTTCAAGTGCACTTGCTACGAGAGTTCTTTAAACTTTGTTCTGATATCCTATCACACAGCCTGAAGAAGGATAGAAGAATATTTTCTTTAAATTAAAAACAACCTAAAACTGCAGATAATAACTGTGTTTTTCTTTCACATTCACAAGAATCGAGTACGCACGTGCCTTTGTGACGGATGGTACTCAGTTGCTACATGCTTGATGAGAATGTATAGGGGAAAAGAATATTCTTCCAACGTAAATCTGAAGGTGACGCCGAAGGACCAAAATCCGTAAAACAGAATTATTACAAACAGAAGTCGTTCAACACACATGAAGTACAAATAAATATTGGAGCACAACAAATAAAACAATCTTTATTCCATCGTTTATTTAAATTGACGAAACCTTTATTATTAAATATTCAAAGGGAAGATCTTTTATCGTTTTAACATCTCATTTTCTTTATTTTGATACACTTTTTCTTCTAATATGCAATGTATCGATTTTCTCAGCGCACTGTCTAACAACTGCTGCGCTTGTCAGTTCCATTTCTCACGACATTGTTTACGGTTCGGTTGTTGTGTAGATACATGTAGCCTGAGGTGTTACTTTCAACACGTTCACTTTCAGAAAAACAGAAGGATTGGAGAAAAAGTAATTTTGACAATTAGATTCTTTTTACAGAAGAATTGGAGAAACAATACTTTTTGGAATTATATTCTGTTGTTCAGTGTTCGAGGTTTTAACAGTTAATGTTCTGTAGATATTGGCGTCGCAGAAAGCACAACATCTGCTAATCATTAAAGTTAGCTGCCTCATAATTGATTGGATAACAAACGTTTAGAAGTATTCTACATTATGTTTTCTTTGAATAGAAAATGTGAAAGAAAATGTACCTATATAAAAAACAACCTAAAACTGCAGATAATAATAAGGAAAAATAATAAAAAAATGTATGCTTCTTGAAGATCTATAGTGTTTCCTTACATATTAATAGTAACGTGATGTAATTTATCGTTTAGCTCAGAACTGTGTCAAAACAATTCACGTTTTTTGAACTTTTCTCTCATTTTCTTCAGGAGCTGTCACACCATTAAAGTATTACGCTTTCTCATCGGCCACTAAACTAAAACTACAGAGTATAGTGAACGTGCATAACGAATGAGTAGCGTGTATAATTGGTAAACCGTGGTGTCTGTCTTGGTGTTCGCCCACTTCATCGGGATTCGATCTATGTTTTGGATTAGTGACTGTCAGGTTCAGCATTCGCCTTTTCTTCCCTCTCAAGAATTGTTGGTTTGTTTATCCTGTTAAAATCCTCGACAGTGAGCATTGTTGAGTTACCTTTCCTTTCGCTTTGTCCATTGTTCGCAGTTATAATTAACATTCCACTTTCGTGCCTCGTCCAAATGGTGGGGCAGTATTAACTCGTATATTTTCACGAACTTCCTTAGTGCTAGATCTCACTATTTGTCCATGTTCTTCATGCAGTTTTATTTTAAAGGGCGGAGAAAGAAAATAAATTCACGGCCCTCATCCTGAAGAGATCAAATTGATCCACATCTGTTCTGTGAACCTCGTCACAGTTTGCGGTCTCGAATATAGCTTCTAATAAAAGTTCCATTTCCGAAGGAAATCGCGTTTCCTCCGATAGAAATCTCAGCAGTCCTTATTACAGAATGTTCATCCGCGAATATGCTCTACTTTTTCGTCATTAGATCCCACGTTATCATTTTTACAAACGGCGTGATTTGGTCGCAAATATTTCGAAATGCCGCACGTCACGACTGAACCACATGGACGAACACGCTCGTCCTTTCATCTATCCAGGCATTACAATGTCACTTTTCCATTAATGGAGCCCAAGAGATTGCGATAGTGACCACGCGTCTTCACTCGTGTCTGGTATTTCAAAATAAGGGACGGCAGACTAAGATAGCCCTAGACTAGAGTAACACAGGAAAAACATTTCACACTCACAATTTGTAACAAATTTACCGGCTAAAAATGGCCTCTGAAACAAATCTCGTTTTTTCACTGTGGATCTTCGCTTCATATTTACGTTATCGTAACATTAAAATCATTTCTAAATTGAAACCTTAATTTCCATGTCTCGTGTATTAAATTCATAATGAGTTTCAATTAATAATAATGATCAGTTTTGTTTGGTTTTATCTTCACAATTTAATATGTTTTGAATAAGCTTTTAGCTCACTCACTGTTCGAAACTTACTTGACTCTCTAAGAATTAGTATGGTCAAAGAATGATTATCATCAAAGTTATTATACTTCTGTATAATTCGTTGTGCCTCCGTACTGTCGAAAGGAAACATGATGTGTTCGTATTTGTTAAGGCTGTTCATAAAGTGTATTTGCTACGGGTGTTTTAAATTTTTGTTATCATATCCTAACACATAGCCTGAAGAAGAATAAAAAAAATTTTCCTTCAATTAAAACAACCTAAAACTAAAGATAATAACTACGTTTTTCTTACCTTCTCACCAGTATCGACCACATGCCTTTTATCAGCATGATGAGCGTGTATAAACGGAAGGAATGCTTCCCACGTACATCTGAAGCAAACGGAGAAGAACCAAAATCCGAAAACGAGAAGTATTGCAGAGAATATAAAGGAGTCGTTCAACACAGGTAACGTACAAATATTGGAGCGCAACAAATAAATAAATCTTTATTCCATACTTTATTTAAACTTATGAAATCTTGATTATTAAATATTAAAAGTGAAGACGACAATGCAAATGTTTTTATCATTTTAAAATCTCATTTGCTTTATTTTAATCTTTTTTCTAATAATATATACTTTAGCGATTTTCTCAGCGCAGTGTGTAATTACTGTTGCGCTTGTCACATCCATTTGTCATGCCATTGTTTACTGTTCGGTTGTCGCGTAGAAATATCTAGCCTGAAGTGTAACTTGCATCACGTTCGCTTTCGCACCAACAGAATAATTAGTGAAAAAAAGATAATTTTGTACAATTATATTTTGTTGTTCAGGGCTCCAAGTTTTCTCATCTGTAAGTGTTCTGTAGTTATAGGAGGCACCGAAAGCACATTTTCTTCTGCTAATCTTTAAAGGCACCTGGCTCATAATTGATGGGATTACAAACGTCTCCAAGTATTCTACCTCATGTTTTGCGCGAATAGAAAATGTCCATTAGATTGGTGATGAGAAATCGAAGTGCACATATACGCTACAGCAGTTGTGGCCGAGTGGTTAAGGCGATGGACTTGAAATCCATTGGGTTATTCCCGCGTAGGTTCGAATCCTACCAACTGCGAGTGATATCATTTTTTAATACCAACGGAGAAATCGAATCGTTCGGACGAAAGGTAACTTTGGAAACATCCGACTACTTTTGGGAAGTGAAATCCTTTTCGACTTATTTCGATCAATACTTCTGAAGGCATCCCTAAAGCACTGAAATATATTACGAGAGAGTGTACTTGGGACGTGTTATGGATAACTAGAAATATAAAAATTTATATTAAAACTTTTAATTGTTGTTTCTTACGAACTAACTTTTAGAGAAAGGATCTCTGAGCATTCTCGTAATATAAATAATCCTGCTCTTTACAAAATATTCGGTTCATACGTGGGAATTTTTTAAGGTGTTAGATTTACGTCACTACTTATGTCTTTTTTAATTCATGAGTTGCTCTACTTATGTGTTCAAAAGTTTTCATTATTTCTATTGGAAAGAAAACATACTCATAGAATATTGGCGAAATTATTCACAAAGTGACCCTTCCAAATAATGGCAAGAAAACACCGGAATCTGTAGAATTCAAACCTACGCGGGAAAAACCCAATGGATTTCTAGTCCATCGCCTTAACCACTCGGCCACGACCGCTCGTGTTTTTTTTCTACTTTAATGATTGTTAGTTTTCAAAGGAAAAATAATCAAAAAATGTATGCTTCTTGAAGATCTATAGTGTTTCCTTACATATTAATAGTAACGTGATGTAATTTATCGTTTAGCTCAGAACTGTGTCAAAACAATTCACGTTTTTTGAACTTTTCTCTCATTTTCTTCAGGAGCTGTCACACCATTAAAGTATTACGCTTTCTCATCGGCCACTAAACTAAAACTACAGAGTATAGTGAACGTGCATAACGAATGAGTAGCGTGTATAATTGGTAAACCGTGGTGTCTGTCTTGGTGTTCGCCCACTTCATCGGGATTCGATCTATGTTTCGGATTAGTGACTGTCAGGTTCAGCATTCGCCTTTTCTTCCCTCTCAAGAATTGTTAGTTTGTTTCTCCTGTTAAAATCCTCGACAGTGAGCATTGTTGAGTTACCTTTCCTTTCGCTTTGTCCATTGTTCGCAGTTATAATTAACATTCCACTTTCGTGCCTCGTCCAAATGGTGGGGCAGTATTAACTCGTATATTTTCACGAACTTCCTTAGTGCTAGATCTCACTATTTGTCCATGTTCTTCATGCAGTTTTATTTTAAAGGGCGGAGAAAGAAAATAAATTCACGGCCCTCATCCTGAAGAGATCAAATTGATCCACATCTGTTCTGTGAACCTCGTCACAGTTTGCGGTCTCGAATATAGCTTCTAATAAAAGTTCCATTTCCGAAGGAAATCGCGTTTCCTCCGATAGAAATCTCAGCAGTCCTTATTACAGAATGTTCATCCGCGAATATGCTCTACTTTTCGTCATTAGATCCCACGTTATCATTTTTACAAACGGCGTGATTTGGTCGCAAATATTTCGAAATGCCGCACGTCACGACTGAACCACATGGACGAACACGCTCGTCCTTTCATCTATCCAGGCATTACAATGTCACTTTTCCATTAATGGAGCCCAAGAGATTGCGATAGTGACCACGCGTCTTCACTCGTGTCTGGTATTTCAAAATAAGGGACGGCAGACTAAGATAGCCCTAGACTAGAGTAACACAGGAAAAACATTTCACACTCACAATTTGTAACAAATTTACCGGCTAAAATGGCCTCTGAAACAAATCTCGTTTTTTCACTGTGGATCTTCGCTTCATATTTACGTTATCGTAACATTAAAATCATTTCTAAATTCAAACCTTAATTTCCATGTCTCGTGTATTAAATTCATAATGAGTTTCAATTAATAATAATGATCAGTTTTGTTTGGTTTTATCTTCACAATTTAATATGTTTTGAATAAGCTTTTAGCTCACTCACTGTTCGAAACTTACTTGACTCTCTAAGAATTAGTATGGTCAAAGAATGATTATCATCAAAGTTATTATACTTCTGTATAATTCGTTGTGCCTCCGTACTGTCGAAAGGAAACATGATGTGTTCGTATTTGTTAAGGCTGTTCATAAAGTGTATTTGCTACGGGTGTTTTTAAATTTTTGTTATCATATCCTAACACATAGCCTGAAGAAGAATAAAAAAAATTTTCCTTCAATTAAAAACAACCTAAAACTAAAGATAATAACTACGTTTTTCTTACCTTCTCACCAGTATCGACCACATGCCTTTTATCAGCATGATGAGCGTGTATAAACGGAAGGAATGCTTCCCACGTACATCTGAAGCAAACGGAGAAGAACCAAAATCCGAAAACGAGAAGTATTGCAGAGAATATAAAGGAGTCGTTCAACACAGGTAACGTACAAATATTGAGCGCAACAAATAAATAAATCTTTATTCCATACTTTATTTAAACTTATGAAATCTTGATTATTAAATATTAAAAGTGAAGACGACAATGCAAATGTTTTTTATCATTTTAAAATCTCATTTGCTTTATTTTAATCTTTTTTCTAATAATATATACTTTAGCGATTTTCTCAGCGCAGTGTGTAATTACTGTTGCGCTTGTCACATCCATTTGTCATGCCATTGTTTACTGTTCGGTTGTCGCGTAGAAATATCTAGCCTGAAGTGTAACTTGCATCACGTTCGCTTTCGCACCAACAGAATAATTAGTGAAAAAAGATAATTTTGTACAATTATATTTTGTTGTTCAGGGCTCCAGGTTTTCTCATCTGTAAATGTTCTGTAGTTATAGGAGGCACCGAAAGCACATTTTCTTCTGCTAATCTTTAAAGGCACCTGGCTCATAATTGATGGGATTACAAACGTCTCCAAGTATTCTACCTCATGTTTTGCGCGAATAGAAAATGTCCATTAGATTGGTGATGAGAAATCGAAGTGCACATATACGCTACAGCAGTTGTGGCCGAGTGGTTAAGGCGATGGACTTGAAATCCATTGGGTTATTCCCGCGTAGGTTCGAATCCTACCAACTGCGAGTGATATCATTTTTAATACCAACGGAGAAATCGAATCGTTCGGACGAAAGGTAACTTTGGAAACATCCGACTACTTTTGGGAAGTGAAATCCTTTTCGACTTATTTCGATCAATACTTCTGAAGGCATCCCTAAAGCACTGAAATATATTACGAGAGAGTGTACTTGGGACGTGTTATGGATAACTAGAAATATAAAATTTATATTAAAACTTTTAATTGTTGTTTCTTACGAACTAACTTTTAGAGAAAGGATCTCTGAGCATTCTCGTAATATAAATAATCCTGCTCTTTACAAAATATTCGGTTCATACGTGGGAATTTTTATAAGGTGTTAGATTTACGTCACTACTTATGTCTTTTTTTAATTCATGAGCTGCTCTACTTATGTGTTCAAAAGTTTTCATTATTTCTATTGGAAAGAAAACATACTCATAGAATATTGGCGAAATTATTCACAAAGTGACCCTTCCAAATAATGGCAAGAAAACACCGGAATCTGTAGAATTCAAACCTACGCGGGAAAAACCCAATGGATTTCTAGTCCATCGCCTTAACCACTCGGCCACGACCGCTCGTGTTTTTTTCTACTTTAATGATTGTTAGTTTTCAAAGGAAAAATAATCAAAAAATGTATGCTTCTTGAAGATCTATAGTGTTTCCTTACATATTAATAGTAACGTGATGTAATTTATCGTTTAGCTCAGAACTGTGTCAAAACAATTCACGTTTTTGAACTTTTCTCTCATTTTCTTCAGGAGCTGTCACACCATTAAAGTATTACGCTTTCTCATCGGCCACTAAACTAAAACTACAGAGTATAGTGAACGTGCATAACGAATGAGTAGCGTGTATAATTGGTAAACCGTGGTGTCTGTCTTGGTGTTCGCCCACTTCATCGGGATTCGATCTATGTTTTGGATTAGTGACTGTCAGGTTCAGCATTCGCCTTTTCTTCCCTCTCAAGAATTGTTAGTTTGTTTCTCCTGTTAAAATCCTCGACAGTGAGCATTGTTGAGTTACCTTTCCTTTCGCTTTGTCCATTGTTCGCAGTTATAATTAACATTCCACTTTCGTGCCTCGTCCAAATGGTGGGGCAGTATTAACTCGTATATTTTCACGAACTTCCTTAGTGCTAGATCTCACTATTTGTCCATGTTCTTCATGCAGTTTTATTTTAAAGGGCGGAGAAAGAAAATAAATTCACGGCCCTCATCCTGAAGAGATCAAATTGATCCACATCTGTTCTGTGAACCTCGTCACAGTTTGCGGTCTCGAATATAGCTTCTAATAAAAGTTCCATTTCCGAAGGAAATCGCGTTTCCTCCGATAGAAATCTCAGCAGTCCTTATTACAGAATGTTCATCCGCGAATATGCTCTACTTTTCGTCATTAGATCCCACGTTATCATTTTTACAAACGGCGTGATTTGGTCGCAAATATTTCGAAATGCCGCACGTCACGACTGAACCACATGGACGAACACGCTCGTCCTTTCATCTATCCAGGCATTACAATGTCACTTTTCCATTAATGGAGCCCAAGAGATTGCGATAGTGACCACGCGTCTTCACTCGTGTCTGGTATTTCAAAATAAGGGACGGCAGACTAAGATAGCCCTAGACTAGAGTAACACAGGAAAAACATTTCACACTCACAATTTGTAACAAATTTACCGGCTAAAAATGGCCTCTGAAACAAATCTCGTTTTTTCACTGTGGATCTTCGCTTCATATTTACGTTATCGTAACATTAAAATCATTTCTAAATTCAAACCTTAATTTCCATGTCTCGTGTATTAAATTCATAATGAGTTTCAATTAATAATAATGATCAGTTTTGTTTGGTTTTATCTTCACAATTTAATATGTTTTGAATAAGCTTTTAGCTCACTCACTGTTCGAAACTTACTTGACTCTCTAAGAATTAGTATGGTCAAAGAATGATTATCATCAAAGTTATTATACTTCTGTATAATTCGTTGTGCCTCCGTACTGTCGAAAGGAAACATGATGTGTTCGTATTTGTTAAGGCTGTTCATAAAGTGTATTTGCTACGGGTGTTTTAAATTTTTGTTATCATATCCTAACACATAGCCTGAAGAAGAATAAAAAAAATTTTCCTTCAATTAAAACAACCTAAAACTAAAGATAATAACTACGTTTTTCTTACCTTCTCACCAGTATCGACCACATGCCTTTTATCAGCATGATGAGCGTGTATAAACGGAAGGAATGCTTCCCACGTACATCTGAAGCAAACGGAGAAGAACCAAAATCCGAAAACGAGAAGTATTGCAGAGAATATAAAGGAGTCGTTCAACACAGGTAACGTACAAATATTGGAGCGCAACAAATAAATAAATCTTTATTCCATACTTTATTTAAACTTATGAAATCTTGATTATTAAATATTAAAAGTGAAGACGACAATGCAAATGTTTTTATCATTTTAAAATCTCATTTGCTTTATTTTAATCTTTTTTCTAATAATATATACTTTAGCGATTTTCTCAGCGCAGTGTGTAATTACTGTTGCGCTTGTCACATCCATTTGTCATGCCATTGTTTACTGTTCGGTTGTCGCGTAGAAATATCTAGCCTGAAGTGTAACTTGCATCACGTTCGCTTTCGCACCAACAGAATAATTAGTGAAAAAGATAATTTTGTACAATTATATTTTGTTGTTCAGGGCTCCAGGTTTTCTCATCTGTAAATGTTCTGTAGTTATAGGAGGCACCGAAAGCACATTTTCTTCTGCTAATCTTTAAAGGCACCTGGCTCATAATTGATGGGATTACAAACGTCTCCAAGTATTCTACCTCATGTTTTGCGCGAATAGAAAATGTCCATTAGATTGGTGATGAGAAATCGAAGTGCACATATACGCTACAGCAGTTGTGGCCGAGTGGTTAAGGCGATGGACTTGAAATCCATTGGGTTATTCCCGCGTAGGTTCGAATCCTACCAACTGCGAGTGATATCATTTTTAATACCAACGGAGAAATCGAATCGTTCGGACGAAAGGTAACTTTGGAAACATCCGACTACTTTTGGGAAGTGAAATCCTTTTCGACTTATTTCGATCAATACTTCTGAAGGCATCCCTAAAGCACTGAAATATATTACGAGAGAGTGTACTTGGGACGTGTTATGGATAACTAGAAATATAAAAATTTATATTAAAACTTTTAATTGTTGTTTCTTACGAACTAACTTTTAGAGAAAGGATCTCTGAGCATTCTCGTAATATAAATAATCCTGCTCTTTACAAAATATTCGGTTCATACGTGGGAATTTTTATAAGGTGTTAGATTTACGTCACTACTTATGTCTTTTTTAATTCATGAGCTGCTCTACTTATGTGTTCAAAAGTTTTCATTATTTCTATTGGAAAGAAAACATACTCATAGAATATTGGCGAAATTATTCACAAAGTGACCCTTCCAAATAATGGCAAGAAAACACCGGAATCTGTAGAATTCAAACCTACGCGGGAAAAACCCAATGGATTTCTAGTCCATCGCCTTAACCACTCGGCCACGACCGCTCGTGTTTTTTTCTACTTTAATGATTGTTAGTTTTCAAAGGAAAAATAATCAAAAAATGTATGCTTCTTGAAGATCTATAGTGTTTCCTTACATATTAATAGTAACGTGATGTAATTTATCGTTTAGCTCAGAACTGTGTCAAAACAATTCACGTTTTTTGAACTTTTCTCTCATTTTCTTCAGGAGCTGTCACACCATTAAAGTATTACGCTTTCTCATCGGCCACTAAACTAAAACTACAGAGTATAGTGAACGTGCATAACGAATGAGTAGCGTGTATAATTGGTAAACCGTGGTGTCTGTCTTGGTGTTCGCCCACTTCATCGGGATTCGATCTATGTTTTGGATTAGTGACTGTCAGGTTCAGCATTCGCCTTTTCTTCCCTCTCAAGAATTGTTAGTTTGTTTCTCCTGTTAAAATCCTCGACAGTGAGCATTGTTGAGTTACCTTTCCTTTCGCTTTGTCCATTGTTCGCAGTTATAATTAACATTCCACTTTCGTGCCTCGTCCAAATGGTGGGGCAGTATTAACTCGTATATTTTCACGAACTTCCTTAGTGCTAGATCTCACTATTTGTCCATGTTCTTCATGCAGTTTTATTTTAAAGGGCGGAGAAAGAAAATAAATTCACGGCCCTCATCCTGAAGAGATCAAATTGATCCACATCTGTTCTGTGAACCTCGTCACAGTTTGCGGTCTCGAATATAGCTTCTAATAAAAGTTCCATTTCCGAAGGAAATCGCGTTTCCTCCGATAGAAATCTCAGCAGTCCTTATTACAGAATGTTCATCCGCGAATATGCTCTACTTTTTCGTCATTAGATCCCACGTTATCATTTTACAAACGGCGTGATTTGGTCGCAAATATTTCGAAATGCCGCACGTCACGACTGAACCACATGGACGAACACGCTCGTCCTTTCATCTATCCAGGCATTACAATGTCACTTTTCCATTAATGGAGCCCAAGAGATTGCGATAGTGACCACGCGTCTTCACTCGTGTCTGGTATTTCAAAATAAGGGACGGCAGACTAAGATAGCCCTAGACTAGAGTAACACAGGAAAAACATTTCACACTCACAATTTGTAACAAATTTACCGGCTAAAAATGGCCTCTGAAACAAATCTCGTTTTTTTCACTGTGGATCTTCGCTTCATATTTACGTTATCGTAACATTAAAATCATTTCTAAATTCAAACCTTAATTTCCATGTCTCGTGTATTAAATTCATAATGAGTTTCAATTAATAATAATGATCAGTTTTGTTTGGTTTTATCTTCACAATTTAATATGTTTTGAATAAGCTTTTAGCTCACTCACTGTTCGAAACTTACTTGACTCTCTAAGAATTAGTATGGTCAAAGAATGATTATCATCAAAGTTATTATACTTCTGTATAATTCGTTGTGCCTCCGTACTGTCGAAAGGAAACATGATGTGTTCGTATTTGTTAAGGCTGTTCATAAAGTGTATTTGCTACGGGTGTTTTTAAATTTTTGTTATCATATCCTAACACATAGCCTGAAGAAGAATAAAAAAAATTTTCCTTCAATTAAAACAACCTAAAACTAAAGATAATAACTACGTTTTTCTTACCTTCTCACCAGTATCGACCACATGCCTTTTATCAGCATGATGAGCGTGTATAAACGGAAGGAATGCTTCCCACGTACATCTGAAGCAAACGGAGAAGAACCAAAATCCGAAAACGAGAAGTATTGCAGAGAATATAAAGGAGTCGTTCAACACAGGTAACGTACAAATATTGAGCGCAACAAATAAATAAATCTTTATTCCATACTTTATTTAAACTTATGAAATCTTGATTATTAAATATTAAAAGTGAAGACGACAATGCAAATGTTTTTATCATTTTAAAATCTCATTTGCTTTATTTTAATCTTTTTTCTAATAATATATACTTTAGCGATTTTCTCAGCGCAGTGTGTAATTACTGTTGCGCTTGTCACATCCATTTGTCATGCCATTGTTTACTGTTCGGTTGTCGCGTAGAAATATCTAGCCTGAAGTGTAACTTGCATCACGTTCGCTTTCGCACCAACAGAATAATTAGTGAAAAAAGATAATTTTGTACAATTATATTTTGTTGTTCAGGGCTCCAGGTTTTCTCATCTGTAAATGTTCTGTAGTTATAGGAGGCACCGAAAGCACATTTTCTTCTGCTAATCTTTAAAGGCACCTGGCTCATAATTGATGGGATTACAAACGTCTCCAAGTATTCTACCTCATGTTTTGCGCGAATAGAAAATGTCCATTAGATTGGTGATGAGAAATCGAAGTGCACATATACGCTACAGCAGTTGTGGCCGAGTGGTTAAGGCGATGGACTTGAAATCCATTGGGTTATTCCCGCGTAGGTTCGAATCCTACCAACTGCGAGTGATATCATTTTTAATACCAACGGAGAAATCGAATCGTTCGGACGAAAGGTAACTTTGGAAACATCCGACTACTTTTGGGAAGTGAAATCCTTTTCGACTTATTTCGATCAATACTTCTGAAGGCATCCCTAAAGCACTGAAATATATTACGAGAGAGTGTACTTGGGACGTGTTATGGATAACTAGAAATATAAAATTTATATTAAAACTTTTAATTGTTGTTTCTTACGAACTAACTTTTAGAGAAAGGATCTCTGAGCATTCTCGTAATATAAATAATCCTGCTCTTTACAAAATATTCGGTTCATACGTGGGAATTTTTATAAGGTGTTAGATTTACGTCACTACTTATGTCTTTTTTAATTCATGAGCTGCTCTACTTATGTGTTCAAAAGTTTTCATTATTTCTATTGGAAAGAAAACATACTCATAGAATATTGGCGAAATTATTCACAAAGTGACCCTTCCAAATAATGGCAAGAAAACACCGGAATCTGTAGAATTCAAACCTACGCGGGAAAACCCAATGGATTTCTAGTCCATCGCCTTAACCACTCGGCCACGACCGCTCGTGTTTTTTTCTACTTTAATGATTGTTAGTTTTCAAAGGAAAAATAATCAAAAAATGTATGCTTCTTGAAGATCTATAGTGTTTCCTTACATATTAATAGTAACGTGATGTAATTTATCGTTTAGCTCAGAACTGTGTCAAAACAATTCACGTTTTTTGAACTTTTCTCTCATTTTCTTCAGGAGCTGTCACACCATTAAAGTATTACGCTTTCTCATCGGCCACTAAACTAAAACTACAGAGTATAGTGAACGTGCATAACGAATGAGTAGCGTGTATAATTGGTAAACCGTGGTGTCTGTCTTGGTGTTCGCCCACTTCATCGGGATTCGATCTATGTTTTGGATTAGTGACTGTCAGGTTCAGCATTCGCCTTTTCTTCCCTCTCAAGAATTGTTAGTTTGTTTCTCCTGTTAAAATCCTCGACAGTGAGCATTGTTGAGTTACCTTTCCTTTCGCTTTGTCCATTGTTCGCAGTTATAATTAACATTCCACTTTCGTGCCTCGTCCAAATGGTGGGGCAGTATTAACTCGTATATTTTCACGAACTTCCTTAGTGCTAGATCTCACTATTTGTCCATGTTCTTCATGCAGTTTTATTTTAAAGGGCGGAGAAAGAAAATAAATTCACGGCCCTCATCCTGAAGAGATCAAATTGATCCACATCTGTTCTGTGAACCTCGTCACAGTTTGCGGTCTCGAATATAGCTTCTAATAAAAGTTCCATTTCCGAAGGAAATCGCGTTTCCTCCGATAGAAATCTCAGCAGTCCTTATTACAGAATGTTCATCCGCGAATATGCTCTACTTTTTCGTCATTAGATCCCACGTTATCATTTTTACAAACGGCGTGATTTGGTCGCAAATATTTCGAAATGCCGCACGTCACGACTGAACCACATGGACGAACACGCTCGTCCTTTCATCTATCCAGGCATTACAATGTCACTTTTCCATTAATGGAGCCCAAGAGATTGCGATAGTGACCACGCGTCTTCACTCGTGTCTGGTATTTCAAAATAAGGGACGGCAGACTAAGATAGCCCTAGACTAGAGTAACACAGGAAAAACATTTCACACTCACAATTTGTAACAAATTTACCGGCTAAAAATGGCCTCTGAAACAAATCTCGTTTTTTCACTGTGGATCTTCGCTTCATATTTACGTTATCGTAACATTAAAATCATTTCTAAATTCAAACCTTAATTTCCATGTCTCGTGTATTAAATTCATAATGAGTTTCAATTAATAATAATGATCAGTTTTGTTTGGTTTTATCTTCACAATTTAATATGTTTTGAATAAGCTTTTAGCTCACTCACTGTTCGAAACTTACTTGACTCTCTAAGAATTAGTATGGTCAAAGAATGATTATCATCAAAGTTATTATACTTCTGTATAATTCGTTGTGCCTCCGTACTGTCGAAAGGAAACATGATGTGTTCGTATTTGTTAAGGCTGTTCATAAAGTGTATTTGCTACGGGTGTTTTAAATTTTTGTTATCATATCCTAACACATAGCCTGAAGAAGAATAAAAAAAATTTTCCTTCAATTAAAACAACCTAAAACTAAAGATAATAACTACGTTTTTCTTACCTTCTCACCAGTATCGACCACATGCCTTTTATCAGCATGATGAGCGTGTATAAACGGAAGGAATGCTTCCCACGTACATCTGAAGCAAACGGAGAAGAACCAAAATCCGAAAACGAGAAGTATTGCAGAGAATATAAAGGAGTCGTTCAACACAGGTAACGTACAAATATTGAGCGCAACAAATAAATAAATCTTTATTCCATACTTTATTTAAACTTATGAAATCTTGATTATTAAATATTAAAAGTGAAGACGACAATGCAAATGTTTTTTATCATTTTAAAATCTCATTTGCTTTATTTTAATCTTTTTTCTAATAATATATACTTTAGCGATTTTCTCAGCGCAGTGTGTAATTACTGTTGCGCTTGTCACATCCATTTGTCATGCCATTGTTTACTGTTCGGTTGTCGCGTAGAAATATCTAGCCTGAAGTGTAACTTGCATCACGTTCGCTTTCGCACCAACAGAATAATTAGTGAAAAAAGATAATTTTGTACAATTATATTTTGTTGTTCAGGGCTCCAGGTTTTCTCATCTGTAAATGTTCTGTAGTTATAGGAGGCACCGAAAGCACATTTTCTTCTGCTAATCTTTAAAGGCACCTGGCTCATAATTGATGGGATTACAAACGTCTCCAAGTATTCTACCTCATGTTTTGCGCGAATAGAAAATGTCCATTAGATTGGTGATGAGAAATCGAAGTGCACATATACGCTACAGCAGTTGTGGCCGAGTGGTTAAGGCGATGGACTTGAAATCCATTGGGTTATTCCCGCGTAGGTTCGAATCCTACCAACTGCGAGTGATATCATTTTTAATACCAACGGAGAAATCGAATCGTTCGGACGAAAGGTAACTTTGGAAACATCCGACTACTTTTGGGAAGTGAAATCCTTTTCGACTTATTTCGATCAATACTTCTGAAGGCATCCCTAAAGCACTGAAATATATTACGAGAGAGTGTACTTGGGACGTGTTATGGATAACTAGAAATATAAAAATTTATATTAAAACTTTTAATTGTTGTTTCTTACGAACTAACTTTTAGAGAAAGGATCTCTGAGCATTCTCGTAATATAAATAATCCTGCTCTTTACAAAATATTCGGTTCATACGTGGGAATTTTTATAAGGTGTTAGATTTACGTCACTACTTATGTCTTTTTTAATTCATGAGCTGCTCTACTTATGTGTTCAAAAGTTTTCATTATTTCTATTGGAAAGAAAACATACTCATAGAATATTGGCGAAATTATTCACAAAGTGACCCTTCCAAATAATGGCAAGAAAACACCGGAATCTGTAGAATTCAAACCTACGCGGGAAAAACCCAATGGATTTCTAGTCCATCGCCTTAACCACTCGGCCACGACCGCTCGTGTTTTTTTCTACTTTAATGATTGTTAGTTTTCAAAGGAAAAATAATCAAAAAATGTATGCTTCTTGAAGATCTATAGTGTTTCCTTACATATTAATAGTAACGTGATGTAATTTATCGTTTAGCTCAGAACTGTGTCAAAACAATTCACGTTTTTGAACTTTTCTCTCATTTTCTTCAGGAGCTGTCACACCATTAAAGTATTACGCTTTCTCATCGGCCACTAAACTAAAACTACAGAGTATAGTGAACGTGCATAACGAATGAGTAGCGTGTATAATTGGTAAACCGTGGTGTCTGTCTTGGTGTTCGCCCACTTCATCGGGATTCGATCTATGTTTTGGATTAGTGACTGTCAGGTTCAGCATTCGCCTTTTCTTCCCTCTCAAGAATTGTTAGTTTGTTTCTCCTGTTAAAATCCTCGACAGTGAGCATTGTTGAGTTACCTTTCCTTTCGCTTTGTCCATTGTTCGCAGTTATAATTAACATTCCACTTTCGTGCCTCGTCCAAATGGTGGGGCAGTATTAACTCGTATATTTTCACGAACTTCCTTAGTGCTAGATCTCACTATTTGTCCATGTTCTTCATGCAGTTTTATTTTAAAGGGCGGAGAAAGAAAATAAATTCACGGCCCTCATCCTGAAGAGATCAAATTGATCCACATCTGTTCTGTGAACCTCGTCACAGTTTGCGGTCTCGAATATAGCTTCTAATAAAAGTTCCATTTCCGAAGGAAATCGCGTTTCCTCCGATAGAAATCTCAGCAGTCCTTATTACAGAATGTTCATCCGCGAATATGCTCTACTTTTTCGTCATTAGATCCCACGTTATCATTTTTACAAACGGCGTGATTTGGTCGCAAATATTTCGAAATGCCGCACGTCACGACTGAACCACATGGACGAACACGCTCGTCCTTTCATCTATCCAGGCATTACAATGTCACTTTTCCATTAATGGAGCCCAAGAGATTGCGATAGTGACCACGCGTCTTCACTCGTGTCTGGTATTTCAAAATAAGGGACGGCAGACTAAGATAGCCCTAGACTAGAGTAACACAGGAAAAACATTTCACACTCACAATTTGTAACAAATTTACCGGCTAAAAATGGCCTCTGAAACAAATCTCGTTTTTTCACTGTGGATCTTCGCTTCATATTTACGTTATCGTAACATTAAAATCATTTCTAAATTCAAACCTTAATTTCCATGTCTCGTGTATTAAATTCATAATGAGTTTCAATTAATAATAATGATCAGTTTTGTTTGGTTTTATCTTCACAATTTAATATGTTTTGAATAAGCTTTTAGCTCACTCACTGTTCGAAACTTACTTGACTCTCTAAGAATTAGTATGGTCAAAGAATGATTATCATCAAAGTTATTATACTTCTGTATAATTCGTTGTGCCTCCGTACTGTCGAAAGGAAACATGATGTGTTCGTATTTGTTAAGGCTGTTCATAAAGTGTATTTGCTACGGGTGTTTTAAATTTTTGTTATCATATCCTAACACATAGCCTGAAGAAGAATAAAAAAAATTTTCCTTCAATTAAAACAACCTAAAACTAAAGATAATAACTACGTTTTTCTTACCTTCTCACCAGTATCGACCACATGCCTTTTATCAGCATGATGAGCGTGTATAAACGGAAGGAATGCTTCCCACGTACATCTGAAGCAAACGGAGAAGAACCAAAATCCGAAAACGAGAAGTATTGCAGAGAATATAAAGGAGTCGTTCAACACAGGTAACGTACAAATATTGAGCGCAACAAATAAATAAATCTTTATTCCATACTTTATTTAAACTTATGAAATCTTGATTATTAAATATTAAAAGTGAAGACGACAATGCAAATGTTTTTTATCATTTTAAAATCTCATTTGCTTTATTTTAATCTTTTTTCTAATAATATATACTTTAGCGATTTTCTCAGCGCAGTGTGTAATTACTGTTGCGCTTGTCACATCCATTTGTCATGCCATTGTTTACTGTTCGGTTGTCGCGTAGAAATATCTAGCCTGAAGTGTAACTTGCATCACGTTCGCTTTCGCACCAACAGAATAATTAGTGAAAAAAGATAATTTTGTACAATTATATTTTGTTGTTCAGGGCTCCAGGTTTTCTCATCTGTAAATGTTCTGTAGTTATAGGAGGCACCGAAAGCACATTTTCTTCTGCTAATCTTTAAAGGCACCTGGCTCATAATTGATGGGATTACAAACGTCTCCAAGTATTCTACCTCATGTTTTGCGCGAATAGAAAATGTCCATTAGATTGGTGATGAGAAATCGAAGTGCACATATACGCTACAGCAGTTGTGGCCGAGTGGTTAAGGCGATGGACTTGAAATCCATTGGGTTATTCCCGCGTAGGTTCGAATCCTACCAACTGCGAGTGATATCATTTTTAATACCAACGGAGAAATCGAATCGTTCGGACGAAAGGTAACTTTGGAAACATCCGACTACTTTTGGGAAGTGAAATCCTTTTCGACTTATTTCGATCAATACTTCTGAAGGCATCCCTAAAGCACTGAAATATATTACGAGAGAGTGTACTTGGGACGTGTTATGGATAACTAGAAATATAAAAATTTATATTAAAACTTTTAATTGTTGTTTCTTACGAACTAACTTTTAGAGAAAGGATCTCTGAGCATTCTCGTAATATAAATAATCCTGCTCTTTACAAAATATTCGGTTCATACGTGGGAATTTTTATAAGGTGTTAGATTTACGTCACTACTTATGTCTTTTTTAATTCATGAGCTGCTCTACTTATGTGTTCAAAAGTTTTCATTATTTCTATTGGAAAGAAAACATACTCATAGAATATTGGCGAAATTATTCACAAAGTGACCCTTCCAAATAATGGCAAGAAAACACCGGAATCTGTAGAATTCAAACCTACGCGGGAAAAACCCAATGGATTTCTAGTCCATCGCCTTAACCACTCGGCCACGACCGCTCGTGTTTTTTTCTACTTTAATGATTGTTAGTTTTCAAAGGAAAAATAATCAAAAAATGTATGCTTCTTGAAGATCTATAGTGTTTCCTTACATATTAATAGTAACGTGATGTAATTTATCGTTTAGCTCAGAACTGTGTCAAAACAATTCACGTTTTTTGAACTTTTCTCTCATTTTCTTCAGGAGCTGTCACACCATTAAAGTATTACGCTTTCTCATCGGCCACTAAACTAAAACTACAGAGTATAGTGAACGTGCATAACGAATGAGTAGCGTGTATAATTGGTAAACCGTGGTGTCTGTCTTGGTGTTCGCCCACTTCATCGGGATTCGATCTATGTTTTGGATTAGTGACTGTCAGGTTCAGCATTCGCCTTTTCTTCCCTCTCAAGAATTGTTAGTTTGTTTCTCCTGTTAAAATCCTCGACAGTGAGCATTGTTGAGTTACCTTTCCTTTCGCTTTGTCCATTGTTCGCAGTTATAATTAACATTCCACTTTCGTGCCTCGTCCAAATGGTGGGGCAGTATTAACTCGTATATTTTCACGAACTTCCTTAGTGCTAGATCTCACTATTTGTCCATGTTCTTCATGCAGTTTTATTTTAAAGGGCGGAGAAAGAAAATAAATTCACGGCCCTCATCCTGAAGAGATCAAATTGATCCACATCTGTTCTGTGAACCTCGTCACAGTTTGCGGTCTCGAATATAGCTTCTAATAAAAGTTCCATTTCCGAAGGAAATCGCGTTTCCTCCGATAGAAATCTCAGCAGTCCTTATTACAGAATGTTCATCCGCGAATATGCTCTACTTTTTCGTCATTAGATCCCACGTTATCATTTTACAAACGGCGTGATTTGGTCGCAAATATTTCGAAATGCCGCACGTCACGACTGAACCACATGGACGAACACGCTCGTCCTTTCATCTATCCAGGCATTACAATGTCACTTTTCCATTAATGGAGCCCAAGAGATTGCGATAGTGACCACGCGTCTTCACTCGTGTCTGGTATTTCAAAATAAGGGACGGCAGACTAAGATAGCCCTAGACTAGAGTAACACAGGAAAAACATTTCACACTCACAATTTGTAACAAATTTACCGGCTAAAATGGCCTCTGAAACAAATCTCGTTTTTTCACTGTGGATCTTCGCTTCATATTTACGTTATCGTAACATTAAAATCATTTCTAAATTCAAACCTTAATTTCCATGTCTCGTGTATTAAATTCATAATGAGTTTCAATTAATAATAATGATCAGTTTTGTTTGGTTTTATCTTCACAATTTAATATGTTTTGAATAAGCTTTTAGCTCACTCACTGTTCGAAACTTACTTGACTCTCTAAGAATTAGTATGGTCAAAGAATGATTATCATCAAAGTTATTATACTTCTGTATAATTCGTTGTGCCTCCGTACTGTCGAAAGGAAACATGATGTGTTCGTATTTGTTAAGGCTGTTCATAAAGTGTATTTGCTACGGGTGTTTTAAATTTTTGTTATCATATCCTAACACATAGCCTGAAGAAGAATAAAAAAAATTTTCCTTCAATTAAAACAACCTAAAACTAAAGATAATAACTACGTTTTTCTTACCTTCTCACCAGTATCGACCACATGCCTTTTATCAGCATGATGAGCGTGTATAAACGGAAGGAATGCTTCCCACGTACATCTGAAGCAAACGGAGAAGAACCAAAATCCGAAAACGAGAAGTATTGCAGAGAATATAAAGGAGTCGTTCAACACAGGTAACGTACAAATATTGAGCGCAACAAATAAATAAATCTTTATTCCATACTTTATTTAAACTTATGAAATCTTGATTATTAAATATTAAAAGTGAAGACGACAATGCAAATGTTTTTTATCATTTTAAAATCTCATTTGCTTTATTTTAATCTTTTTTCTAATAATATATACTTTAGCGATTTTCTCAGCGCAGTGTGTAATTACTGTTGCGCTTGTCACATCCATTTGTCATGCCATTGTTTACTGTTCGGTTGTCGCGTAGAAATATCTAGCCTGAAGTGTAACTTGCATCACGTTCGCTTTCGCACCAACAGAATAATTAGTGAAAAAGATAATTTTGTACAATTATATTTTGTTGTTCAGGGCTCCAGGTTTTCTCATCTGTAAATGTTCTGTAGTTATAGGAGGCACCGAAAGCACATTTTCTTCTGCTAATCTTTAAAGGCACCTGGCTCATAATTGATGGGATTACAAACGTCTCCAAGTATTCTACCTCATGTTTTGCGCGAATAGAAAATGTCCATTAGATTGGTGATGAGAAATCGAAGTGCACATATACGCTACAGCAGTTGTGGCCGAGTGGTTAAGGCGATGGACTTGAAATCCATTGGGTTATTCCCGCGTAGGTTCGAATCCTACCAACTGCGAGTGATATCATTTTTAATACCAACGGAGAAATCGAATCGTTCGGACGAAAGGTAACTTTGGAAACATCCGACTACTTTTGGGAAGTGAAATCCTTTTCGACTTATTTCGATCAATACTTCTGAAGGCATCCCTAAAGCACTGAAATATATTACGAGAGAGTGTACTTGGGACGTGTTATGGATAACTAGAAATATAAAAATTTATATTAAAACTTTTAATTGTTGTTTCTTACGAACTAACTTTTAGAGAAAGGATCTCTGAGCATTCTCGTAATATAAATAATCCTGCTCTTTACAAAATATTCGGTTCATACGTGGGAATTTTTATAAGGTGTTAGATTTACGTCACTACTTATGTCTTTTTTAATTCATGAGCTGCTCTACTTATGTGTTCAAAAGTTTTCATTATTTCTATTGGAAAGAAAACATACTCATAGAATATTGGCGAAATTATTCACAAAGTGACCCTTCCAAATAATGGCAAGAAAACACCGGAATCTGTAGAATTCAAACCTACGCGGGAAAAACCCAATGGATTTCTAGTCCATCGCCTTAACCACTCGGCCACGACCGCTCGTGTTTTTTTCTACTTTAATGATTGTTAGTTTTCAAAGGAAAAATAATCAAAAAATGTATGCTTCTTGAAGATCTATAGTGTTTCCTTACATATTAATAGTAACGTGATGTAATTTATCGTTTAGCTCAGAACTGTGTCAAAACAATTCACGTTTTTGAACTTTTCTCTCATTTTCTTCAGGAGCTGTCACACCATTAAAGTATTACGCTTTCTCATCGGCCACTAAACTAAAACTACAGAGTATAGTGAACGTGCATAACGAATGAGTAGCGTGTATAATTGGTAAACCGTGGTGTCTGTCTTGGTGTTCGCCCACTTCATCGGGATTCGATCTATGTTTTGGATTAGTGACTGTCAGGTTCAGCATTCGCCTTTTCTTCCCTCTCAAGAATTGTTAGTTTGTTTCTCCTGTTAAAATCCTCGACAGTGAGCATTGTTGAGTTACCTTTCCTTTCGCTTTGTCCATTGTTCGCAGTTATAATTAACATTCCACTTTCGTGCCTCGTCCAAATGGTGGGGCAGTATTAACTCGTATATTTTCACGAACTTCCTTAGTGCTAGATCTCACTATTTGTCCATGTTCTTCATGCAGTTTTATTTTAAAGGGCGGAGAAAGAAAATAAATTCACGGCCCTCATCCTGAAGAGATCAAATTGATCCACATCTGTTCTGTGAACCTCGTCACAGTTTGCGGTCTCGAATATAGCTTCTAATAAAAGTTCCATTTCCGAAGGAAATCGCGTTTCCTCCGATAGAAATCTCAGCAGTCCTTATTACAGAATGTTCATCCGCGAATATGCTCTACTTTTTCGTCATTAGATCCCACGTTATCATTTTTACAAACGGCGTGATTTGGTCGCAAATATTTCGAAATGCCGCACGTCACGACTGAACCACATGGACGAACACGCTCGTCCTTTCATCTATCCAGGCATTACAATGTCACTTTTCCATTAATGGAGCCCAAGAGATTGCGATAGTGACCACGCGTCTTCACTCGTGTCTGGTATTTCAAAATAAGGGACGGCAGACTAAGATAGCCCTAGACTAGAGTAACACAGGAAAAACATTTCACACTCACAATTTGTAACAAATTTACCGGCTAAAAATGGCCTCTGAAACAAATCTCGTTTTTTCACTGTGGATCTTCGCTTCATATTTACGTTATCGTAACATTAAAATCATTTCTAAATTCAAACCTTAATTTCCATGTCTCGTGTATTAAATTCATAATGAGTTTCAATTAATAATAATGATCAGTTTTGTTTGGTTTTATCTTCACAATTTAATATGTTTTGAATAAGCTTTTAGCTCACTCACTGTTCGAAACTTACTTGACTCTCTAAGAATTAGTATGGTCAAAGAATGATTATCATCAAAGTTATTATACTTCTGTATAATTCGTTGTGCCTCCGTACTGTCGAAAGGAAACATGATGTGTTCGTATTTGTTAAGGCTGTTCATAAAGTGTATTTGCTACGGGTGTTTTAAATTTTTGTTATCATATCCTAACACATAGCCTGAAGAAGAATAAAAAAAATTTTCCTTCAATTAAAACAACCTAAAACTAAAGATAATAACTACGTTTTTCTTACCTTCTCACCAGTATCGACCACATGCCTTTTATCAGCATGATGAGCGTGTATAAACGGAAGGAATGCTTCCCACGTACATCTGAAGCAAACGGAGAAGAACCAAAATCCGAAAACGAGAAGTATTGCAGAGAATATAAAGGAGTCGTTCAACACAGGTAACGTACAAATATTGAGCGCAACAAATAAATAAATCTTTATTCCATACTTTATTTAAACTTATGAAATCTTGATTATTAAATATTAAAAGTGAAGACGACAATGCAAATGTTTTTATCATTTTAAAATCTCATTTGCTTTATTTTAATCTTTTTTCTAATAATATATACTTTAGCGATTTTCTCAGCGCAGTGTGTAATTACTGTTGCGCTTGTCACATCCATTTGTCATGCCATTGTTTACTGTTCGGTTGTCGCGTAGAAATATCTAGCCTGAAGTGTAACTTGCATCACGTTCGCTTTCGCACCAACAGAATAATTAGTGAAAAAAGATAATTTTGTACAATTATATTTTGTTGTTCAGGGCTCCAGGTTTTCTCATCTGTAAATGTTCTGTAGTTATAGGAGGCACCGAAAGCACATTTTCTTCTGCTAATCTTTAAAGGCACCTGGCTCATAATTGATGGGATTACAAACGTCTCCAAGTATTCTACCTCATGTTTTGCGCGAATAGAAAATGTCCATTAGATTGGTGATGAGAAATCGAAGTGCACATATACGCTACAGCAGTTGTGGCCGAGTGGTTAAGGCGATGGACTTGAAATCCATTGGGTTATTCCCGCGTAGGTTCGAATCCTACCAACTGCGAGTGATATCATTTTTAATACCAACGGAGAAATCGAATCGTTCGGACGAAAGGTAACTTTGGAAACATCCGACTACTTTTGGGAAGTGAAATCCTTTTCGACTTATTTCGATCAATACTTCTGAAGGCATCCCTAAAGCACTGAAATATATTACGAGAGAGTGTACTTGGGACGTGTTATGGATAACTAGAAATATAAAAATTTATATTAAAACTTTTAATTGTTGTTTCTTACGAACTAACTTTTAGAGAAAGGATCTCTGAGCATTCTCGTAATATAAATAATCCTGCTCTTTACAAAATATTCGGTTCATACGTGGGAATTTTTATAAGGTGTTAGATTTACGTCACTACTTATGTCTTTTTTAATTCATGAGCTGCTCTACTTATGTGTTCAAAAGTTTTCATTATTTCTATTGGAAAGAAAACATACTCATAGAATATTGGCGAAATTATTCACAAAGTGACCCTTCAAATAATGGCAAGAAAACACCGGAATCTGTAGAATTCAAACCTACGCGGGAAAAACCCAATGGATTTCTAGTCCATCGCCTTAACCACTCGGCCACGACCGCTCGTATTTTTTCTACTCTAATGATTGTTAGTTTTCAAAGGAAAAATAATCAAAAAATGTATGCTTCTTGAAGATCTATAGTGTTTCCTTACATATTAATAGTAACGTGATGTAATTTATCGTTTAGCTCAGAACTGTGTCAAAACAATTCACGTTTTTGAACTTTTCTCTCATTTTCTTCAGGAGCTGTCACACCATTAAAGTATTACGCTTTCTCATCGGCCACTAAACTAAAACTACAGAGTATAGTGAACGTGCATAACGAATGAGTAGCGTGTATAATTGGTAAACCGTGGTGTCTGTCTTGGTGTTCGCCCACTTCATCGGGATTCGATCTATGTTTTGGATTAGTGACTGTCAGGTTCAGCATTCGCCTTTTCTTCCCTCTCAAGAATTGTTAGTTTGTTTCTCCTGTTAAAATCCTCGACAGTGAGCATTGTTGAGTTACCTTTCCTTTCGCTTTGTCCATTGTTCGCAGTTATAATTAACATTCCACTTTCGTGCCTCGTCCAAATGGTGGGGCAGTATTAACTCGTATATTTTCACGAACTTCCTTAGTGCTAGATCTCACTATTTGTCCATGTTCTTCATGCAGTTTTATTTTAAAGGGCGGAGAAAGAAAATAAATTCACGGCCCTCATCCTGAAGAGATCAAATTGATCCACATCTGTTCTGTGAACCTCGTCACAGTTTGCGGTCTCGAATATAGCTTCTAATAAAAGTTCCATTTCCGAAGGAAATCGCGTTTCCTCCGATAGAAATCTCAGCAGTCCTTATTACAGAATGTTCATCCGCGAATATGCTCTACTTTTTCGTCATTAGATCCCACGTTATCATTTTACAAACGGCGTGATTTGGTCGCAAATATTTCGAAATGCCGCACGTCACGACTGAACCACATGGACGAACACGCTCGTCCTTTCATCTATCCAGGCATTACAATGTCACTTTTCCATTAATGGAGCCCAAGAGATTGCGATAGTGACCACGCGTCTTCACTCGTGTCTGGTATTTCAAAATAAGGGACGGCAGACTAAGATAGCCCTAGACTAGAGTAACACAGGAAAAACATTTCACACTCACAATTTGTAACAAATTTACCGGCTAAAATGGCCTCTGAAACAAATCTCGTTTTTTCACTGTGGATCTTCGCTTCATATTTACGTTATCGTAACATTAAAATCATTTCTAAATTCAAACCTTAATTTCCATGTCTCGTGTATTAAATTCATAATGAGTTTCAATTAATAATAATGATCAGTTTTGTTTGGTTTTATCTTCACAATTTAATATGTTTTGAATAAGCTTTTAGCTCACTCACTGTTCGAAACTTACTTGACTCTCTAAGAATTAGTATGGTCAAAGAATGATTATCATCAAAGTTATTATACTTCTGTATAATTCGTTGTGCCTCCGTACTGTCGAAAGGAAACATGATGTGTTCGTATTTGTTAAGGCTGTTCATAAAGTGTATTTGCTACGGGTGTTTTAAATTTTTGTTATCATATCCTAACACATAGCCTGAAGAAGAATAAAAAAAATTTTCCTTCAATTAAAACAACCTAAAACTAAAGATAATAACTACGTTTTTCTTACCTTCTCACCAGTATCGACCACATGCCTTTTATCAGCATGATGAGCGTGTATAAACGGAAGGAATGCTTCCCACGTACATCTGAAGCAAACGGAGAAGAACCAAAATCCGAAAACGAGAAGTATTGCAGAGAATATAAAGGAGTCGTTCAACACAGGTAACGTACAAATATTGAGCGCAACAAATAAATAAATCTTTATTCCATACTTTATTTAAACTTATGAAATCTTGATTATTAAATATTAAAAGTGAAGACGACAATGCAAATGTTTTTATCATTTTAAAATCTCATTTGCTTTATTTTAATCTTTTTTCTAATAATATATACTTTAGCGATTTTCTCAGCGCAGTGTGTAATTACTGTTGCGCTTGTCACATCCATTTGTCATGCCATTGTTTACTGTTCGGTTGTCGCGTAGAAATATCTAGCCTGAAGTGTAACTTGCATCACGTTCGCTTTCGCACCAACAGAATAATTAGTGAAAAAAGATAATTTTGTACAATTATATTTTGTTGTTCAGGGCTCCAGGTTTTCTCATCTGTAAATGTTCTGTAGTTATAGGAGGCACCGAAAGCACATTTTCTTCTGCTAATCTTTAAAGGCACCTGGCTCATAATTGATGGGATTACAAACGTCTCCAAGTATTCTACCTCATGTTTTGCGCGAATAGAAAATGTCCATTAGATTGGTGATGAGAAATCGAAGTGCACATATACGCTACAGCAGTTGTGGCCGAGTGGTTAAGGCGATGGACTTGAAATCCATTGGGTTATTCCCGCGTAGGTTCGAATCCTACCAACTGCGAGTGATATCATTTTTAATACCAACGGAGAAATCGAATCGTTCGGACGAAAGGTAACTTTGGAAACATCCGACTACTTTTGGGAAGTGAAATCCTTTTCGACTTATTTCGATCAATACTTCTGAAGGCATCCCTAAAGCACTGAAATATATTACGAGAGAGTGTACTTGGGACGTGTTATGGATAACTAGAAATATAAAATTTATATTAAAACTTTTAATTGTTGTTTCTTACGAACTAACTTTTAGAGAAAGGATCTCTGAGCATTCTCGTAATATAAATAATCCTGCTCTTTACAAAATATTCGGTTCATACGTGGGAATTTTTATAAGGTGTTAGATTTACGTCACTACTTATGTCTTTTTTAATTCATGAGCTGCTCTACTTATGTGTTCAAAAGTTTTCATTATTTCTATTGGAAAGAAAACATACTCATAGAATATTGGCGAAATTATTCACAAAGTGACCCTTCAAATAATGGCAAGAAAACACCGGAATCTGTAGAATTCAAACCTACGCGGGAAAAACCCAATGGATTTCTAGTCCATCGCCTTAACCACTCGGCCACGACCGCTCGTGTTTTTTCTACTTTAATGATTGTTAGTTTTCAAAGGAAAAATAATCAAAAAATGTATGCTTCTTGAAGATCTATAGTGTTTCCTTACATATTAATAGTAACGTGATGTAATTTATCGTTTAGCTCAGAACTGTGTCAAAACAATTCACGTTTTTGAACTTTTCTCTCATTTTCTTCAGGAGCTGTCACACCATTAAAGTATTACGCTTTCTCATCGGCCACTAAACTAAAACTACAGAGTATAGTGAACGTGCATAACGAATGAGTAGCGTGTATAATTGGTAAACCGTGGTGTCTGTCTTGGTGTTCGCCCACTTCATCGGGATTCGATCTATGTTTTGGATTAGTGACTGTCAGGTTCAGCATTCGCCTTTTCTTCCCTCTCAAGAATTGTTAGTTTGTTTCTCCTGTTAAAATCCTCGACAGTGAGCATTGTTGAGTTACCTTTCCTTTCGCTTTGTCCATTGTTCGCAGTTATAATTAACATTCCACTTTCGTGCCTCGTCCAAATGGTGGGGCAGTATTAACTCGTATATTTTCACGAACTTCCTTAGTGCTAGATCTCACTATTTGTCCATGTTCTTCATGCAGTTTTATTTTAAAGGGCGGAGAAAGAAAATAAATTCACGGCCCTCATCCTGAAGAGATCAAATTGATCCACATCTGTTCTGTGAACCTCGTCACAGTTTGCGGTCTCGAATATAGCTTCTAATAAAAGTTCCATTTCCGAAGGAAATCGCGTTTCCTCCGATAGAAATCTCAGCAGTCCTTATTACAGAATGTTCATCCGCGAATATGCTCTACTTTTTCGTCATTAGATCCCACGTTATCATTTTTACAAACGGCGTGATTTGGTCGCAAATATTTCGAAATGCCGCACGTCACGACTGAACCACATGGACGAACACGCTCGTCCTTTCATCTATCCAGGCATTACAATGTCACTTTTCCATTAATGGAGCCCAAGAGATTGCGATAGTGACCACGCGTCTTCACTCGTGTCTGGTATTTCAAAATAAGGGACGGCAGACTAAGATAGCCCTAGACTAGAGTAACACAGGAAAAACATTTCACACTCACAATTTGTAACAAATTTACCGGCTAAAAATGGCCTCTGAAACAAATCTCGTTTTTTCACTGTGGATCTTCGCTTCATATTTACGTTATCGTAACATTAAAATCATTTCTAAATTCAAACCTTAATTTCCATGTCTCGTGTATTAAATTCATAATGAGTTTCAATTAATAATAATGATCAGTTTTGTTTGGTTTTATCTTCACAATTTAATATGTTTTGAATAAGCTTTTAGCTCACTCACTGTTCGAAACTTACTTGACTCTCTAAGAATTAGTATGGTCAAAGAATGATTATCATCAAAGTTATTATACTTCTGTATAATTCGTTGTGCCTCCGTACTGTCGAAAGGAAACATGATGTGTTCGTATTTGTTAAGGCTGTTCATAAAGTGTATTTGCTACGGGTGTTTTTAAATTTTTGTTATCATATCCTAACACATAGCCTGAAGAAGAATAAAAAAAATTTTCCTTCAATTAAAACAACCTAAAACTAAAGATAATAACTACGTTTTTCTTACCTTCTCACCAGTATCGACCACATGCCTTTTATCAGCATGATGAGCGTGTATAAACGGAAGGAATGCTTCCCACGTACATCTGAAGCAAACGGAGAAGAACCAAAATCCGAAAACGAGAAGTATTGCAGAGAATATAAAGGAGTCGTTCAACACAGGTAACGTACAAATATTGGAGCGCAACAAATAAATAAATCTTTATTCCATACTTTATTTAAACTTATGAAATCTTGATTATTAAATATTAAAAGTGAAGACGACAATGCAAATGTTTTTTATCATTTTAAAATCTCATTTGCTTTATTTTAATCTTTTTTCTAATAATATATACTTTAGCGATTTTCTCAGCGCAGTGTGTAATTACTGTTGCGCTTGTCACATCCATTTGTCATGCCATTGTTTACTGTTCGGTTGTCGCGTAGAAATATCTAGCCTGAAGTGTAACTTGCATCACGTTCGCTTTCGCACCAACAGAATAATTAGTGAAAAAAGATAATTTTGTACAATTATATTTTGTTGTTCAGGGCTCCAGGTTTTCTCATCTGTAAATGTTCTGTAGTTATAGGAGGCACCGAAAGCACATTTTCTTCTGCTAATCTTTAAAGGCACCTGGCTCATAATTGATGGGATTACAAACGTCTCCAAGTATTCTACCTCATGTTTTGCGCGAATAGAAAATGTCCATTAGATTGGTGATGAGAAATCGAAGTGCACATATACGCTACAGCAGTTGTGGCCGAGTGGTTAAGGCGATGGACTTGAAATCCATTGGGTTATTCCCGCGTAGGTTCGAATCCTACCAACTGCGAGTGATATCATTTTTAATACCAACGGAGAAATCGAATCGTTCGGACGAAAGGTAACTTTGGAAACATCCGACTACTTTTGGGAAGTGAAATCCTTTTCGACTTATTTCGATCAATACTTCTGAAGGCATCCCTAAAGCACTGAAATATATTACGAGAGAGTGTACTTGGGACGTGTTATGGATAACTAGAAATATAAAAATTTATATTAAAACTTTTAATTGTTGTTTCTTACGAACTAACTTTTAGAGAAAGGATCTCTGAGCATTCTCGTAATATAAATAATCCTGCTCTTTACAAAATATTCGGTTCATACGTGGGAATTTTTATAAGGTGTTAGATTTACGTCACTACTTATGTCTTTTTTAATTCATGAGCTGCTCTACTTATGTGTTCAAAAGTTTTCATTATTTCTATTGGAAAGAAAACATACTCATAGAATATTGGCGAAATTATTCACAAAGTGACCCTTCAAATAATGGCAAGAAAACACCGGAATCTGTAGAATTCAAACCTACGCGGGAAAAACCCAATGGATTTCTAGTCCATCGCCTTAACCACTCGGCCACGACCGCTCGTGTTTTTTCTACTTTAATGATTGTTAGTTTTCAAAGGAAAAATAATCAAAAATGTATGCTTCTTGAAGATCTATAGTGTTTCCTTACATATTAATAGTAACGTGATGTAATTTATCGTTTAGCTCAGAACTGTGTCAAAACAATTCACGTTTTTTGAACTTTTCTCTCATTTTCTTCAGGAGCTGTCACACCATTAAAGTATTACGCTTTCTCATCGGCCACTAAACTAAAACTACAGAGTATAGTGAACGTGCATAACGAATGAGTAGCGTGTATAATTGGTAAACCGTGGTGTCTGTCTTGGTGTTCGCCCACTTCATCGGGATTCGATCTATGTTTTGGATTAGTGACTGTCAGGTTCAGCATTCGCCTTTTCTTCCCTCTCAAGAATTGTTAGTTTGTTTCTCCTGTTAAAATCCTCGACAGTGAGCATTGTTGAGTTACCTTTCCTTTCGCTTTGTCCATTGTTCGCAGTTATAATTAACATTCCACTTTCGTGCCTCGTCCAAATGGTGGGGCAGTATTAACTCGTATATTTTCACGAACTTCCTTAGTGCTAGATCTCACTATTTGTCCATGTTCTTCATGCAGTTTTATTTTAAAGGGCGGAGAAAGAAAATAAATTCACGGCCCTCATCCTGAAGAGATCAAATTGATCCACATCTGTTCTGTGAACCTCGTCACAGTTTGCGGTCTCGAATATAGCTTCTAATAAAAGTTCCATTTCCGAAGGAAATCGCGTTTCCTCCGATAGAAATCTCAGCAGTCCTTATTACAGAATGTTCATCCGCGAATATGCTCTACTTTTTCGTCATTAGATCCCACGTTATCATTTTACAAACGGCGTGATTTGGTCGCAAATATTTCGAAATGCCGCACGTCACGACTGAACCACATGGACGAACACGCTCGTCCTTTCATCTATCCAGGCATTACAATGTCACTTTTCCATTAATGGAGCCCAAGAGATTGCGATAGTGACCACGCGTCTTCACTCGTGTCTGGTATTTCAAAATAAGGGACGGCAGACTAAGATAGCCCTAGACTAGAGTAACACAGGAAAAACATTTCACACTCACAATTTGTAACAAATTTACCGGCTAAAATGGCCTCTGAAACAAATCTCGTTTTTTCACTGTGGATCTTCGCTTCATATTTACGTTATCGTAACATTAAAATCATTTCTAAATTCAAACCTTAATTTCCATGTCTCGTGTATTAAATTCATAATGAGTTTCAATTAATAATAATGATCAGTTTTGTTTGGTTTTATCTTCACAATTTAATATGTTTTGAATAAGCTTTTAGCTCACTCACTGTTCGAAACTTACTTGACTCTCTAAGAATTAGTATGGTCAAAGAATGATTATCATCAAAGTTATTATACTTCTGTATAATTCGTTGTGCCTCCGTACTGTCGAAAGGAAACATGATGTGTTCGTATTTGTTAAGGCTGTTCATAAAGTGTATTTGCTACGGGTGTTTTTAAATTTTTGTTATCATATCCTAACACATAGCCTGAAGAAGAATAAAAAAAAATTTTCCTTCAATTAAAAACAACCTAAAACTAAAGATAATAACTACGTTTTTCTTACCTTCTCACCAGTATCGACCACATGCCTTTTATCAGCATGATGAGCGTGTATAAACGGAAGGAATGCTTCCCACGTACATCTGAAGCAAACGGAGAAGAACCAAAATCCGAAAACGAGAAGTATTGCAGAGAATATAAAGGAGTCGTTCAACACAGGTAACGTACAAATATTGGAGCGCAACAAATAAATAAATCTTTATTCCATACTTTATTTAAACTTATGAAATCTTGATTATTAAATATTAAAAGTGAAGACGACAATGCAAATGTTTTTTATCATTTTAAAATCTCATTTGCTTTATTTTAATCTTTTTTCTAATAATATATACTTTAGCGATTTTCTCAGCGCAGTGTGTAATTACTGTTGCGCTTGTCACATCCATTTGTCATGCCATTGTTTACTGTTCGGTTGTCGCGTAGAAATATCTAGCCTGAAGTGTAACTTGCATCACGTTCGCTTTCGCACCAACAGAATAATTAGTGAAAAAAGATAATTTTGTACAATTATATTTTGTTGTTCAGGGCTCCAGGTTTTCTCATCTGTAAATGTTCTGTAGTTATAGGAGGCACCGAAAGCACATTTTCTTCTGCTAATCTTTAAAGGCACCTGGCTCATAATTGATGGGATTACAAACGTCTCCAAGTATTCTACCTCATGTTTTGCGCGAATAGAAAATGTCCATTAGATTGGTGATGAGAAATCGAAGTGCACATATACGCTACAGCAGTTGTGGCCGAGTGGTTAAGGCGATGGACTTGAAATCCATTGGGTTATTCCCGCGTAGGTTCGAATCCTACCAACTGCGAGTGATATCATTTTTAATACCAACGGAGAAATCGAATCGTTCGGACGAAAGGTAACTTTGGAAACATCCGACTACTTTTGGGAAGTGAAATCCTTTTCGACTTATTTCGATCAATACTTCTGAAGGCATCCCTAAAGCACTGAAATATATTACGAGAGAGTGTACTTGGGACGTGTTATGGATAACTAGAAATATAAAATTTATATTAAAACTTTTAATTGTTGTTTCTTACGAACTAACTTTTAGAGAAAGGATCTCTGAGCATTCTCGTAATATAAATAATCCTGCTCTTTACAAAATATTCGGTTCATACGTGGGAATTTTTATAAGGTGTTAGATTTACGTCACTACTTATGTCTTTTTTAATTCATGAGCTGCTCTACTTATGTGTTCAAAAGTTTTCATTATTTCTATTGGAAAGAAAACATACTCATAGAATATTGGCGAAATTATTCACAAAGTGACCCTTCCAAATAATGGCAAGAAAACACCGGAATCTGTAGAATTCAAACCTACGCGGGAAAAACCCAATGGATTTCTAGTCCATCGCCTTAACCACTCGGCCATGACCGCTCGTGTTTTTTCTACTTTAATGATTGTTAGTTTTCAAAGGAAAAATAATCAAAAAATGTATGCTTCTTGAAGATCTATAGTGTTTCCTTACATATTAATAGTAACGTGATGTAATTTATCGTTTAGCTCAGAACTGTGTCAAAACAATTCACGTTTTTTGAACTTTTCTCTCATTTTCTTCAGGAGCTGTCACACCATTAAAGTATTACGCTTTCTCATCGGCCACTAAACTAAAACTACAGAGTATAGTGAACGTGCATAACGAATGAGTAGCGTGTATAATTGGTAAACCGTGGTGTCTGTCTTGGTGTTCGCCCACTTCATCGGGATTCGATCTATGTTTTGGATTAGTGACTGTCAGGTTCAGCATTCACCTTTTCTTCCCTCTCAAGAATTGTTAGTTTGTTTCTCCTGTTAAAATCCTCGACAGTGAGCATTGTTGAGTTACCTTTCCTTTCGCTTTGTCCATTGTTCGCAGTTATAATTAACATTCCACTTTCGTGCCTCGTCCAAATGGTGGGGCAGTATTAACTCGTATATTTTCACGAACTTCCTTAGTGCTAGATCTCACTATTTGTCCATGTTCTTCATGCAGTTTTATTTTAAAGGGCGGAGAAAGAAAATAAATTCACGGCCCTCATCCTGAAGAGATCAAATTGATCCACATCTGTTCTGTGAACCTCGTCACAGTTTGCGGTCTCGAATATAGCTTCTAATAAAAGTTCCATTTCCGAAGGAAATCGCGTTTCCTCCGATAGAAATCTCAGCAGTCCTTATTACAGAATGTTCATCCGCGAATATGCTCTACTTTTTCGTCATTAGATCCCACGTTATCATTTTTACAAACGGCGTGATTTGGTCGCAAATATTTCGAAATGCCGCACGTCACGACTGAACCACATGGACGAACACGCTCGTCCTTTCATCTATCCAGGCATTACAATGTCACTTTTCCATTAATGGAGCCCAAGAGATTGCGATAGTGACCACGCGTCTTCACTCGTGTCTGGTATTTCAAAATAAGGGACGGCAGACTAAGATAGCCCTAGACTAGAGTAACACAGGAAAAACATTTCACACTCACAATTTGTAACAAATTTACCGGCTAAAAATGGCCTCTGAAACAAATCTCGTTTTTTTCACTGTGGATCTTCGCTTCATATTTACGTTATCGTAACATTAAAATCATTTCTAAATTCAAACCTTAATTTCCATGTCTCGTGTATTAAATTCATAATGAGTTTCAATTAATAATAATGATCAGTTTTGTTTGGTTTTATCTTCACAATTTAATATGTTTTGAATAAGCTTTTAGCTCACTCACTGTTCGAAACTTACTTGACTCTCTAAGAATTAGTATGGTCAAAGAATGATTATCATCAAAGTTATTATACTTCTGTATAATTCGTTGTGCCTCCGTACTGTCGAAAGGAAACATGATGTGTTCGTATTTGTTAAGGCTGTTCATAAAGTGTATTTGCTACGGGTGTTTTTAAATTTTTGTTATCATATCCTAACACATAGCCTGAAGAAGAATAAAAAAAAATTTTCCTTCAATTAAAAACAACCTAAAACTAAAGATAATAACTACGTTTTTCTTACCTTCTCACCAGTATCGACCACATGCCTTTTATCAGCATGATGAGCGTGTATAAACGGAAGGAATGCTTCCCACGTACATCTGAAGCAAACGGAGAAGAACCAAAATCCGAAAACGAGAAGTATTGCAGAGAATATAAAGGAGTCGTTCAACACAGGTAACGTACAAATATTGGAGCGCAACAAATAAATAAATCTTTATTCCATACTTTATTTAAACTTATGAAATCTTGATTATTAAATATTAAAAGTGAAGACGACAATGCAAATGTTTTTTATCATTTTAAAATCTCATTTGCTTTATTTTAATCTTTTTTTCTAATAATATATACTTTAGCGATTTTCTCAGCGCAGTGTGTAATTACTGTTGCGCTTGTCACATCCATTTGTCATGCCATTGTTTACTGTTCGGTTGTCGCGTAGAAATATCTAGCCTGAAGTGTAACTTGCATCACGTTCGCTTTCGCACCAACAGAATAATTAGTGAAAAAAGATAATTTTGTACAATTATATTTTGTTGTTCAGGGCTCCAGGTTTTCTCATCTGTAAATGTTCTGTAGTTATAGGAGGCACCGAAAGCACATTTTCTTCTGCTAATCTTTAAAGGCACCTGGCTCATAATTGATGGGATTACAAACGTCTCCAAGTATTCTACCTCATGTTTTGCGCGAATAGAAAATGTCCATTAGATTGGTGATGAGAAATCGAAGTGCACATATACGCTACAGCAGTTGTGGCCGAGTGGTTAAGGCGATGGACTTGAAATCCATTGGGTTATTCCCGCGTAGGTTCGAATCCTACCAACTGCGAGTGATATCATTTTTAATACCAACGGAGAAATCGAATCGTTCGGACGAAAGGTAACTTTGGAAACATCCGACTACTTTTGGGAAGTGAAATCCTTTTCGACTTATTTCGATCAATACTTCTGAAGGCATCCCTAAAGCACTGAAATATATTACGAGAGAGTGTACTTGGGACGTGTTATGGATAACTAGAAATATAAAATTTATATTAAAACTTTTAATTGTTGTTTCTTACGAACTAACTTTTAGAGAAAGGATCTCTGAGCATTCTCGTAATATAAATAATCCTGCTCTTTACAAAATATTCGGTTCATACGTGGGAATTTTTATAAGGTGTTAGATTTACGTCACTACTTATGTCTTTTTTTAATTCATGAGCTGCTCTACTTATGTGTTCAAAAGTTTTCATTATTTCTATTGGAAAGAAAACATACTCATAGAATATTGGCGAAATTATTCACAAAGTGACCCTTCAAATAATGGCAAGAAAACACCGGAATCTGTAGAATTCAAACCTACGCGGGAAAAACCCAATGGATTTCTAGTCCATCGCCTTAACCACTCGGCCACGACCGCTCGTGTTTTTTTCTACTTTAATGATTGTTAGTTTTCAAAGGAAAAATAATCAAAAAATGTATGCTTCTTGAAGATCTATAGTGTTTCCTTACATATTAATAGTAACGTGATGTAATTTATCGTTTAGCTCAGAACTGTGTCAAAACAATTCACGTTTTTTGAACTTTTCTCTCATTTTCTTCAGGAGCTGTCACACCATTAAAGTATTACGCTTTCTCATCGGCCACTAAACTAAAACTACAGAGTATAGTGAACGTGCATAACGAATGAGTAGCGTGTATAATTGGTAAACCGTGGTGTCTGTCTTGGTGTTCGCCCACTTCATCGGGATTCGATCTATGTTTTGGATTAGTGACTGTCAGGTTCAGCATTCGCCTTTTCTTCCCTCTCAAGAATTGTTAGTTTGTTTCTCCTGTTAAAATCCTCGACAGTGAGCATTGTTGAGTTACCTTTCCTTTCGCTTTGTCCATTGTTCGCAGTTATAATTAACATTCCACTTTCGTGCCTCGTCCAAATGGTGGGGCAGTATTAACTCGTATATTTTCACGAACTTCCTTAGTGCTAGATCTCACTATTTGTCCATGTTCTTCATGCAGTTTTATTTTAAAGGGCGGAGAAAGAAAATAAATTCACGGCCCTCATCCTGAAGAGATCAAATTGATCCACATCTGTTCTGTGAACCTCGTCACAGTTTGCGGTCTCGAATATAGCTTCTAATAAAAGTTCCATTTCCGAAGGAAATCGCGTTTCCTCCGATAGAAATCTCAGCAGTCCTTATTACAGAATGTTCATCCGCGAATATGCTCTACTTTTTCGTCATTAGATCCCACGTTATCATTTTACAAACGGCGTGATTTGGTCGCAAATATTTCGAAATGCCGCACGTCACGACTGAACCACATGGACGAACACGCTCGTCCTTTCATCTATCCAGGCATTACAATGTCACTTTTCCATTAATGGAGCCCAAGAGATTGCGATAGTGACCACGCGTCTTCACTCGTGTCTGGTATTTCAAAATAAGGGACGGCAGACTAAGATAGCCCTAGACTAGAGTAACACAGGAAAAACATTTCACACTCACAATTTGTAACAAATTTACCGGCTAAAAATGGCCTCTGAAACAAATCTCGTTTTTTTCACTGTGGATCTTCGCTTCATATTTACGTTATCGTAACATTAAAATCATTTCTAAATTCAAACCTTAATTTCCATGTCTCGTGTATTAAATTCATAATGAGTTTCAATTAATAATAATGATCAGTTTTGTTTGGTTTTATCTTCACAATTTAATATGTTTTGAATAAGCTTTTAGCTCACTCACTGTTCGAAACTTACTTGACTCTCTAAGAATTAGTATGGTCAAAGAATGATTATCATCAAAGTTATTATACTTCTGTATAATTCGTTGTGCCTCCGTACTGTCGAAAGGAAACATGATGTGTTCGTATTTGTTAAGGCTGTTCATAAAGTGTATTTGCTACGGGTGTTTTTAAATTTTTGTTATCATATCCTAACACATAGCCTGAAGAAGAATAAAAAAAATTTTCCTTCAATTAAAACAACCTAAAACTAAAGATAATAACTACGTTTTCTTACCTTCTCACCAGTATCGACCACATGCCTTTTATCAGCATGATGAGCGTGTATAAACGGAAGGAATGCTTCCCACGTACATCTGAAGCAAACGGAGAAGAACCAAAATCCGAAAACGAGAAGTATTGCAGAGAATATAAAGGAGTCGTTCAACACAGGTAACGTACAAATATTGGAGCGCAACAAATAAATAAATCTTTATTCCATACTTTATTTAAACTTATGAAATCTTGATTATTAAATATTAAAAGTGAAGACGACAATGCAAATGTTTTTATCATTTTAAAATCTCATTTGCTTTATTTTAATCTTTTCTAATAATATATACTTTAGCGATTTTCTCAGCGCAGTGTGTAATTACTGTTGCGCTTGTCACATCCATTTGTCATGCCATTGTTTACTGTTCGGTTGTCGCGTAGAAATATCTAGCCTGAAGTGTAACTTGCATCACGTTCGCTTTCGCACCAACAGAATAATTAGTGAAAAAAGATAATTTTGTACAATTATATTTTGTTGTTCAGGGCTCCAGGTTTTCTCATCTGTAAATGTTCTGTAGTTATAGGAGGCACCGAAAGCACATTTTCTTCTGCTAATCTTTAAAGGCACCTGGCTCATAATTGATGGGATTACAAACGTCTCCAAGTATTCTACCTCATGTTTTGCGCGAATAGAAAATGTCCATTAGATTGGTGATGAGAAATCGAAGTGCACATATACGCTACAGCAGTTGTGGCCGAGTGGTTAAGGCGATGGACTTGAAATCCATTGGGTTATTCCCGCGTAGGTTCGAATCCTACCAACTGCGAGTGATATCATTTTTAATACCAACGGAGAAATCGAATCGTTCGGACGAAAGGTAACTTTGGAAACATCCGACTACTTTTGGGAAGTGAAATCCTTTTCGACTTATTTCGATCAATACTTCTGAAGGCATCCCTAAAGCACTGAAATATATTACGAGAGAGTGTACTTGGGACGTGTTATGGATAACTAGAAATATAAAAATTTATATTAAAACTTTTAATTGTTGTTTCTTACGAACTAACTTTTAGAGAAAGGATCTCTGAGCATTCTCGTAATATAAATAATCCTGCTCTTTACAAAATATTCGGTTCATACGTGGGAATTTTTATAAGGTGTTAGATTTACGTCACTACTTATGTCTTTTTTAATTCATGAGCTGCTCTACTTATGTGTTCAAAAGTTTTCATTATTTCTATTGGAAAGAAAACATACTCATAGAATATTGGCGAAATTATTCACAAAGTGACCCTTCAAATAATGGCAAGAAAACACCGGAATCTGTAGAATTCAAACCTACGCGGGAAAAACCCAATGGATTTCTAGTCCATCGCCTTAACCACTCGGCCACGACCGCTCGTGTTTTTTTCTACTTTAATGATTGTTAGTTTTCAAAGGAAAAATAATCAAAAAATGTATGCTTCTTGAAGATCTATAGTGTTTCCTTACATATTAATAGTAACGTGATGTAATTTATCGTTTAGCTCAGAACTGTGTCAAAACAATTCACGTTTTTGAACTTTTCTCTCATTTTCTTCAGGAGCTGTCACACCATTAAAGTATTACGCTTTCTCATCGGCCACTAAACTAAAACTACAGAGTATAGTGAACGTGCATAACGAATGAGTAGCGTGTATAATTGGTAAACCGTGGTGTCTGTCTTGGTGTTCGCCCACTTCATCGGGATTCGATCTATGTTTTGGATTAGTGACTGTCAGGTTCAGCATTCGCCTTTTCTTCCCTCTCAAGAATTGTTAGTTTGTTTCCCCTGTTAAAATCCTCGACAGTGAGCATTGTTGAGTTACCTTTCCTTTCGCTTTGTCCATTGTTCGCAGTTATAATTAACATTCCACTTTCGTGCCTCGTCCAAATGGTGGGGCAGTATTAACTCGTATATTTTCACGAACTTCCTTAGTGCTAGATCTCACTATTTGTCCATGTTCTTCATGCAGTTTTATTTTAAAGGGCGGAGAAAGAAAATAAATTCACGGCCCTCATCCTGAAGAGATCAAATTGATCCACATCTGTTCTGTGAACCTCGTCACAGTTTGCGGTCTCGAATATAGCTTCTAATAAAAGTTCCATTTCCGAAGGAAATCGCGTTTCCTCCGATAGAAATCTCAGCAGTCCTTATTACAGAATGTTCATCCGCGAATATGCTCTACTTTTCGTCATTAGATCCCACGTTATCATTTTACAAACGGCGTGATTTGGTCGCAAATATTTCGAAATGCCGCACGTCACGACTGAACCACATGGACGAACACGCTCGTCCTTTCATCTATCCAGGCATTACAATGTCACTTTTCCATTAATGGAGCCCAAGAGATTGCGATAGTGACCACGCGTCTTCACTCGTGTCTGGTATTTCAAAATAAGGGACGGCAGACTAAGATAGCCCTAGACTAGAGTAACACAGGAAAAACATTTCACACTCACAATTTGTAACAAATTTACCGGCTAAAAATGGCCTCTGAAACAAATCTCGTTTTTTTCACTGTGGATCTTCGCTTCATATTTACGTTATCGTAACATTAAAATCATTTCTAAATTCAAACCTTAATTTCCATGTCTCGTGTATTAAATTCATAATGAGTTTCAATTAATAATAATGATCAGTTTTGTTTGGTTTTATCTTCACAATTTAATATGTTTTGAATAAGCTTTTAGCTCACTCACTGTTCGAAACTTACTTGACTCTCTAAGAATTAGTATGGTCAAAGAATGATTATCATCAAAGTTATTATACTTCTGTATAATTCGTTGTGCCTCCGTACTGTCGAAAGGAAACATGATGTGTTCGTATTTGTTAAGGCTGTTCATAAAGTGTATTTGCTACGGGTGTTTTTAAATTTTTGTTATCATATCCTAACACATAGCCTGAAGAAGAATAAAAAAAAATTTCCTTCAATTAAAAACAACCTAAAACTAAAGATAATAACTACGTTTTTCTTACCTTCTCACCAGTATCGACCACATGCCTTTTATCAGCATGATGAGCGTGTATAAACGGAAGGAATGCTTCCCACGTACATCTGAAGCAAACGGAGAAGAACCAAAATCCGAAAACGAGAAGTATTGCAGAGAATATAAAGGAGTCGTTCAACACAGGTAACGTACAAATATTGGAGCGCAACAAATAAATAAATCTTTATTCCATACTTTATTTAAACTTATGAAATCTTGATTATTAAATATTAAAAGTGAAGACGACAATGCAAATGTTTTTTATCATTTTAAAATCTCATTTGCTTTATTTTAATCTTTTCTAATAATATATACTTTAGCGATTTTCTCAGCGCAGTGTGTAATTACTGTTGCGCTTGTCACATCCATTTGTCATGCCATTGTTTACTGTTCGGTTGTCGCGTAGAAATATCTAGCCTGAAGTGTAACTTGCATCACGTTCGCTTTCGCACCAACAGAATAATTAGTGAAAAAAGATAATTTTGTACAATTATATTTTGTTGTTCAGGGCTCCAGGTTTTCTCATCTGTAAATGTTCTGTAGTTATAGGAGGCACCGAAAGCACATTTTCTTCTGCTAATCTTTAAAGGCACCTGGCTCATAATTGATGGGATTACAAACGTCTCCAAGTATTCTACCTCATGTTTTGCGCGAATAGAAAATGTCCATTAGATTGGTGATGAGAAATCGAAGTGCACATATACGCTACAGCAGTTGTGGCCGAGTGGTTAAGGCGATGGACTTGAAATCCATTGGGTTATTCCCGCGTAGGTTCGAATCCTACCAACTGCGAGTGATATCATTTTTAATACCAACGGAGAAATCGAATCGTTCGGACGAAAGGTAACTTTGGAAACATCCGACTACTTTTGGGAAGTGAAATCCTTTTCGACTTATTTCGATCAATACTTCTGAAGGCATCCCTAAAGCACTGAAATATATTACGAGAGAGTGTACTTGGGACGTGTTATGGATAACTAGAAATATAAAATTTATATTAAAACTTTTAATTGTTGTTTCTTACGAACTAACTTTTAGAGAAAGGATCTCTGAGCATTCTCGTAATATAAATAATCCTGCTCTTTACAAAATATTCGGTTCATACGTGGGAATTTTTATAAGGTGTTAGATTTACGTCACTACTTATGTCTTTTTTTAATTCATGAGCTGCTCTACTTATGTGTTCAAAAGTTTTCATTATTTCTATTGGAAAGAAAACATACTCATAGAATATTGGCGAAATTATTCACAAAGTGACCCTTCAAATAATGGCAAGAAAACACCGGAATCTGTAGAATTCAAACCTACGCGGGAAAACCCAATGGATTTCTAGTCCATCGCCTTAACCACTCGGCCACGACCGCTCGTGTTTTTTCTACTTTAATGATTGTTAGTTTTCAAAGGAAAAATAATCAAAAAATGTATGCTTCTTGAAGATCTATAGTGTTTCCTTACATATTAATAGTAACGTGATGTAATTTATCGTTTAGCTCAGAACTGTGTCAAAACAATTCACGTTTTTTGAACTTTTCTCTCATTTTCTTCAGGAGCTGTCACACCATTAAAGTATTACGCTTTCTCATCGGCCACTAAACTAAAACTACAGAGTATAGTGAACGTGCATAACGAATGAGTAGCGTGTATAATTGGTAAACCGTGGTGTCTGTCTTGGTGTTCGCCCACTTCATCGGGATTCGATCTATGTTTTGGATTAGTGACTGTCAGGTTCAGCATTCGCCTTTTCTTCCCTCTCAAGAATTGTTAGTTTGTTTCTCCTGTTAAAATCCTCGACAGTGAGCATTGTTGAGTTACCTTTCCTTTCGCTTTGTCCATTGTTCGCAGTTATAATTAACATTCCACTTTCGTGCCTCGTCCAAATGGTGGGGCAGTATTAACTCGTATATTTTCACGAACTTCCTTAGTGCTAGATCTCACTATTTGTCCATGTTCTTCATGCAGTTTTATTTTAAAGGGCGGAGAAAGAAAATAAATTCACGGCCCTCATCCTGAAGAGATCAAATTGATCCACATCTGTTCTGTGAACCTCGTCACAGTTTGCGGTCTCGAATATAGCTTCTAATAAAAGTTCCATTTCCGAAGGAAATCGCGTTTCCTCCGATAGAAATCTCAGCAGTCCTTATTACAGAATGTTCATCCGCGAATATGCTCTACTTTTTCGTCATTAGATCCCACGTTATCATTTTACAAACGGCGTGATTTGGTCGCAAATATTTCGAAATGCCGCACGTCACGACTGAACCACATGGACGAACACGCTCGTCCTTTCATCTATCCAGGCATTACAATGTCACTTTTCCATTAATGGAGCCCAAGAGATTGCGATAGTGACCACGCGTCTTCACTCGTGTCTGGTATTTCAAAATAAGGGACGGCAGACTAAGATAGCCCTAGACTAGAGTAACACAGGAAAAACATTTCACACTCACAATTTGTAACAAATTTACCGGCTAAAATGGCCTCTGAAACAAATCTCGTTTTTTCACTGTGGATCTTCGCTTCATATTTACGTTATCGTAACATTAAAATCATTTCTAAATTCAAACCTTAATTTCCATGTCTCGTGTATTAAATTCATAATGAGTTTCAATTAATAATAATGATCAGTTTTGTTTGGTTTTATCTTCACAATTTAATATGTTTTGAATAAGCTTTTAGCTCACTCACTGTTCGAAACTTACTTGACTCTCTAAGAATTAGTATGGTCAAAGAATGATTATCATCAAAGTTATTATACTTCTGTATAATTCGTTGTGCCTCCGTACTGTCGAAAGGAAACATGATGTGTTCGTATTTGTTAAGGCTGTTCATAAAGTGTATTTGCTACGGGTGTTTTAAATTTTGTTATCATATCCTAACACATAGCCTGAAGAAGAATAAAAAAAATTTTCCTTCAATTAAAACAACCTAAAACTAAAGATAATAACTACGTTTTTCTTACCTTCTCACCAGTATCGACCACATGCCTTTTATCAGCATGATGAGCGTGTATAAACGGAAGGAATGCTTCCCACGTACATCTGAAGCAAACGGAGAAGAACCAAAATCCGAAAACGAGAAGTATTGCAGAGAATATAAAGGAGTCGTTCAACACAGGTAACGTACAAATATTGGAGCGCAACAAATAAATAAATCTTTATTCCATACTTTATTTAAACTTATGAAATCTTGATTATTAAATATTAAAAGTGAAGACGACAATGCAAATGTTTTTATCATTTTAAAATCTCATTTGCTTTATTTTAATCTTTTTTCTAATAATATATACTTTAGCGATTTTCTCAGCGCAGTGTGTAATTACTGTTGCGCTTGTCACATCCATTTGTCATGCCATTGTTTACTGTTCGGTTGTCGCGTAGAAATATCTAGCCTGAAGTGTAACTTGCATCACGTTCGCTTTCGCACCAACAGAATAATTAGTGAAAAAAGATAATTTTGTACAATTATATTTTGTTGTTCAGGGCTCCAGGTTTTCTCATCTGTAAATGTTCTGTAGTTATAGGAGGCACCGAAAGCACATTTTCTTCTGCTAATCTTTAAAGGCACCTGGCTCATAATTGATGGGATTACAAACGTCTCCAAGTATTCTACCTCATGTTTTGCGCGAATAGAAAATGTCCATTAGATTGGTGATGAGAAATCGAAGTGCACATATACGCTACAGCAGTTGTGGCCGAGTGGTTAAGGCGATGGACTTGAAATCCATTGGGTTATTCCCGCGTAGGTTCGAATCCTACCAACTGCGAGTGATATCATTTTTAATACCAACGGAGAAATCGAATCGTTCGGACGAAAGGTAACTTTGGAAACATCCGACTACTTTTGGGAAGTGAAATCCTTTTCGACTTATTTCGATCAATACTTCTGAAGGCATCCCTAAAGCACTGAAATATATTACGAGAGAGTGTACTTGGGACGTGTTATGGATAACTAGAAATATAAAATTTATATTAAAACTTTTAATTGTTGTTTCTTACGAACTAACTTTTAGAGAAAGGATCTCTGAGCATTCTCGTAATATAAATAATCCTGCTCTTTACAAAATATTCGGTTCATACGTGGGAATTTTTATAAGGTGTTAGATTTACGTCACTACTTATGTCTTTTTTAATTCATGAGCTGCTCTACTTATGTGTTCAAAAGTTTTCATTATTTCTATTGGAAAGAAAACATACTCATAGAATATTGGCGAAATTATTCACAAAGTGACCCTTCCAAATAATGGCAAGAAAACACCGGAATCTGTAGAATTCAAACCTACGCGGGAAAAACCCAATGGATTTCTAGTCCATCGCCTTAACCACTCGGCCACGACCGCTCGTGTTTTTTTCTACTTTAATGATTGTTAGTTTTCAAAGGAAAAATAATCAAAAAATGTATGCTTCTTGAAGATCTATAGTGTTTCCTTACATATTAATAGTAACGTGATGTAATTTATCGTTTAGCTCAGAACTGTGTCAAAACAATTCACGTTTTTTGAACTTTTCTCTCATTTTCTTCAGGAGCTGTCACACCATTAAAGTATTACGCTTTCTCATCGGCCACTAAACTAAAACTACAGAGTATAGTGAACGTGCATAACGAATGAGTAGCGTGTATAATTGGTAAACCGTGGTGTCTGTCTTGGTGTTCGCCCACTTCATCGGGATTCGATCTATGTTTTGGATTAGTGACTGTCAGGTTCAGCATTCGCCTTTTCTTCCCTCTCAAGAATTGTTAGTTTGTTTCCCCTGTTAAAATCCTCGACAGTGAGCATTGTTGAGTTACCTTTCCTTTCGCTTTGTCCATTGTTCGCAGTTATAATTAACATTCCACTTTCGTGCCTCGTCCAAATGGTGGGGCAGTATTAACTCGTATATTTTCACGAACTTCCTTAGTGCTAGATCTCACTATTTGTCCATGTTCTTCATGCAGTTTTATTTTAAAGGGCGGAGAAAGAAAATAAATTCACGGCCCTCATCCTGAAGAGATCAAATTGATCCACATCTGTTCTGTGAACCTCGTCACAGTTTGCGGTCTCGAATATAGCTTCTAATAAAAGTTCCATTTCCGAAGGAAATCGCGTTTCCTCCGATAGAAATCTCAGCAGTCCTTATTACAGAATGTTCATCCGCGAATATGCTCTACTTTTTCGTCATTAGATCCCACGTTATCATTTTTACAAACGGCGTGATTTGGTCGCAAATATTTCGAAATGCCGCACGTCACGACTGAACCACATGGACGAACACGCTCGTCCTTTCATCTATCCAGGCATTACAATGTCACTTTTCCATTAATGGAGCCCAAGAGATTGCGATAGTGACCACGCGTCTTCACTCGTGTCTGGTATTTCAAAATAAGGGACGGCAGACTAAGATAGCCCTAGACTAGAGTAACACAGGAAAAACATTTCACACTCACAATTTGTAACAAATTTACCGGCTAAAAATGGCCTCTGAAACAAATCTCGTTTTTTCACTGTGGATCTTCGCTTCATATTTACGTTATCGTAACATTAAAATCATTTCTAAATTCAAACCTTAATTTCCATGTCTCGTGTATTAAATTCATAATGAGTTTCAATTAATAATAATGATCAGTTTTGTTTGGTTTTATCTTCACAATTTAATATGTTTTGAATAAGCTTTTAGCTCACTCACTGTTCGAAACTTACTTGACTCTCTAAGAATTAGTATGGTCAAAGAATGATTATCATCAAAGTTATTATACTTCTGTATAATTCGTTGTGCCTCCGTACTGTCGAAAGGAAACATGATGTGTTCGTATTTGTTAAGGCTGTTCATAAAGTGTATTTGCTACGGGTGTTTTTAAATTTTTGTTATCATATCCTAACACATAGCCTGAAGAAGAATAAAAAAAATTTTCCTTCAATTAAAACAACCTAAAACTAAAGATAATAACTACGTTTTTCTTACCTTCTCACCAGTATCGACCACATGCCTTTTATCAGCATGATGAGCGTGTATAAACGGAAGGAATGCTTCCCACGTACATCTGAAGCAAACGGAGAAGAACCAAAATCCGAAAACGAGAAGTATTGCAGAGAATATAAAGGAGTCGTTCAACACAGGTAACGTACAAATATTGGAGCGCAACAAATAAATAAATCTTTATTCCATACTTTATTTAAACTTATGAAATCTTGATTATTAAATATTAAAAGTGAAGACGACAATGCAAATGTTTTTTATCATTTTAAAATCTCATTTGCTTTATTTTAATCTTTTTTCTAATAATATATACTTTAGCGATTTTCTCAGCGCAGTGTGTAATTACTGTTGCGCTTGTCACATCCATTTGTCATGCCATTGTTTACTGTTCGGTTGTCGCGTAGAAATATCTAGCCTGAAGTGTAACTTGCATCACGTTCGCTTTCGCACCAACAGAATAATTAGTGAAAAAAGATAATTTTGTACAATTATATTTTGTTGTTCAGGGCTCCAGGTTTTCTCATCTGTAAATGTTCTGTAGTTATAGGAGGCACCGAAAGCACATTTTCTTCTGCTAATCTTTAAAGGCACCTGGCTCATAATTGATGGGATTACAAACGTCTCCAAGTATTCTACCTCATGTTTTGCGCGAATAGAAAATGTCCATTAGATTGGTGATGAGAAATCGAAGTGCACATATACGCTACAGCAGTTGTGGCCGAGTGGTTAAGGCGATGGACTTGAAATCCATTGGGTTATTCCCGCGTAGGTTCGAATCCTACCAACTGCGAGTGATATCATTTTTAATACCAACGGAGAAATCGAATCGTTCGGACGAAAGGTAACTTTGGAAACATCCGACTACTTTTGGGAAGTGAAATCCTTTTCGACTTATTTCGATCAATACTTCTGAAGGCATCCCTAAAGCACTGAAATATATTACGAGAGAGTGTACTTGGGACGTGTTATGGATAACTAGAAATATAAAATTTATATTAAAACTTTTAATTGTTGTTTCTTACGAACTAACTTTTAGAGAAAGGATCTCTGAGCATTCTCGTAATATAAATAATCCTGCTCTTTACAAAATATTCGGTTCATACGTGGGAATTTTTTAAGGTGTTAGATTTACGTCACTACTTATGTCTTTTTTAATTCATGAGCTGCTCTACTTATGTGTTCAAAAGTTTTCATTATTTCTATTGGAAAGAAAACATACTCATAGAATATTGGCGAAATTATTCACAAAGTGACCCTTCCAAATAATGGCAAGAAAACACCGGAATCTGTAGAATTCAAACCTACGCGGGAAAAACCCAATGGATTTCTAGTCCATCGCCTTAACCACTCGGCCACGACCGCTCGTGTTTTTTTCTACTTTAATGATTGTTAGTTTTCAAAGGAAAAATAATCAAAAATGTATGCTTCTTGAAGATCTATAGTGTTTCCTTACATATTAATAGTAACGTGATGTAATTTATCGTTTAGCTCAGAACTGTGTCAAAACAATTCACGTTTTTGAACTTTTCTCTCATTTTCTTCAGGAGCTGTCACACCATTAAAGTATTACGCTTTCTCATCGGCCACTAAACTAAAACTACAGAGTATAGTGAACGTGCATAACGAATGAGTAGCGTGTATAATTGGTAAACCGTGGTGTCTGTCTTGGTGTTCGCCCACTTCATCGGGATTCGATCTATGTTTTGGATTAGTGACTGTCAGGTTCAGCATTCGCCTTTTCTTCCCTCTCAAGAATTGTTAGTTTGTTTCCCCTGTTAAAATCCTCGACAGTGAGCATTGTTGAGTTACCTTTCCTTTCGCTTTGTCCATTGTTCGCAGTTATAATTAACATTCCACTTTCGTGCCTCGTCCAAATGGTGGGGCAGTATTAACTCGTATATTTTCACGAACTTCCTTAGTGCTAGATCTCACTATTTGTCCATGTTCTTCATGCAGTTTTATTTTAAAGGGCGGAGAAAGAAAATAAATTCACGGCCCTCATCCTGAAGAGATCAAATTGATCCACATCTGTTCTGTGAACCTCGTCACAGTTTGCGGTCTCGAATATAGCTTCTAATAAAAGTTCCATTTCCGAAGGAAATCGCGTTTCCTCCGATAGAAATCTCAGCAGTCCTTATTACAGAATGTTCATCCGCGAATATGCTCTACTTTTTCGTCATTAGATCCCACGTTATCATTTTTTTACAAACGGCGTGATTTGGTCGCAAATATTTCGAAATGCCGCACGTCACGACTGAACCACATGGACGAACACGCTCGTCCTTTCATCTATCCAGGCATTACAATGTCACTTTTCCATTAATGGAGCCCAAGAGATTGCGATAGTGACCACGCGTCTTCACTCGTGTCTGGTATTTCAAAATAAGGGACGGCAGACTAAGATAGCCCTAGACTAGAGTAACACAGGAAAAACATTTCACACTCACAATTTGTAACAAATTTACCGGCTAAAAATGGCCTCTGAAACAAATCTCGTTTTTTTCACTGTGGATCTTCGCTTCATATTTACGTTATCGTAACATTAAAATCATTTCTAAATTCAAACCTTAATTTCCATGTCTCGTGTATTAAATTCATAATGAGTTTCAATTAATAATAATGATCAGTTTTGTTTGGTTTTATCTTCACAATTTAATATGTTTTGAATAAGCTTTTAGCTCACTCACTGTTCGAAACTTACTTGACTCTCTAAGAATTAGTATGGTCAAAGAATGATTATCATCAAAGTTATTATACTTCTGTATAATTCGTTGTGCCTCCGTACTGTCGAAAGGAAACATGATGTGTTCGTATTTGTTAAGGCTGTTCATAAAGTGTATTTGCTACGGGTGTTTTTAAATTTTTGTTATCATATCCTAACACATAGCCTGAAGAAGAATAAAAAAAAAATTTCCTTCAATTAAAAACAACCTAAAACTAAAGATAATAACTACGTTTTTCTTACCTTCTCACCAGTATCGACCACATGCCTTTTATCAGCATGATGAGCGTGTATAAACGGAAGGAATGCTTCCCACGTACATCTGAAGCAAACGGAGAAGAACCAAAATCCGAAAACGAGAAGTATTGCAGAGAATATAAAGGAGTCGTTCAACACAGGTAACGTACAAATATTGGAGCGCAACAAATAAATAAATCTTTATTCCATACTTTATTTAAACTTATGAAATCTTGATTATTAAATATTAAAAGTGAAGACGATAATGCAAATGTTTTTATCATTTTAAAATCTCATTTGCTTTATTTTAATCTTTTTTCTAATAATATATACTTTAGCGATTTTCTCAGCGTAGTGTCTAATTACTGTTGCGCTTGTCACATCTATTTGTCATACCATTGATTACTGTTCGGTTGTCGCGTAGAAATATCTAGCCTCAGGTGTGACGTTTGCTTTCGCATCAACAGAAGAATTAGTGAAAAAAGAAATTATTTAAAAGGTTTTAATTTCAAATAATGAGAAGAAAACAGTGGAATCTGTAGAATTCAAACCTACGCTGGAGAAACCCAATGGATTTCTAGTCCATCGTTTTATCCACTCGGCCACAACCTTTCGTATTTTTTCTCTTCAATGAATGTTAGTTTTCTAGGGAAAAATGATCAAAAAACGTATGCTTGTTGATGATCTTTTGTGTTTCCTTACATTCTGATAGAATCGTGATGTAACTTATCGTTTAGCTCACAACTGTGTGAGAATGTTTTCGTTGTGGGGGAATGCTGAGGTAAACTCTTGAGGGGCTTCCCAAAATGCCATCAATATGAAGTATAGATCGTAATTTATAAAAATGTAAATACCAATTTATATTTCAGAAATATTTTTGTGCTATTTTGAACTGCATTTTCAATGCAGTTGTCATTGGAAACTCATACTCTGATTAATAATTTATTGTTACAAATTAGAAATAATCTGTTTATGAAAATATGCGTACACGTAAAATAGGAAGCTCACCTAAATTCCACCCAAGGTAACACATAATAATAAAGAAAATGAAGATTAGCTGAGATTGAACATTTGATATAGCATTAAGAGTAAAGCTACAAATCAAAAGAAATATAACATAAAGACATAGTTTACATAGCAGAAACGAATTATCTCATGTGAGTTAATACACTCTGAGGAAAAGTAGGACCATTATCATGCTAACTATCGTTCATCATGTTGTGTTTATAGTCAATATTACTTCAAAACAATGCGCTTGTTCTTGTGATTGGCAGCAAATTTTGGATGGCTGATACACAATGCAAAATGATCTCACAGAGGACACATCACCGGCTAAATGCTTCATAGTTTTGACCTGTACACAATACACTTATACATGCATGCTATGTTTTACTTTTCAATAAAAATAATAAAATTAACGGGTAAATACCTGTGAAACTTTTGGTTTTTTAAGTAAAATCCCTGATAATCTGTTGTAACTTGAAATCAACGTGGTTGTCTAATATTCGTCAAAGCTCACGATAGAATGGCATTACACAGGGAGCTGCAATACAGCGCATGAGTTTCAGTGCATTCAGTACGTTGCTATGGGACGCATGACACATACTTCCGTCCTAATGAAGACTTTGAGTTCTACAGATATATGTCTCTTTGATGTTAATTGTTAAGAAACAATGATGATTGTGTTTTCCATATTTTATGAATATATGTGGGTAACAATATTGGGGGGCTGAGGGGGTGCTTGTCTCATATTTGGGGGCTGATGCCATCCCAAGCCCCCCTTTGCGCCGCCACTGCGATCAAATAGTCAACAGTAAATTAAATCGTCATAATCATATCAGTTGGCTGCTAGATAGTTTATTATCATTACAATATATTAAGTTACCTAACATATCTAGTTATCCCTTGCCTCTAAAAATTGAGAACTTAAAACCTGTGAGTAGAGATCGTTAAAACAAAAAGTAAGAAAACAAGGCTGAATATACTGTAGACGTTATTTATTCAAACTTTGACACCACTGAATGTAATTTTAGATAACAACATGGATCCAAAATAAAGTTTATAGTTTGAATGAATAATGTTTTCGCTATCTCCAGCCTTGTTTCTTTATAATTTTTCAGATCCTTATTTACAGCTTTTCACATTCCCACTTTTTTATTTTTGTAATACCTAATAACACTAAAACATATTAATTTGTAACATACACATCAATTCCATTCAATTAAAAAAAGCTATAAAAACTGTATGTGAATAAACGAAATCTTATTAAATATGAATTTTGTTTAAAGGTGAATTTTACAGAAAAAGAAAACTTTGCAGTCAAAAGAACTACTCATACCGATTAATTTTGCAGGTTCAAATTTTGTATAAAAATATGTGCTAATAAATGAAACATAGAACTTGGTGCAGAAAGAGCCCTTTTCTAGCAACAATCCGAACGTTTTAGTTTTTACGTTTGCCGCTAGGAAAAGAACTGTGACGTAATAGTTGCCAAACATACCGTCAGCGCCAGTGAGTTGAATGTAAATAAACATGGCCAGTGCATGTGGAGAAACAGAGGCGGAGTTTGTTTTGACTTTGTGTTCTGAACAGTGTCGAGTAGCGCCATATCAATTCGAACCTACTCTGAACGAACCTAGAACAGAGTAGCGGAACTGTGAGTGATACTAATAGCGCCCAAACCGGTTGCGAGTTGGTCATACCTCCAAGATAAGAATGATAAGCCAAAGTCATGACAACAAATATGGTCTGTATTATTTCACGTGCAACTTTAAGCATCTCGAAACCTGTGTGGTGTTTATAAATTATTGGTATCACAGACTGGGTTTTATTTGTTTATACTTTGCCGACTATGGTAACTAATACTCGGCCCTTCCAAAATCATTGTACCGGATATTTATGAGTCCTAACAAAATGAATTTCAATTATACGTCATAATTCTGTCTAGAAAATCAAACTATATGTAGTAGACTGAATAGTTAATTTAATATTTACCATAAATGTATAATTTATATGACATATTCCGTATGTTTTTGCAAGGTGTAGGTGTGGTTTATGCGAACAGATGCCAACCAGGAGAGAGTGCGTTTGTTGTTGCTCATACGACAAGGTGTCAAACCGATTAAAAGTATGTAATCCGAAAAAAGCACCGATAGATTTACATAAAACACCAGCACTGAAAGGAACAAATTGGTCGGCACGCAACGAATCTTGTTTGGCAACTATTACGTCATAATTGTAAAACATCACGGAAACAGCCAAACGACCGAGAGGAACTTGAGTTCGAGGACCCGCATATTTTGTTTCTTTTTTACTCAAAAACTAAAGTGTTTAACAATATGGCAACTCTACAGGAATTATACCTAACCAAAGTACACTTTCTAAGGCAATTATTAAATTTGTTGAAAATTCACCTTTAAGATTTCAGGGAAAAGAAGGTCTCAAAACGCTTTTGTTTTGACTACATTTATTTCTTTATATTTAATTGATTAGGGTTTAGTTTAATCCACTGAAAGTCGATTTTTTTACGAGAAAAATAGTAATGATGAAATGACTTCTTCTTATATTGCTGTGAATAAATACTTTATATCTTAATTTGGTGTTGCAAAGTCCTACCCATGAAGAACAGTTTCACGTGTATTCTTTACATACATTAATTTTTCTTTAATTGAGAGTATTTATATAAATACCCTTTCAATGCCATCGAAACAGCTTAAATCTGATATAGGTTTGTTAGTCTAATGTTAGGTAGTGTTCTTAAATGGTGAGAGGTACTTAGGGCTTTCCCCAGTATATGTGCAGCAACGATCTAATTCACAGGTTATTTTATGTTAACCTTTAAGCGAATTATGGAGGAATCTATTGGAAACAGTTTGTATATTTGTATATGGATAAATTTTGATGAAGTATACCTGGCTGCTTTGTACGTGATAGTGAGTCATGAATTTTATACTGTTTATAGTTTAGTTATGTGTTTTGGTACTGTGTTTATCCATGCTGGGCATGCATATTCAGTTACTGAGCGTATGCATGTTTTATACATTTTAATTAAGTTGTCAGTTGAAGTTTCATTATTTTTGCTCATTAAACCCTTGGCATAATTTATACATTGTCTAACTTCGATTAAAATATTATTTAGGTGTTTAACTCATGTTAATATAGAAGCGTAGGTTAATCCTATGAATTTGTTTGATACTGTAACCTTGAGAAGTTTTCCATATATTAAAGCAACTATGTATATATAGTTGCTTTAATTACTTGTTTGACTTTTATTTCCGTTATGTTTTTGTCATGTGACATGTTAGATGATTTTCGTTTGTGTTATCATTTGTTTTATCATCGTATATATTAGCAGAGAATCCTGAAGTGCAAAGATTTATGTACTTCTTCACTCTATTAAAGAAATATGTATTTGTGTTTCGTTGGTGGTATGTCTGAAACATGTGTTGAATATGTTCTTTAAATGTTTTAGCCTTTTCAAAATTTGTGTGCGAAAATGTTGTGTTTCTAGATATGAGTTATTTTGGTTTGTGTTTCCTGCACTTGTGAATCGTTTTAAGTGTGTCCAGAATTGTTTGGAATCAGTTGTTTCATTTAATTATGAGCAGAATTTATCCCAACTTCTTAGTTTTAGTTCTTGGACTTTGTTTTTGATTTTGTTTCTGAGTGTATTTATTTGTGTTTTAACTGTGGGTTCTCTATTTTGCATGTATTGTCCAATTAGCTTTGTCTTTCTTTTGTCGTTGTTATGTGTGTGGTTTCCATGTATATGTAACTTTTGTTTAGGTATGTTTGTATATTACCATGTTGGCTCGTTTATAAGGCGTTGTTTCAAATTAATAATTCGGCTGTTAACTTCAAAATCGCTTTATAAGACAATCACAAGCCCCTTCCCCCAACTCTAGCTTGTCGCATTTCTAGATGTACATATTAGATCAGTCTACACATGCGCACCAGTGTTCGCTTAAGGTCAGCGCTAATTCTTGCAAGTAATCCACCTGCAGACTGTTAAAATGTACTATTGATTTTTGCTGTCCTAAAAAGATGACGTTATAAAGCTGAATTTTATCAAGCTTAATTTGCATTCTTTTCAGTTTGATTTTCTGTAACTGAGTTATCGGTTGATACTGAGTTATTAATGTAGGAAGATGATAGGAAGTTGATCGCTATTAACATCTTATTATACTAAAAAAGCTAGTAAATTTGTGATTCATATTAAATGCGCACAAATAAAAATCCAGTATGTCACTGGTAGTGTATGAGTTTTGGTGTCATCGTTTACTGTCCCTTGCTGGGTCAACGGTAAGTCTTCGGATTTGCAACGCTAAAATCAGGGGTTCAATTCCCTTGATTTGACACAGCAGATGGCCCGATGTGGCTTTGCTATAAAACACGCACACAGGTCGTTTAATAGAACAATATTTGAATTATATATGAATTGTAATAATATTCTGCCATTTGTATTAGTTGTTCTACACCTAAATCACCGATGTCTAGGTTTCCTATGAAAATTGGGTGTATGAATGGATGTTGTTTCATAGGTTAACATCTGTATTTTTTGATGGTGTGCTGTAAATGCCTGTTACCGACATTATCAATATAATTATATATTCGTATGTAGTATTTATTAACACCTCCTTTACAGAGATCAGATTTATATAATAAATGTATACCTATGTTTTGGTCGTTTCTATTCATGTTTTTCTTATAACTGTATAATCGTACATTATAAATCTATTATTTGTATAGAAACATGTTTTGCTTATGACTAATTTATCGTGTTTCTTGGAAGTGAGTGCGCCATAGATGTTGATATGCAGGACGGTGAATTTATGAAAATAAGTGATGGATGTAATTATCTGAGGTAGATGTGGTGTGATGTTTTGTTGTGCATTTTTGTTCGTATCTGCTGTTGTTTTTGTATTGTATTTAAGATAATTTGTTTGGGAGTTTGTGATTACATTGTTACGTTAATATTTGTATTTTCTTCGAATGGTGTCTTAAGATGCTGTGACTTTGGTGGTAGTGGTGCCTTTGAGTGGTAGTGTTGGTATTTGTCCATTTACTTACTCCATGGTTGTTTTTTATCTTAAATGTGCGTTGTTTTTGTTTGTATTTCTCACAACCTCTGTAGCTTGTGTGATTTTCTCCACAGTTGCAGCAATTCGGATTTCATGTTGTTTTCAGCAATATGCGTAGTGATATCCGTTACATCCGACATGTCTTGGTATGAATTGACATGCTGCTGACAGTGGTACGTATTGTACTTATTCATGTTCGGCACCGAATTTTTAGGTTGGTGAGGACCTGGCAGAATCAGTTATATTTTGACTCCCTCCCCCCACTGTATTTTTTTAACACCTCTTTTTGTTTGGATTTGCCCGCTGCTACAAATAACAACATACATATCTGAACAGACATGTTTATGCTGACTTAGATCGATTTGCTACTATTTAATTAACATTGTATTGTTTAAAATGATATGGGTTACGGGTACGTAGTGCAAAACAGCCAGAAAATATAAACAAAAAGCTGCACAAGGAATATCAAAAACAAATGTTTCTGTTATTAAGGAAGTCGGTGCCGCTTGCTTCTCACTGAAATGCATCTGTTGCTATAGATATGTGCATGCTAAAAATGATTAAGTTCCACGATGCTCTGTAATTAAACAGCAAAGTGTGCTAACCGCCAGAGGACGGAAATGTGACTAATGTGTCTGCATTGAAAGAAATTTCCTCTGTTGCGACATTTCAGTCATGTGAAGTGAAGAGTTGAACATGTTTACAAAATGTAAAATATTAATAGTTGAATAAGTCCTTCATTAGTAAAGTAAATCGCTGTTCCCAAACATGCTTCACAATAGCTGGATGAAATCCACCAACAGATTTCGTGTACTTGACAATTGTTTTATTGAAATAGAACCTTTTGTTTCTAATGAGACGCCAATTTTATGAAACAAAATGCCGAATTTTTTTGCAACAATGTGTAATTTCTTATCTTAAAAAATACAACCTATAATTACGAAATTACCTACCTAATTACATTCTCACTTGGAAACAAACTTTCAAGATGTCTTTAAAAAGTAATAAAAAATAAAAATATAGACTATTAAAAAATATTTCGGCGAGACATTTTTCTGTATCCTTTAAAGAACATGCACCATTGATACAACTAACGTATACTTTTGAATTATTCAGCAGACAAGTTTTTTAAGGAACAAAAAATAAGTTTGAAGTTCAGTCTGTTGTTCAGTTCATCATTGCAACTATTACTTCAAAATTTGGGACAGCTAGCACAGATGACACTCGCAGTGGCCCGGCATAACCCGCTAGTTAAGGCACTCGATTCATAATTGGAGGGTCGAGAGTTCGAATCCTCGTCGCACCAAAGATGCTTTTTCATCTGTGAGGGCGTTATAATGGGACGATCAATCCCACTATTTGTTGGTGAAAGAGTAGCCCAAGAGTTGACGGTGAGCGGTGATGACTAGTTGCCTTCCCTCTAATCTTCACTACTAAATTATGGACGGCTAGCCAGACAGCCCTCGTGTAGCTTTACGCGAAATCCAAAACAAATGAACAAAACTACTGTATCATTAGAAAAAACCAAAAACCTTCAAGAAGTAAGTAAAGCATTAAAGTAATAAAACATTGCCCAAGATATTATGCATTTAAAATTATAACATCATGTTTGGCTATTTTTCAACACCGTGTTTAAATTTCTTTACCCATCAAAATACAGCTAAGATTCAAAACGGCAAGTTTTCGCAAATACCTTTTCGTTGTTCAAAGTTAGATATGAGTCACAGGGTGTATAAAGTTAAGATCTATTAAATCTGACTAATATCTAGGAAGTTGGTTTGTATGTAGTTATGCTAAAAGCTACTCGGTAGACTATCTGTGCTCTGTTCCACAAGTATCGAAACCCGGTTTAGCACAGACATACGGCCAAGCCAATGAGGTAGGAGGCTAATATTTAGGAAGTAAAATACATTGTAAGTACGAGAATTAGTGAAGCATTGAGTTTGTTAATAAGAAGTTATTCAGTATTTACTGATACATATCTGCACTGTTCTTTTATTAGGTCACTTGGCTATTTACTCATTTGTTTATCTTGCCTAACAAAGCTAGTTCCGTTAGGCATACGTATCGTGGAGTATATCGAAATGTATTTGAGGCGTGTTTGATTTTCTTGTAGCAAAGCGACATTGGGCTATCTGCTGAGTCCATCGAGGTGAATAGAGCCCCTGATTTTAACGTTGTAATTCCATAGACTTACTGCTGTACCCGCAAGGAGTTATTTGAGGCTGGGAATAAATTTAGTTATGGAATTATTGCAGAAATTAAACATTTTTTGTGCACTTAAGATTTAGAACAATGTACACGTGAAGGTAGCGTCGTGGTCTGAAGACGTGATACAAAAGAAATAAAACTAATGTTGTTGTTACATGGACTGAACTTCACATTATTTTCACTGAGCAATTCAAAGGAACTCGTCGAACACATTATAACAACTAGTATCAGTTAAAATTTTGTTTTTTTGTAATTAAGCACGGAGCTACGCAATGGGCTATCTGCGCTCTGCCCATCATTGGAATTGAAAACCGTTTCTAGCGTTGTAAGTCTGCAGATGTTCCACTGGGGACGTCAGTTATCAGATTATTTTGGTGAAAATAAAAAAATATCCTGACTCAATTTTTTTTTAACTTGACAATCCGATCCAGAGGATATATCGAAGTTTTTCTAGATATGATGAAAGAGTATGTTTTGAATTTCGCGCAAAGATACTCAAGGGGTATCTGCGCTAGCCGTCCCTAATTTAGCAGTGTAAGACTAGAGAGAAGGCAGCTAATCATCACCACCCACCGCCAACTCTTGGGCTACTCTTTTACCAACGAATAGTGAGGTTGACCGTCACATTATAACGCCCTCACAGCTGAAAGGGCGAGCATGTTTGGTATGAAGAGGACAAAAAAAGAAGTGATGAAAAACAGTATTCTCTAATTCAAACACCAACTATTCTTTCAGAACATTAAAACTGTCTTTGAAAATTACTCCTACCTTACCCACATTTACATTGTAGTCCCCCGCTGATACAGCGGTAAGTCTACGGATTTACAACACTAAAATCAAGTGTTCGATTCCCGTCGGTGGACTTACCAGATGGCCCGATGTGGTTTTGCTATAAGAAAAACACACACACATTTACATTGTATTCCCTACACGTCTTACTTTTTTCACCATAATTAAGTACGAAAAGTGATATTGCGTCAATACTATACATTATTTTAATAATTTTAAATACCTCAATAACATGAGCTCTGTTTTTCGAATAGAAAACATTTCCAAGAAGACAAAACTGTAGAAACGTTGTAAAACTAATATTATAGTTTATTATTCTTCGTTTTATTTTGCTTCCAGTGGTCCACTTGTGTTTGTGCGGACCTATATTGCTAGAAGCAGGGTTCCATACTTGAGGTTGGCAGAACACAAATATCCTATTGTGTAGACGTGTGCTTAATAATAACATATTATTTTAACCAAATAATTAAAAGGAACCTGACGACAACAATATACTTATTATGATTTTTAAGGCTGGATAAATATTGAGAAAAGACGCACCGTTTACGCAATTGCCCAGATGGTGTGCTTATGTTGTGGTTTCACGTTTTGTCTGTTCTGACGGTGGGAAATACCGTATGAGTAATGTTATTGAACATTTCCTTCGCTCTTGATTATTTAAAATCCTGGTGTGATGAACACTTTTATTTTTCAAAAGGAGAATAGATAGTACTGTTAATTTAGCCTAATTTCAGGTATGACTTTACTTACATTTTTCAGATTTTAAATTACATAGTTCCATTTGTACTACTAGTATAGAATCTACACACTATAATAGTTTTATTATGAGTAATTAGCATACTGAATAAGACTACAACAGAGTAAGACTAGTTACGTTTCCCAACTTCAAACTTAAGTAAAATTTGGCAGTTGCTCAGCAAAAGTTTTAATTTTAAAAAATTATTAATTGTATAGGTGAAAGGTGTTTCTCGTTAACTTTGGAGACTAAAGTGTTTGTGTAACTTTATCATTAGGCATTAGCCAATTAAGAGTTATTGCGGGATAAATTTGGGATTTAAAAAAATAATAGTAATTCCCTTTGTTTATGCAAGGGATGAAGTTAGAAACATTCCTAACCCATAACTACCTCTGCTAGTACTAGGACTGGTAAGGATATCAACAGCTCAATTATTAAAATAGAAGAGCTATGCCTGAGCTTTCGAAGTACTATAGGAAATAGTTGGAATGACGTGAATCATGTTGGTATTTGTTCGTTCATGACAGATAAAAAGATTAAGAGATTAAAAACGGGTAGAATCATGAGACAAGACACGTTCTCCCAGACTTTTAAAAGAAGTTAATCTTTCAGAGTTTCAATATACAACTTTACAAGCCTCTCAGTCTCACTACACAATAGAGTTCTGATGAGAAGAGATGTGGAAATTATACTGGGACAGTTGTCCCTACTTTTGGAGTAGACAACACTAAAATGATAATAGAAGTTTTACAAAATTGGTTAGTAAAATATGATATATAAAAAAGAGCTAACATAGATTCATTAAGATAAACCTTACCTTGCTAATTTGTTTCTTTTTCTTTCTTTTTTATAATCATGTTAGCTGTTATTTGGATGGCAAATGTATGTGTACTTAGGTTGTTAAAAGGCTTTTGAAAATATTCCACACAGAAGATTAGTTATGAAAATCACATTATTGGGTGTTGGGAAAAACAAGATATGGCATTAAGGTGGCTAGATGACAAACATATCATTGTTGTTGATTGAGTCTAGTCGGAGTAGACCTTCATTATTTGTGATTTATATCAAGGCCCTTACAATTTGTTAATCACATTTAATAGCATTGATAGAATCATGAAATTTGAGAAAGTTAGTAGGTCTATGAATTTTAATTGTGTGGTATTTTTACTTACCACAGTAAACCTGTATTTACCTAGGTTTTGAAGAATGGATCCAGGACAATACCTTGCTAGACAATGTCTCACTTCCATGATTACTGACTCTTGCTTTAAAACAAACTAACTTTTGACATTGCATTCCTATTCATAAATACAGATTTTTGGAAAAAGGTGGTGTCATTTTGATAAAGCATAAGAAGCATGCTTTGTGAAAAATTATAAAACTTGAATGCAGTAATCAAAGAAGTTGATTACCAGAATTTCTCTAATTTTTATAAATATTCAAAATGTTTTTTGAATGATGTTTCTATTGTGGGCAATTGCTGTAAGTTTTTCTTTACATGAATTGAATCATCATCATTTTTTTGTGTTCAGACAAAATCATTTTATTTGTATGTCTTTTTGTATTTTCAAATCATTTTTGAACATTTTAGTCTTTTGTATTTGACTGAAAAAGACGTTTGACAATTGGTTTATTGAAATAGAACCATTTTTTTTTTTAATGAGATGCCAGTTTTATGCAACAAAGTGGCAAATCTTTTGCAACAATGTGTAATTTCTCATAGTGAAAAAATACAAGTTATAATTACTAAATTACCTACCTAATTATATTTTTACTTTGAAATAAACAAAATTTCAAGATGTCTTCAACAAAAAGTAAACAAAGTAAAAAGTAGACTGTATAAAAACATATTTTGGTGAGACATTTTCTGTATCCTTTGTAACATGTAGCATTGATACAACTAACTTAAACACTTGTCCACTGAATAATTCAAAAGTATAAGGAACTAAAAATAAATTTGAAGCTCAGTTTGTTGTTCAGTTTACCACTTGTCAGTGAATTATACTAATTTTGGGAAATCCCACCCCTTATCATTACTCATGATGAGTTAATTTCCCAAAAACTTTACAACTGAATGGCATCTAGCAAGTTGAATCATAAATATGGTTTCGTATTTATTTTCAGCATCTTAGTACAAACAACCCTGCTGATAACATTTAATTTTGGGGGTATTTGTAGCTGTATTAAGGATATTGATGTCTTGCAAAATTACTTGAATTAATTGGTTAGTTGAACAAATACTTAGCAAGATAATAAACTTAGGAGGTTATCATAATATGGGTAGCATGTTTAGTATAGATAATAACCATTAAACAGTGCAAGTTGAGAAAAGAATCTTGTTGCAGCAATAATCAAAGGTGTAGTGCAGAATGTGTGGGCCCCCATGAAAATCTTCTCATCAGGCCCCCTTCATGTCTGATTTAATATAGCACTGTATCCTCCACTTCATACTGCAAGATCTGTAGGGATAGTTGCTACACCTCTGGTGATAGTAAGTTACTCAAGTCATCATGGTAATGCTCTTTGTTAGAAAAAAACAATAGAATGAAAGGCCAGTTAATCTTACTTCTGTAGCAGAAAAAATTCTAGATTCTGATTAAAAGAAACTTTACAAATCAAAAATCTTAAGTTATTAATCTTAATATGTTAGGTAAAGGTCATGAAAAAGGTAGCAGCAAAGAAAGACTGATGTGAGACCTGGAGGAAAGAGGTTGTTTGTCTGCTAAAGTGGAAGAGACAAAACTGAAAAATAACCTCAAATGTTGGATCAGTCATCACAGTACTGGCATTGTGCTGTTGGCTGTTTGACCTTGGAGATTTCTACAGTTGAGTGGCAGTGAAGCTTAAGGTTTTGAGAATCTTGAATATTTTCATTTGATGGATATTAACTATGCTGATATTAACAATCAGACACTGTCAGTTGAAATTTGGCAAGTGGAGGTAAGGAGTTGGCTTAAACTTGATGTGAGGATTGCCCACTGAGTCCTGTCATCTTCCTTATATACATATAATTATTGCAAGCATTTAATATGTGCCAATGGAATAGTGGAATAGAACCAGCTTTGTGGGTGAGAGGCTCTTTAGGGTTATCCAGTTTAGATCCTCTGTCTTCCATTTCTGTATTAAAAATTTATATACATAATAATAAGTAGCACTGACTTAAAGGTTTGTTATATGTTAGTAATAATACCAACAATTAAAAAAAAATTGGAAAACTATATTTGTGTGAATGATTACGTGATAGTACAATCACATTATATATTAAAGTACACTGATGTATAATAGTGAATATTAGTTAACTGATTCTAGTTACCTCCAGGTAATAAACACTGTATTGGAGGATCTGAAAGAAGATATAATAAAAAATATATATCTGCCAGTGGACTCTAAGTAATAAAATGTCAATGCAATCACTTAAAGATTGTTGGATGTTTACAACCAGACCTAAGCAGACATCTCTTTTCATGCTGGTATATGCAAACAGAAGAATTCCACATGATAACTCTGTAATTTTTCTATATGTTGTGATGAACCACACACAGTTACAATGTCTACACATAGTAATCATCTGCAAAAGAAAACAGTTAAGAGCCTTAACATTCTATGATAGGCCTAACATGGCCATGTGGTTAAGGTGCTCAACTCGTAATCAGAGGTATGCAGGCTCGAATCTCCATCACACAAAATATGCTCACCCTTTCAGCCATGTGGATGTTATAATATGATGGTCAATCCCATGTTTCATTGGTAAAAGAGTAGCCCAAGAATTGGTGGTACGTAGTGATACCTTTCCTCTAGTTTTACACTGATAAATTAGGGATGGCTAGTGCAGATAGTCCTTGTGTAGCTTTGAGTGAAATTCAAAACAAACATTCATTGATGTGCTTGAGTATTGAATACATCCTTGAAAATGTCAGAAATAACTGAGGTAGAAAGGGTATAGAATACAGCCATGAAACTAGCAACAGGAACAGCCAGACCAACATTGTACTATTTTGAATTGTTTTGAGTACCATTACCACAAAACGAGGAACTTGAACCAGGCAAACACTATTAAAAGCAGTCACAAACATATTTCAGCTGTTGTATTGGTAATTGATACAGAGAGTGAGAAAGAAGTGTGGGTAGATGAAGCAACAAAAGAGACCGTAACTGGTCAAATCATGGGCCCTTGAAGCCAGGAAAGTTGTATAAATGGTAAGTTTCAAACACTGGACAGCCCAGTTTTTTCAGAGCTGAATGTGAATGTTCCTGTCCAGTTGACCATTAACCTGTGAAAAACGTGATCATACTCTTATACTTGTTTTAGGACATTAATATTAGGCCTATTACATTTCTAAAATATTACATTCTTAATATAGGCCCTTAGGGATTTTCAAAAGTTAAGAGAGTGTATAATAACGGTAACCAAAGCACATTATATTTATCATATCTATTACTGATGATACATTTTGCTCAATCCAGAGCTCTTTAGGTAAACTGGGATACAACAAGCATAGAAATGTTTGAAACACTCAGTATTTAAATAAGCCATTTGATACAATAACAGTTGTTACTGTATGTACTCCTTTTACAGTAGAACAAAAATTATTACAATTATCTTTGTCATAGGACATTGGGCTTATTATATGTTTAAACACCTTTCTTAATCTAGTCCCTTAAGAATTTTCAAAAAGAAGACTGTATAATAATAGTATTCCAAGCACACTGCACTTTATGTTAAAACTTTAATAGGCCTACTACTAATGATAAATATAATCATTCTTTGCCAGCTTGGAAGAGGTATGCTCACCATAATGATCCTCCTCTTTACAGATTCCTTATACCTTATCACAAAACTGAAGACAGATTTTGTCCAAAAATCATGAGTAACATCTTTGTAAGACTTGAATGTTCCACTGATCATGATATTTGTATTCCTGTATTAACAACAGCTGGCATTTTATTAAAACTTTAATTAAAATAAAATACAGAATGACACTTTTACCTTCTTAGATCATATTCAGCTTAACAAAAAGTTTGCAATTGACCATTGCTGAGCACATCATAGAGACGAGAGTGTAAACAGGTATGAGACTGTAGATGGTTATGTTGTGCTTATCTGATTTACAGTATACATAAATGAGCAAAGATGTTTTCTTGTGTTCTTTGAATCTGGTTTCCATTTTTCTGTTTTTCTCTGATATAGAAGTCATGGCAGTTGTATTTTTTATAAATAATGTTGGTGTTATGATTGCCAGTGTAGTTTTTACACAGTATGGATTTTTAATTTTGTACCTGGTTTTTGAATAAACTTAGTATTAACTGGAATGTTATGTTTTATGTATTGTGATGTATATTCCATGATTCAGTGGCATATTTAATAAACAAATGGACCACTTTGTTTCTAAGGCTCAGTTCTTTTGTAACCAGGTAATATTTCTGAACAGTGTCATCACTGAAATAGTATGTAGACAAAGTGAACATGAAAATGTAAAACAAGAGTAACACTGATCAACTATTAGACTGGAGGAAAGATTACAAAAGTATGGAAGTGAACACTAAAGTATGCAAGAATGATAGTCTCTTAAAGTCAAATTAAATTGAAAAGAACCCAAAGGAGATAATTGGAGGAAGTAGATTTGGTCCCATCCACTAAAGCATATGAATGAGAAGAATATAAAAATAAGCTTCTAATTTATTTTTTTCTTCAGTTTGAACCTACCTGAAAATGTGTACTCCCACCAAATATTTATATCTTAACCTAAGTATGTTTACTTTAGGGATGAATCAAATACCTTTTCTTATAAAAACTGAAATTTGCTCAGCTAACAAAAGCATAGAATTCAAGAATAAAGAGGATATCCATATTTATACAGAAATAAAGAAAAGTGAAAAACCTAAAAATCTAGCTCAAGTTAATGTGAATTACAAGTTTTCTTGGCTCATAACATCAAATGTGATTGAAATGGTTTCATGTTTTCTGTGATTGCTAAAAAGGGAGAGAGCTGGTGAGATATTTAGATTTTAAGAGATTTTACTGGGAAACTTGTTATGGAAGATGAAACCATTGCTAGAAATTCTGATTTTGCTGTTGAATTTATCTGTTGAATATGATGATGAAGAGATTTCCAAGTTAATTTCTCTAAGAATAAGAATCAAGAATTATCATTAATGTATGTTGAATAGGTAAGACTTAAAATAATGAAGAAATTTAACAATAAGCTATTGAGCTGTTTCATTCTATTTTTCGGAAACCTCTTGATACCGAAGAAATGTTCACTGATTTATGTGTTACCACTGATTAATTTTTGAAAAAAAAATTGTAATATATTGTGAGAAGTAATTAAAAGAAGTGTTGGGAAAATAGCAATTTAATTAATGATTCTGCAGTGTATTTTTTCTATAAGTTTTTTCATTTTTTATGTTGGAATTTCTGTATGTTTTGAGAGCCTTTGATAAGGTGCCTCACTGTGTTGCTATAGCTTAATTATGTCAATAGGAGTAGGGGAAAAATTAAGAAATGAATAGGTATCACTAACTACTAACCACTAAATGGTGAGTGTTTATTGGTAGATACTCATAACAGGGACAATAAATACATATGCATACAGCAGCATCAGAGACTGTGAAACTTAAGTTAATAAATTAACATTGTGGAAACTGTGTTAATTATGTTGTGGGAAGGGGCAGTATTATCATCTAATTGTATTTGCAAGTTTCCACCACTTATTTACCAAGACTTCTAGAGTGAGTGATATCCTTAACTTTTTTTCTAAAGTTTGAATTTTTCTAAATACTTTTATTTTTCAGGTAAAATGGACTGTTTTACTTGGAATCAGAATATTAATTATGAAGTTGATGCATCTTTGTAAGTAAAGCCCTCACTTTAGTTTCATAATGTAAAATGAAATTCAGTTGGTTAAATAAAAAATTAAATTGGCTATCAGGTGAAAATAAAAATAATGAAAACTTTTTTTTTATCAGACTTAAGATCACACAGTAAACAGTGACCCTATACCCATAGGCCATAGGTAGACAAGAGACCCACACCCACCCTAAATGCTTTTCACCCAGTGGTTTAATTATCTCAAATCCATGTGTAAACATTTGAATGAAATATGTTCAAAATATCTGTCTGTATTAGAACTAATAGCTTAACCAAAACAACAGTTCGATGCCCTTATGTAAACTCAGCATATAACCCAATGTGGCTTTGCTATAAGAAAAACACCACACACACACCCTGCTAGTAAGGGCAAGTAGCAAGATCTGGACTCCTAATTGTGTGCACACACACACAAACACACCAGTTGATACTTATTCTAATTAACAATATTTCTGTCACTAACTAGGTGGATAAGGGAGAAAAAAAATAATTTATGTCATAGTCATTCACATGCACCTAAAAACCAAATAATGAACCTTACATAGAGTAACAAAATTATTCACATGTGCCTGAAAACTAAATAACAAACCTTACATAGTCTAACAAAATCATTCACATGTACCTGGCAACCACATAATGAACATTAAATAGTCTAACAATTTCACATGTGCCATAAAATCAAATAATGAATCTTATACATGGTTGAGCTTTCCATTTGTGAAATAATATCTTGTAATTTTTTTTATATTTGCAATAACTTACTCTCAGTAAGTTGTCAAGGGAGATTCTTAAATTTCATTGAAAATAGTGGATTTGTCTTGTATAAAGTTATTGTATTATTATGGTGTGAAATATTTAAGTTGCATAACCTAACCAGTCCTATACCATAAACAACTAAGAGCTCTTTTTCAGTCCATCTAGTCAATTGTAAGGAGTATCATAACACTGACGTTGATTAGATTTAGGTAAGAGTGTTTGTTAACTTTAATTTTGTTTTTATATCCACTATTATATTTTTTTTATTTTAATATTTTTTTGTGTTTGATGTAGCTGAGTTTATCAGAACTGACATACCTTGAAATGTGTTTTGCTTACCAGTATTTTCAAATTACTAACAAAGCTATAACTTATCATTCTGATGAATTAAACTAGAGAATGACATCATTTTACAGTTTTCCAACGTTCTTTTTCAAGTCAACATGTACAAAATCTAATATTATTATGTAAGTGGGATAATAATTTGATACGTGGTGAGTGCTGAATATCTAACCTATTTTGCCATATATTAATACCTATCTAACAGCTGAATTATTGAAATTTATATATCATTTACCTAGGAAAGTGTAACCTAAAATCTACTCTTACTATTAGATACTAGAAAGCACTAAATTATAAGTAATAAAATAATGCAGATATGGTTATTTAATTAATGTTATTAATGCAGAATAGTAGTAGTACTAATGAGTTTAATATTTGAGCAAAGATTACAAAAAGGTGTTAATCCCATTAAGGTACTTTGTGTTTGTGTACATATAACTGCTTAATTTTTATATTTTTTGTGTTTTCTTATAAATAAATAAAACTTGTTAAAGTGATGTAAACTAGTTTTATCTTTTTTAAGCAACCAACATAATCTTTCTTTCTCTTTTACTAAGTGTTAATCATCAGCACTCATGGTTTTGTATAGAAACCTGTATTAATTTTTAAGTTTTTTTTTAATATAAAGCATTGTTTTCTCATTTATATACATAATCAGTTGTCAGGAAAATTATACAGTAGTCCTAGATGTTTCTGCTTTAAATTCTTATAAAACTACATTTGTATCAGTATATCGTATTAAATCTGCTCCTTATGTATTTAATAATTATCAGTGCATATATGAAATAATTTTTCACATGTAATGATTTATACCAGTGGTTCTAAATGTGTAGCTTGTAGGTTTCCTTTGTGTTATTTGTGAAAAAGTTGTGTAATTACAAAAACCAGCAGTAGCTCAGTGTATAGGTTCCATTGTAGTTTTCCAAAATGAAAAAAATTAAAATTAAATGTATCCAAAAATTAAAAAGTATAAGAACCATTGACTTAAACCAAACTTCTTTTCTTAAACATATATTATATTTTGTGTAGTTTTTGAAAGAAACCAGTATGTTTTTTGTGTTTTTTGCTTTTTTCAGGAAGTCTGTGGATGTTGTTTTTGATGTAGATTTAAATTGTTTTAAGACCTATAAGGTCTTTGTTAGTGACAAAGAGATAAAGTGCGAGGATGACAATGTTTGGCAAGGATCATTTTGGAGAAACGTGGTTCCGGTAGGTTACAGTTCTGTGTTTGTGATAATTACAGTGGAGAAATTTGTCCTTAGTAGGTTTAAAGTCCATCTTAAAGCTTGATGGTATTTTAGTTTTTGTTTAATTTTCTACTTTTATCAACTGTGCATAAAAACCTCTTTGGTTTTTAGACCTGAATGAATTGTGTGGTTAATATCTGTCAAAAAGTGAAATAATAGAAAACATTATATCTGAAAGAGAACCACAGAAATCTCTTAATATGTTTGTGTTGTTAAGAACCTAGTTGTTATCTTAACTGGTAAAATGTTAATGGAGATATTTTACTGACATATAACTTAAAAATAGCTTATATACCTTATACAAAGTTGTAATCTGATTGTACATATCTTGTAAGGTTTAACACACACACTTTAAAAATATTTGGAGAGAAAGAACAGCAAACATTTGATTTATTTGGACCTCTCCATGATCTGCATCTACTTTAAAAATTGCATATGTTTTGTTTTGGGTAAACAGCAGACATAAATTAAAAATTGTTAAAGCTAATGGCTTGCTTGGTTACATGTGTATGAAATTAAGAAAATTCATAACAATTTAAGATAAAAAGAGAACAGATACACATCTTGCTATAAATTTATTATGTTGTCCTACAAACATATCTTGTATATATTACATTTTTTTATGTTCATGTGTGTGTGCATCTGATTCTAAGAATAAACTTTTCATCACGTACATAATTTTCAATAAATAAAATATATTTCTTTTAAATTTTCCCTCAAGGATTTATTTTATAAAGCAGAAAAAATAATCATATAGAAATGAATTTAGTAATATTTTATTTAGAAATAGATGTTTGTGCTGACATGGAGACGAGCAATACTTTTATGTGTGCAATACAATCTTGTGAGACAAGTTAATCATCATAATCTGACCAGATGTTTCATGAAAATATATTAAAAGAAATATATATTACAGTAGTATATAGATTGTTTAATAGAATATTGCAGTTCTATTTAAATAGTGTAATAGTTCTGCAATGAAATGCTGGTAGTGGATTGTACCTATTGTTGTTTTTTATAACTACTAATTATATTGAATCAGGATCTGAATGATGCCACTTTGGCATCATTGGGGGATTTGAAGTGTTCAAGATGGCTGTCATTATAATGAATGTCATATAAACAATGATACTTTCATTATTATGCCACTGAAAACTACATTTCTTGCATATAAATTTATATTTAAGTACCAGAAAATTATACAAAATTATACAAAATAATGAATGTCATATAAACAATGATACTTTCATTATTATGCCACTGAAAACTACATTTCTTGCATATAAATTTATATTTAAGTACCAGAAAATTATACAAAATTAATTTGAAAATATTCCACAATGGCTGCCAAGATGACAACTCTATTAATACAGAACTTTAAAAATTTCATTCATTTCACTACTGTTCTCTTTCAGTGTAAAACATATGACTTCATATGTTTTTGTATCCAGGTATTTTTCCAACAGTGAGGAACAATAACAGACAAATTAATATGGTCATAATCCACAATTGCAGATAGTATTTTAAACATTGATTAAAGTGTCCATTATCAAAAGCCAAGGCTTATCAATGTTCATTTCCAACACTGCAAATCAAATAAACACAACATAACCATAGAAAACACCCAAATACTAAATAGAGAAACAAACATAAACAAACAAAATTAAAGAAGCCTTACTTATACAACAATTCAAGCCCAAAGTAAACCAATACAAAGGAACACCTTTATACCTATATTAATAAATAAACATAATCAAACATCTAAGCATGCCTTCTATATTCCTACACTCAGTTACACAATTGCCTTCAAACATGTGGTGGTCAGCTATTGGTCAGTTACCTCTTTCTTTCTTTGTGAACCTGACAATGACTGGAGAAGGTTGAAACGTTGTTTGCTCCTCTACATAAAAAAATTTTCTCAACCCAAACCAGCCATTTTTACATGTATATTTTTCCAAACATATATCAGGAGATGTTGAAACAGGGACTTTCCACTGCATAACTATATCTGATTAATTTGAGTATATCTCAAGGAGCAAGGGTGATGCCCCTGGTACAATAATCAGTGAAAGAGGTTTTGATGTTTTATCTTTCAACCAGCCAAAATCTGTTGCATTGAGATCGGGGAGATTTTCCTTTAACACTGATTTCCGTATGCATACTTGGAGGTGTGCATGTTTGATATTCTCTTGAAGTGATTCAGTCATTGGTGCTAGTAACTTCAATGCTGGAGCTCCAGTTACTTTTATTTTATCAGTCCTTGATAGCCACAATTTATATTTAATGGTGGACAGGTTTCCATAATTCTTACAGCCATAACAGTTCAATAGAAATATGGTTACTTCCTCATACATTATATTTATTGAAGCTTCACAGTCTCCAAGTTGCTTAAGAGAACATCCAGCCAGAGGTACTTTGAGAACAGTGATCTTTTCAGTTTCCCACATTATCCACAATACAGCACAACCATGAAGTATGGTTGTCGCAGAGGTAGCAGTACCCTAGCTGATTGTTCCAATTGTAGTTTTGTTTTAAGTGCCGACTTTGATTTCATTATCCTCTTTTCACTGCAGCCATCAAACATCAAAGCATGCACATGCTCGTGGAAAAACATATCTTTGAAATTAAAGTTACAGGAACTTAAGTCCCATAACTCTTGAATAGATGAGATTAGTACCCATTAATCTGCAGTTCCAATCTTAATACATTTTTTGCTGATTAACATTATAATGACCTTGTTGGAAAGTGGTTCATTGAATTTTTGTGGCCAGCTTACTTTATCTCTAGAGTATTTCTTTCTTGCTAGTAGTGACTGAATCATCCACATTGACAGAGTGTGACGATATACTTCCAGAGACTAAGCTTACTATGATCTCAAGATGATCCTAACTAGCTATGAGATCAGTGCAGATTTCCAGTTTTTGTCTGTTATTCTCTCTGTCTTTTGCATCAAATGCATTGTGGCTTGGCATCTCTTTCTTGTGCATTATTGCTTGACTTGTTGAATGGGTATTCTTCATTTCTGCTACCTTTTATACAAGGTAGCTGGTGATATGGAGATGTAATGCTTACCTTGTCAACATTGTGACTTGAGAGTCATAGTAAGAATGCCTCCAGATCCTTGCCCACAGTATATAAAAGTTGTTTCAGTAAACAAACATATCAGACCAAATGTTACTCTATAGACCTGGAATGTGATGCATCACATGATGATCCTTTTTGAAAATGTCTCAAGAGACCCTCTGGAAGGATTTCCATTGATAAGAGATAATACTGAACATATCTTGCACAGCTCATATGTTCTGCTGCAAATAACTAAGGTAACATCTCCTTTACAACTCAAAGATGAAGTATTTGCAGTCTGGTTATTGAGAATCAACCTCCATGACACAGATTTCACCACAGAAGATTCATTGTTCTTTTAATCCAAATGAGGGTTACTCAGAACATTGTAGAATTTTTCTGGGTGTTTTTTCACTAACTGAGGTACTTAAACCTTTTCTTTAAGAGAACCACTTAGTATGCTCCTTGTACATGTATGTTGAAGCATAGTTTTAATGGCAGAATATGATCAAATTTCATCCAGAAGCCTTTGTAAATCAAAATGGATATCATTACTCCATTCTCTGCTGGACTGAATAATTTTCAAAATCCCATCCACTTTGGCTCACATCAGAGGGCCTGTACCCTAAGAAACTGTTATTGAGCATTGAGTTATTTAAGTTAACATTAATTACAACTAATTACATCTGTAGATAGTGCCACTTTCTTACACTAAACAAAAAACTTTATTAAATTTTTCCATCTCTTTATGGGATAGCTGTAAATCTTTCTATTTGCAATGCTGAAATCAGGTATTTGATTCTCTTAAGTAGAAACAGCAGATAGCCCAGTGTAGCTTTGCTTTAAGGAAATACATACATTAAATGTATAACACAACATACACACATGTGGGGAAGGGCAAACAAATATCTTGTTTATTACAGAAAGTGTGTTAACACTCTATGGAGAAATGCAGTGAAAACAAATGGCCATCACTATTGCAGTAATATATAAAACCAAATGACATTGATACTACAACAACCACCATAATGCTGATATGAAAAGCTATTTCTTGAGTTATACTCACTTTGTACTTTGACTTTGAAAGTACAAGTTCATCCTGTATGACACTTTATGTGGCCAATGACTGTCAATTAATTAATGATGCAAAACAGTGTGGAATGACATTAAAAAGTGGATGTTGAAAGTGGGTAGAATAAAGCACCCATACCTTCAAAGCTTTGACTGCCATTTTTTCATACAAAGTCACCCTGACTGTTGCACAGTATATACCATACTTTAGGTAGATAAATATTTACTCCTTTAAGCTTATACAAAACATTTGGTAAGGTGCTAATGAGTACTGTAATATTATGTTATGAATAAATTGTGTGAAATTAAAAAATTGTCCTTATTTACTACAGTATCTATTCCCACATTTTTTAAGTTCCTAATCTGGACAAAGGACAGGTACCTCACCTTGTTACTTTATAAAATAAAATTGACTAGAAAATTGAGCCAAAAAAATAAGCATGAAAATTCAGAGGAAAGACTGTATTCCTTACAACATTTTAGAATTAAATTACTATGTGAATCTATACTATTGAACTGTTCCATTAAGTGAGCTTTGATGTTTCTATGAACATCAGTTTTTGTCAAATTGCATGTATTCTTGAATACCTTTTGAAAAAAATTTTCTTTCCAACATCAAAAAACATAAGTTATCAGATTCCTCATGTAGGCCTAAGGCCTAAACTAATCATGTTTTCTTAAAGATTTACATGGCCTAGTAGTTAAAGCACTCAACTCATAATCTGTGGATTCAATTCCTCACTGGCAAACATGCTAACCCTTTTAGCTGTGGGGGACCTTATAATATGATAGTCAATCTCACTATTCATCTGTAAAAAAAAGTAGCCCAAGAGCTGGTGGTGAGAAATGTTGACTAACTGCCTTCCCTCTAGTCTGTCACTAGAGAATTTGGGAATAGATTAGTGCAGGTAGCCCTTGTGTAGCTTTGTATTTAAAAAAAAAAAAAATCAAACTAACATGGATCTTTTTACCTACTTCTCTAAACCTCTTAAACAGATTCAAATTCTTAATTTAAAAAAAACAAACTAAAAATTTGCAAAGAAATAACTATCAAATGATACAATATTTATATGGTTTAGTTTAAAAATTAATTAGTATTTCATGTCGTGTAAGTGAAGAGACAGTCACATTAAAATAGTGCTTATTCATAATGAAGATGGTTTTTATTGTATTAAATACATCAGTTTTTCTTTCTTAAACTATAGCAATTCAATTTATGTATTATCTTTACTATTAGAAACATTGCCCTATGGGTAGCTGTTTGTGATTTTTAATTACTAATCATAATATTAAAAATTTTCTTTAAAAAATATTTTTTTCTGGAAAGTGTTTCAAAATTAAAGTGTTCATATTGTTCTCTTTGGTCATTTACAACTCATTGCATCAAAGGGATTGAATGTACAGAGCTCAAAATTTTCATAAATTTTTCTTCTATAAACTGTATTGTGTTTATATAATAAAAGTACTACTATTTATTGACAAAATAAGTTTTGTTAATAACTCCAGTTTCTCAGTACTATATTCAAAAATACTTCAACAAAGATATAATTGAACATGAGAATGCACAGCTCTAGTGAAAGTTGTGTTCTCACTGTGAAGAAAGCACTTTTATTTAAAATTGTCTTTTATTATAAAGAAATGATTGTTGCAGATACCACAGTTTTTTCCTAATTCTCTGAATCTTGAATACCAAAAGTATGAAATTGTGTATTGATTTTTGTTGATGGTGCAATTCCATAGAGGGCACTACATTGTATTATTATGGTCACTTACATAGGTAGATACACATACACAATGCTATGTCCATTACATTAACATGTATAATTGAAGATAACCTACATTTCATTTAAAGGCATTTATATTGAAAAGAGCCTAAGTATTGCTATAACCAACCTTAACTATAACGAGTCAATATTAAGTTTTTTCAATATTTGTGAACTTTGAAAGTGATTATGAAATTCAAACAATTTATATAAATGTATGATTGTGTGAATGTATATTTTCATTTTTATAATCATTGTTTGCATTTTAATGTTTTGGTTGGTTGTTTTTTTCTGTTACATAGGCTAACACTGTTGTTAGGGAAACATTTTCAAATTTGACATCTGGAGTAGATTATCATTTTGCTGTGAGTATTTTATTTTGTTTCTTCCCAGTTTTCCAATTTATGCTCTTGTTCATATATTCCTAGTATGAAAACAAAGGTTTAAAAGGTAGCTTAATGTTGTACAATGAAAAGCAAAGGGTGGAGATAGTTTCTTACTAGAAACCTGTATTTATACAACCCGTGGAGAAAAATTTGTTAAAAAATAATTACCATGTTATTACAATCAATGTTATACATTGGCTTTAATGCCCACTTAAATACCTGTGTGAGATATATTTTAGCTCTTTGTTAATCTAATTTTTATATTTTTCTATGTTAATTGTTAAGTATCACATTTCTTGTTAGATTTTGGATTACATATACATATTCTTCTTGTTGGATGTCTACCATTTAGGGGGAATCCAGTCAGATTATTTAGATATTTGAATAGTTTTAACATTTTATATGTTAATGATTTTTGAGTTTTACCATCGCTTAATAAATTTAAAAAGTAATTTGCATAATAACAATTATCTTTAACTGAATATGCTAACTAATATAAAAAAAGAAATGAAATCTATAAACATAAGAATGTAGAATAATACTTTTCAATGAAAAAAATGTAGTAAAGAAAGTTAACACTTTTTACTGTTTCAAAAATAAGTAGGTGGAGTTTAGTGAAGTGTGACATCACTGAGGGAGGGGTTAGGACTCAAACACAGGAGAGAAAGGGAAGTGGTTAAAAATCTGTCAAAAATGCATCACTTTATAAGTGATAGAACCTTGAATAATAGGCTATAATTACATCTATATTTTAATAATAAAAATTTATTGCATTTGTTTTTTCTAGATCAGACCAGGTGATAAACGTTGTACAGACTGTTTGAAAGACCTTGGTAATCCACAATGTAAAGGATGTGTTTGTTTCATTAAAAAGTTTTCTATATCACCTGCTTTGGTTGGTAAGTTGTTCTGTTAAGTTAAATTTTTATAGTACTTTTAAACATTTGTTTAGGAATATTCCTTTATAAACATGTTATTATTTGGAAACATAACCAGTTCTGGTTAGTGCTAAAAATTTAGAACACTTATGTTTTGGATTGTAAAATATTATACTTCTTTTAAAACATACATCAAATTATTCTTATTCAAGTTTTTAGTTTAAACTGTATCTTGAAGCTTAAAATCTGAAATTCACTAAAATATTGATGTTGAAGTACTAAAAACAGTTGCAACATTTAAAATGGCCACACATCACTATATCAACACTACTACCACCTTTTAAATAAAAATACTGATATTTATTAAATCTCTGTGCTGTTATGTAATGTACACATTTTTTTCTTCATGAATATTGTAATGTTCCAAAAGATGTCATTCTCAGCCCCTCTGAGAAATCAGAGTCCATCTAAACTGAAGGGTCAATCTAGTAATTATCAACCCACAAATACATCTTTCTTTAATGAAATATTTAGTTCAGTAATTAAGCATAATTGATCTTTAATTTGTTAGAACAAAACCTTAGAGTAGCAAATGTTTTCTTATTCATACTCTTGAATCCTACACCAAAGTGTTTATTTTAACGTGAAAAATAAGTTAACATTTTAAGGAACAGAGGATTACAAATAAAACTGCACTGCAAAATATTTTGTAACACGTCATCTTTGACGCTGTAACTTTAAATAATTGAAACTGCATACTATTGCAACTTTCAAAGAGATTAGATAATCATTAAACAAAAAGAAATTGATAAAAAGTAAATGATACATACACCTTGCAGGCTGTATCTATTTTTCTTATTTAACTATCTATGTTATACATTCCTCTACTGGCCAGATCCTCATAAATAATTCTTTTTTTATATTAAAATAACTAAAAAATGGAGATATACATTTATATCACACAGTAAAATATATTTATAGCCTAATATAGGTGAAAAAATCCAAATAATAAAGCCTACTTGAAAGTATTCTATAAAGTACAATGGAAAGCCTTTTTCTTGAAAGTTCATTTGAAATTTCCTTGCAATTATAATTCATATAAATTTATTTTTCTTTGTTATTGCTTTTTTTTTAACAATTCTCTTCTAATAAAATAAATTTCAGAATATTTTGTGAATGTATTTTTGGCTTTTGTGCCATTATGAACATAGAACTTTCACTCTAAGAAGATAACTCATGAAGTAGCCAATCAGCTTCTCACCTTATGAATCAATGTGATGATACAATTAAGTTGTTCTTAGTTTAATTTCAAGTCAACCTGTACGATATATTAATGAAACTAGCAAATGTATAAACCAAAGTAATTGAGATTACTGACAACTAATTATACATAACCAAAAGGTGTTATTGATAATGTAATTATGTTCTCAGTGCATTTTTTATATTATTCTACTAGACAAAAGCAGCTAAAGTCCATAAGTGACTATCTGACATAAATCTAACACTGTTGTCAAAACTTTGCAGTTAAGGTTTTCACAGTTATTATTGTATAATGTTTCAGGAAATAGCAGCATAATAAGTTCATGGGAAACCAACAGTTACTTAATCATTTTACTAAGTGTGCCCTCAGAATTGTTTTTTCTATGGTTTTGTAGATGATGTTTACATATACTTTTTTTTTTTCCAGAGAGCAGTGTCTTTAAAAAAACAGATATGACTGACGTATTGCTTGGTGTTACATTGAGTATTGCTGCTGTTCTTCTGCTGTTATTAGTAATAGTTGAATTTCGAAGAAGACACAACTTAAGAAATCAAGGTGAGTTATTGAATCTTCTTTATTATTAATATAAAAACCTTCAGGATTCAAATAACTGAATTTTTAAAGAGAAAAATAAAATGTTTTAAAGACTTGAGGTGTAAAGTTATCAAGTGGAACCCAGTTTCATAGCCAGTATGATTTGAGCATCTCGGGGCTGCCAGATATTTTTATTTTTATTATTTGATGACATCACATTGTATGTTGACACATAAGAGTAACTCAAATATAGAAGAATGGTGTGTTGCAAAATAGGCATACAATGAAATAGGCCTGCATAAACAATATGAATTAGTAAGATTGTGATAACATATTTTTAAATTTATTTATATCTTTTGACATTCTACAACAGGAACAGTTTCATATAAATTTCTAACAACAACAAAACCATTTTCACAACAGGAACAGTGCTCTGGTTCGCTCCCCCTTCAAGCCTAGGTTGTTTTAGAATCTTATATCTTGGTCTACATTAATGGTGAATGCTTTAAAATGTGTAAAATGTAACAGTTAAATTTGCAGTATTCTGTGTGATACAGGTTTATCATTATATTTGCACACTTAGGCCTAAACTGGAGTTTACAAAGAATAATATTAGCAAGGAAATAACATCAAGTTTGTTGTTGTTATTTCCCACCAGAATGAAATTGTAAAACAATTTTTCTAGTAATTAGTAGTTTTTGTAAGGAGCTAAAATGTGAAATCCTGCATAAAGCAAACAACAAACATACATGAAACTAATTTAAAACAGTTGTGTAAAATAAATACTACAGTGAACTTAGTAAAAGGGGAAAAGAGCCTTATTTTCAAATATTATCAACATTCTTCAGGGACAGTTCCAACAACAATAGTAATAATGAATATTGTCACTCTGTGGTTATGATTTCTTCCCAAAATATGTTCCTGTTATAAAAGCATGGCTGGGTTGACCTTACACAATAATTGAGAGATGTAGCTAAGTTTTAACAGTTTTTGTTGTATATATAAAATAAATATGTTAATGTACATTCTAAATTTACCAGTAAGTAATGGTGACCATATATATGCAAAAACGGCTCGTTTGGGTTGAGAAAATATTTTTTACATAGAAGAGCAAATATTTGTATTTAAATATTACTTGTTATGGCTTTTATACTAGTAAACAAATGACCTTCATTAACAAGTTGCAAAAACAATATTTAAAGATAGTGTATTTTTTTTTTAAATCTTAAATTGTGATAAAAAAAGTATCATATATTTAACATACTATGAAACCTGTTAGGAACTGAGATTGTAGTTAATTTCCACAAAACTGCTAATTATACATAACTAAAAGGTATTCTTGATTATGTTGTTCTATCTGCTATAAATCTAACACTGTTGTCAAAACTTTGATGCAGTTAAGTTTTTCACAATTATTATTTTATAATGTTTCAGGAAGTAGCACTGAGGGCTGCCAGATTTTTTATTATTATTATCTGATGACATCACATTGTATGTTAACACATAAGAGTAACTCAAATGTAGAAGACTGTATAGTCTCATGTATACAGTATGCAGTTTTGATGATGAAAATAAACATGAAAGTTTCAAACTACTTTATATATAAGGTCAATAAGCTTTGTCCTGGAAACATTTCACCAATGAAAGGTTTTAAAAAAGCATGAATAGTTTTGGCCATAGATCTACATCATGTTTCAGTTAACTGAATACTTCTTTCATTGTTTGAAAGAAAATTACTAAATTAATTTCCAAACATGTTTAAAAATGCAAAAGGTTTGATCAATAAAATTGACATTCATAAGAAATAAATAACTATTTCAATAACTGAGTTCACTAGATGTGGTATTTTAAAACAATTTCAAAAGTATTAAGAAATTATTCATCACCATAAAGGTTTGTATCTTGTTTCGATGTAGTATAAGCAAAACACTAACATTTTATTATATAATTCCTAGGTTCTAATATGCAGAGTTTTGTTCTTGAGTCCAGCACCTCATCATCAGGTAGGTAATGTGTTTTGTGGAACACTGTTGGCTGATCGTTAATTTAATTATGCCAGTTGGCAAGCTAATCTGTGAGCAATACTAGATAACTAGGCATATTGTACAAATTTTGCAGACTTGTAAATGTACTTGGTTGGGACTGTTGTAAGTCTACAGACATAGCACTAAAATCTGTGGTTTGATTCTATAAAATGGACACAGCAGATAGCCCAAGGTTGCTTTGCTTTAAAATAAATAGACATGTAAGCCTGTAAAATTTGTTATAAAATTCATCTGCAAAACAGCTGTATATTTTACCGTAACAGTCCGTATAAGTCTTCACTAAGTCAGCAAAATATCTATTTCATGATACAAATGCTTTTCCTGAGGATTATTTTTAATAAGTATTTGTATAACTTATCTGTAGTAGTCCTATAAAATCAGTTTTTTATTGCATTACTTTTTACCATGAGTGAAATCATTCCTGAAATACAGTATTATAGTATTTAAAAAATATATCTATGCAGAAATGTTATTACTCAGAAAAACATTTAAGTTGCTTTTTTGTTATGGTTATGTTAGAAACTTGATGTTTTATCTGTTTTTTGCCATGCATTGCTTTTCAAAATTATTGTATTTTTACAGAATGTTTGTGTTTTGAATTTAATGTATTCAGAGTTTTAGTGCAAGAAAATAAAAGTTTAATTTTTAAGCTATTTTTGCATTATCTAAGAGAATAAAAATGTGTGTTTAGTCTCATGTATACAGTTGTTTCAGTAAAAATAATTATATTGATAAAAATATATTGTGACATACATGTTTTTAAGGATTTTAAAACTTGGCTACTATCAATTTATTATAGCTGTGTTTATTTATGTAAAGACAACATTGAAATAGAGAATACTTAAGCATTTTGAAGCATCTACACTATTATGAATATATTTTCAGATAATTATGCATTTGTAATACACAATTTTTAGAACACAGTGTGACTCTTGAACATTTTGAAATTTTGCCAAATAAATGTAAAACTTTTTTTAAAAAACACATTGTACATTAACTGGTAAACAAGAGCTTTTAAAGTTCAGCTGGTACCAGCAGAATGAAAGGTATCAGAGTAGTTGTACACCAGGTAGAGCATTATTATGTATAAATGCATTTAGATTATTCTGGTTTTGTTTCTTTATCTTTGGAATCATTATGATTAGTTTGAGTGAGAGTTGGATGTTTAAACAAGCTTTAATTTTATGAAATAATTGTTAATATATATATGTGTATTTCATGACTTCTAAATATGATCCAGTTTATGTTCATAATATTGAAAAAAACATTTCTACTTACATATTTCCTTTTTAACATTTAGTGCTGAAAAGTTGTCTGTGGTTCAAGAAAATATACAAATAGAATAACATGAAGTAGCTAAACAACCTGATTATCTTTTCTGCTAAGGATTAAGCAGTTTCTATCCAAAGCTAAATCCTTATCCAAGTGGATACAAATTACTTGAAAGGCATTGTTAATGGACTACATGTCTAGGAACTTCTGAGTGACACTTTGAGCTGCTAGAGTAGACCTTTATTAGGTCTACACTAACAGTTTAGTGTCATTCATAACTTTGCACACACATGCAGTATGTCAACAATACCTTTTAAGATGTTCTCTCATTTGTCTAAATATTCTATCAAACAAAAACATAGATTATCATATAGACACAAAATTGCTCAAAGACCTGATATATTAGGGACAAGGGTAAATGTTGCAAAATTAACAGTTTCTATATATATAACATCATACAATGTTACATAGTTTTCTATGAAAGCCTGGAACCAGAATCTACTTAATAATCATTTAATTTGTTAGAAGCTGTAAACTCAATCGTAAAAGTTTCTGTTATGTATTAAGCTTATTAGAATTGAGGCCTGTGCTTTAACAACATTGAACTTCAGGTAATCTTTCTTCTTTGTCAAATGTATCCAGACGTGACAAAGAACTCCACCATGTTTTGAGAAACTTAAATTAGGAATCCAGTTTTCTCAGCCATTCCAAAACCTGTAACAGCAGTTAAAGCTATAAAAGTTATAACTAAATCACAGAGGTTCTTGTGATTATATCTCTTTGCTGGTTTTTAATGTTTTCTTTCAATTATTATCATAAATCTTGGTTTTTCAATAATTATTGTTTACCATATTGGTAACATTGGTTCAGATTCATGTGCCCTCACAAATCCTAAATTCTTAATGATGAGAAACCCACTTAAAAATGTATCTCAAAACTGCTTGTATAAGTATTAACACTTTTATTGATAAGCAGAGAACAACATTTCGACCTTTCGTTCTCTGCTTATTAATACAAGTGTTAATATCCATACCAGCCATTCTGAAATACAAAATCCTGAATTCACATCATACCACAGATTTATTCTAGCTTCACTGCTACTTCTTAAGTTCTAATTATTAGTTCCATAAATGCAAGTGTATAAACCATAAATGAGGTTGAATAAATAAACTACCAAACAACTAATATCAGAGAATTATAATGATAAATTCAGGGGTTCAAATCCTCATGGTGAACACAGCAGATAGCTTAGTGTGGCTTTCCTCTATAAAGCATATATGAGATAACAATTTGACCTTTGACATTTCAAGTATCCAAAACCAAACTTGTTCTCAGTTTGTGGATTGTTGTAAGAAAAAAAAAAGAGAGAGAGGGAAAAAAAAGGTTTTTGACCCAGCTAGGTCATGCAAAGGCAAATAAAAGTACTTTATGGCCTATTCAGTTTTTATCAGTATGGTAGGCAATAATCTTTCAAAATTGTAACCATATAGCGTTTAATAGACTTTTCACCTTTCTAAATTTCTAACCATGTGGTAATAATTCATCTGAACTAGTCAGCTATATCAGTATATTTAAGTAGTAAACTTTTAAACTGTAACCATATAATAATTACCTTTATCGGTAACAAAACAATTAACTGTTTTGAAGTATAACATATTGTAATTAGTTGCCCATGTAAGGTTTCTTATTCTTAACTACTTAAAAATTATTAGACCTAAGTTGGTGTTATATAGCCTGTGTCAGTTAAGTACAATTCTTATAAATACTTTAGGAGTTGTAAACACACTTGTCCATTAAAAAATGAATGGGAATAAAGTTCACTTGTTTTATTATTTTGTATAACTCTTAAAGTTCCTCATTCTATGTTTAAGGCTAACATTTTGAAGATATAGGTTACGGTTTTCTTGTAACTGGCATTTGATTGTAATTATATTGAGTTTTTGTCTTACAGTGCTTTCACTTCTTTGTTTTGTACTGTTTTTCTATACATTAGTTCACCTCATAGAAAACCTGCATAACCAAAACAGCCCTCTTCAGCTGTCATTTCTCTATTCTCGTGACTGTTTAGAGCATATTCAAGTGATTGAAGCACTGGCTCAGTTCCTGAGGATAAATTTTGAAGTTGATGTTCTTCTAGATGTAGAACAGGAACATGAAATTATCATCAACCCAGAAGGTTGGGTTCAGTCACTTGTTGACTGTTCCAATAGAAGTAACAAAAAGATTATTATTATAGAATCTGAAGGAGCTGTTAAACGACAGTGGGCTCGACAGCGAGGAGAGGTTTGAAATTTTTACTTGGTGTTATTAAAAGTCACTGTAAAGTTGAGATGTTGATATAATACACATGCACCAGAATTATTATTTTCATTCATTAATACTTCAAACAAATTGTATATAACCCAATCCAGTTTTTAATAGTTTTTAGTACTTTGAAAAAAAAGTTGGACCTTTTTTATTATTCAAGTTTTTGCAATTCTATACATATCGTCTTCATAATGTTTCTCTCTGTGTAACATGCTTAGAATTTACAGTCAGAAAAACAGTTGTTAACAATGTCTTTTAGGTTATTTGTATAAACTTACTAAGACTATATAAAACAGCATATAACATGTGTTAGGACCACACTCTTTTCCAAAGTATACTAGGAGCAAGTGACTAATGATCTGTTCTAACAAGTCCTCATTGTATAGCTATGTTACAAAGTTAGATAGTATGCTATAGTTGATAACTGTTTATCAAAATGTGCACATACCATACTCAAAAATATGCATGCATACTAAACAAAATACAGTTGTGCACAATGCATATACATATCAGAAAGAATAAAAGTGTGGTGATAATTATATAAAAAAACAAAAGGGTTACTGACCCAGCTCTTCCAGATGAGGTCATGGGAAGGCAAATAAATATACTTTATGGTCTATTCAGCTTTATCAGTATGGTAAGCAATAATCTTTCCATATTGTAACCATGTGGTAATTATGTATTAGAACTAGTCAGCTATGTTAGTATATTTAAAAAGCAATATTTTTACTTGTAATCATATGTTAATTACTGGACCTCATTTATCAGCAATAAAACAACTGTTTTTAAATATAACCCTATAATAATTATTTGACATGTAAGCTTTGTGATTCATAACTACTTGATATTTGTTAAACGTGGTTGGCTTTATTGGTATGATAAAGAGTATCTGTACATAATCAACTGATAATTATTAGACCTGAGGATCTGAATTATTATGGTAGTTCTTCTGATCTGATCAGTACTGAGTTAAATATTAAAACTTTAGAAACGTTGGCCTCACCTTTGTTCATTTATTCTTCACTCACCCATACCCAATGGATCCAGTAAGTTAGAAGTCTTCCAAATGAATGTATTGTTCTGTATTGAGTAAGAGTACCATCATGTATTTTTATGGTCTGTTCTCTTTTATAGTTGGGGATTTTTCTCTGGTGAAGAAAACATAACTTGACAATATAACACAAAATTCTTTATTCCTTTTTGACCAATTTTCTGTGTAATATGACAAGACCAAATACAACATGGTAAGGGAGTGGGATCTTTGAGGGATGATAATGGAAAGTCTTATGTCTGATCATTGTGAGATGGCTGAGGCACTTCAGAACCTAGTGTCAGGACCTTTGCACTTTTTGATTTACAACAGTAACATAGATAAGGAATGGTCAACAAATTATTTTAAATTTTCTGATGGTATTAAAATTTTTGTTGTTGCTGGTTGTGACAAAGATGCTGCAGCTACAAAGGGATTTGGAGTACTTAGTAAATTGTTCAAAAATTAAGCAGATGAATTTTAATTGTAATAAATTCAAGTGATATATGTGGAACATTACAGTTTCAATTATAAATATAATCTAGATGAGAGTAACCTTAACCTGGAAGAAAAGGATATTGATGTTTGTTCTAATTTATCATTCTTTTAAACCATCTAAGTAGTGTACTGTTGCTAGTTGCAAAATATAAATGGGATATTATGTTGTAGCTACAGAAATGTTGCATTCACGTCCAGAGGTTATAATATCTTTACATAGGTTAGACTACGTTTAAAGTAATGTGTTGTCTTGGGTTCCTTACCTTAAGAATGACATTCAATTGCTGGAAAGGATTCAGAGGAGAGTTACTAAGATGATACCTTGGATTGAAAAGTTATCATACAAAGACAAGTTAAAATCTATGAAATTATTTTCTGTATTAAAAAAAACAAAATCTAGATTGAATCTGAGTGAGGCCTAAGATTGTTAAAAGAATTGATAGTGTTGACAGCTTGATGTATCATCCCTATTCATACTTCACGTTGAGAAGGGTAGGATTATGGAACATATTGGCGGGGTAGGAATAATTTTTAACTAAGATAACTATTTTTCTAAAATGATGGTTAGTCTTTTGAATGAGTTGCCATAAGATGTGATGGATACAGTAAAAGGAATTTGAGGGATGGACGGTTTGATAAATATTTGATAGGAGCTGGGTTTCAATGTTTTATTTTTGTTTTAAAGTTTAGTTCAGTGGAGTGTGATAGCCTAGATGGACCACTTGGTCCCTTATTGACCTTAAATTACATATACTTGTACATATCCCACCATGTTAAAATCTTTTCACATAAATTTGTGGTATGCTTCCTTAAAAATATTGAGATAACTGTATAAAATTTCAGGTGAAATTTATTTTATTTTGATTTGGAAAATAATAATAATTACCTTTTGCATAAGAGTTATTAATACTTAATTGGTTTATTTTCAGAGCTTAAAATCAACCTCTGATCATTTGGACAGTTTATTTATGTATGGGCTGTCAACCATAACAAGTGATCTAACAAGAGCCTCCTCTGACTATGATCATCTATTGGTTCTTCGGTTCCCATATACTTCCACAGCCTACGTTCTAGACCACATAGTACCAAATCGTCGATATCTGATACCAGATCACCTTTCAGATCTGTACCTCTCTTTGTTTCAGAATGCTGAACTCAGTATCTCCAGTTCTCAAGATCGTGTAGAACAATGGCAGCAATCTCCATCTTACATAGATTTAATTCATGCTTTGAATGCAATGGAAAAGATCATTACTGACAACCCAAACTACTTGGATGAGTATCTGTTTAAAGAATACTGATACATCTTCTTTAACATTAATTTGTATTAGCTGATTTGCTGTAAGGATTTTTTTCTTCTAATTGAAGAAACACTTACTACTGGAATTCAAATAAGTAAAAGTTTTTATATTAATTATTACTTTAATGGACAATAATTATATCTGAAGTTATTTAGTAGGTACAGAATTCCATACAGTGGTCTGTACTTTAGTAGTAATTGTGTAAGTGTTAAATGGTCAAAGCCATTATCTGTTTGTAGAACGCATTGTAACCAAAACCTTGAAACTAACCTCTGATGTTTTACGTACCTATCAGTTATTGATCTGTTTTTGCAACACAAAAAAAAAAAGACCTTGATTTTCTCTCTTAATATTGCATGTTACCTCAAGATGAAATATTCTAATTGTAGCTACATTAGAAAACAAATGTTAGAATATTTGTAACTTTCATGTCTAACATGTAAGCATCTTAAAACTTCATCATGCTTCTCTTGTCTTTTTCTTAAGTTTAAAACATTGGATTTTACAATCAACTTAAAATTAATGAGCTAGCTGTTTGAAAAAATGGAAATCTCAAACCTGGTTTTTGGTCAACTTCTGTTTTTAATTTTGTGATGTCAGCAAAGTGTAATTTGGTGTAAACTGGTTTTGTTTTGTTTTTGTGTGTTTTATAATCTTAGTAACTTAAATTAAGTTTACTTTGCAAATTATGTTGAGAAAGCTTAAAGTAACAAAATTTTAAAAATTATTACTATTGATGTTTCAAATCTTTGTGATACAACTTGTTACATACATTACACTCTGCCATAAACTCTGGTTTACAGTTTTTATGAAATTTCAGTACTTATTGCAGACTTGTATTATATTATATTGTATTGTACTAGGAAAGAAACTGCAAAATAATATATACATTTGATTTCTGAATCAATAACAGCATCTAGCTTTCATGTTTTTACTAATGGCACTAACTTTTATTTAAATTATAACTGAAAAATCATCAAAAATGACACTAAAATAAGGCAAATTTCACTAATAAAAATAATTCTATATAAAAAAAAATATAATAATGTAACCTAAATGTTAAAACTTTTATAGTTTATAATGGTGTCATTAAGAATGTAGTGTTAGAAAATGTAATAGCATAATGTTTGACAAGTATAACTGATTTTATAGTTTACTTCTAAGCAAGCTTTTATAAACCATTACTCTTTAAACAAATTGTACAATACTTTTAAATTGAAATTGTCTTTGAAAATTAATATATTAACAATATCAATTTTTCCGTACTATGCTATGCGACTTAGTTGATTGAACATATTGTATATAATTTAATATACATATGTTTGAAAACAGCATTGCATTTGTGATATTATGGTGCTTGTATATTTTGTAAAACTGTTTGCATACTTAATATGTATTCTTGTTTATCAAACGAAATGTAAGCAAAGTTTTTATTTGGATCAAGAATACAATTATATTGATCAAGCTAAAGTCACTGTATAATTTTGTTCAAATTGTTTCTTATTGTTTTCTTCTTTTCACAAGCCCAAAATATTTTATATTTGGAAACTAGTTGGGTACAGCTAAACAACAATATATAGGCTTAGGCAAAAAAACATTTTAAATTATCCAAACACAGGTTTGACCTCAAAGTACAATATGACAGGATTAAATAAACAATGATCTGTAGAGGAATAAAGTAAGAACAGACTAGTATGAACCTACCTGAATCAGGGCTTGTAGATAGAAGACACTGAGAAATTAAGTTATCTGAAAAGATCCCAAGTAAACCAAATAAGAATAATAAAAGAACAGCTGAAAACTTCCCAGAATGGATTTGATTGGAAACTTAATCCACACTTAGGTCCAAAGAAAGAAACTTGTGTTATATAATAGTTGCATAACATAGTGCACTAGATAAATAAAATTGATAGAAACAAAATGTATGTAAGACAATAGACATATCTGGGCCAAACAGTATCCATATTTTAATATGTAACCTATATATGGAAGTGGACAAATCTGGTATAATAACCACCTACTTTTCTGAGCAAAACATACTGATGAATAAAGACAGATGCTGCAACTCAGAGAAGTGTTGTACTGTTCATTCACATAAAGAATGAACACAAATCTCTAAGAGCAATAGATTAGAGAAGTCTAAGATTATATTTCTGTATAACACCACTAACATGAAAGTGTCCACTGTTATCCATATTACCAAGTAAAACAATTATATAAGCACTACATAAAGCACATGAAAGAAATCAATCTCTGTAAATGAAAGCTATATACTGGTCAAATAAGAGAAAATCATTTACTTGTAATTTTGAAATTACCTGGAGTACAAAGATGGTTTTACTGTATTAAGTTATAAATGTTAATACTGTAATTTCTAAAATGGTTAGGTGGTACGAGTTTATACAGCAGGTAAAGAAAATTATTGCAAAAAGTTTGACAATTTCTCATGATTAAATTATTGCATTGCGTATATTTCTAACTCACACTAAGCTTATCTCTATTTAAAAATGCACAACATTTTCAAATTGCATATGTACAGGATTGAGAAGTTAGTTCTTCACAAAAATCAAATCCAGGAAAATGAACTGCTTTTAACAATTATGAAAACAACAATAGAGCAAAGTGAAAAAAGGAGGACCATACAAAAGTAACTTTAACAAAGCAGTCTGTTTAACAAACAGAAGGCTCAATTAATGGGTATCCTAAAAGGTTACATAGGAAATAATAAACTGGATACAAAGAAATGATCTGTTTATTCAACTTCCTAGTATCAAAAATAGACAAATAAATATTGATCTTAATAAAGTGTTGGGTATCAGTTTTTGAAAATTGTTTATTAAATGCTGGGAGAAAAAAGAAAAATTTTTCAGTTTCTTTTAGTTATATTTGAAAGACTACAAATATTAAAATATATATACATTTTATTTTTAATAATTAAATACTACACCACATGATCAACTGCTAAATGGACAAAAGTTGGTACCAGATATTAACATATGATGTACCTATTTATGGTCCTTACACACCTATATTTAAATATAAACAGGAATATGACCCAAGCATTTAATGCTTGTATATCCACATCAATATTAAAGGTAATACAAATCTCATATTTTCCTGTACTAATTCTCTCCTATTCAATCTAAAACATATACATTACAGAGAAATGTTGACTCTCAAGGAATTTCCACAAGTCTTCAAGAAATTATGATAATCTCAGTGTTAAATATGCTAAACTTGTAGAAGTTTCTATTTCTGGGTCAGACAAACTTTTCACGATTAATTTTTCAGCTCCTGGCTTTGGTAGTTTTTTTTTCCAAGGAAGATGGTGATGGGTACAGGAGGCCTCTAGAAAATGGATGAGACCCTAGAATAGCATAACATTTCCTGACACAACCATGTGCCAGCTATAAACCTGGGAAAGAGAAACTCTGAAGAACCCAACTGTTTTCTTCAATGGCTGTCCTTGTTATATTGTGCATAACACTGCTTGCAAAGTTGGGAATACATAGACTAAAACAACAGGCTTTGACATTGAAGATTTTTCTGTACTGGTTTGATGAATAAACAAAGAGGAATTAAAAGAATTTTGTACATCCTGTGGTACAACACACGCAAGCATGATCAAACATGTATGTACCCACTAGCCAAGTCTCAAAAATGCCATTTACAAAGAAATACAAAAAACTGTTAGCATCAAAAGCTAGTTCCTGAGCAGTGATGACAACCAATCAAGATTCAGACAACTGCAGCAATGGTCTAGGATCCCTTGGCTGAAGTGCATCACTTTTCCTGTCAGTCTGTACTAGCTACAGCAGTTCATCTGTGTGAACACATTTATGCATTTGAAGAACCTACTGATCTTAGTTTTGCATAATGTATTGCATGACTTTCTAAGAAAACTTGCCTGCCAGTTTCTAGATGTCAGGATGGTGAAAGAAGTAGGAGTAGAGTTGATGTACCTTAACGACAGGGCCAAATACACAAAAAAATACATCTCATAAATTAATCAGTGATGGATAGGACACAAACAGGATCAAGCAGTTCCACCATGGTGTCAGATCTTTCTATGTAAAAATGCTTAGTAATGTAAGAAACCACCTGCTACCGGATAACCCTGTGCTAAAGAATGCCAGGTTTCTCAACTCAACTGTCTCAACTTGAATACTTTTATTAACAGGTTTTAGCAATGATTTGGCAAAAATGTAATTACCAAAAGATGAATTAATTCTATATCAATTACTAGAGAAAAATGATGTACCAGAAGATGTGTGGGAAAAGGCTATAATATATCAATATACACTGAGGACTCTAAAGATCAAGTAAACCTAGCCTGTACTCTGGTAGTTGTTTGGGAACACATTTCCACAAGAAGCAATGCAGGTGACAACCCTCTATTCTCAGTCAGGTGGCACAGCTGATTCTTACAATGCTGCTTAAAGGAATGTTTCCAACTGTAAGCAAAAACAAAACACCTTTTAGACAATCTAGATCCAGAAGAAACTCTGGAAGCATTGTGACCATTAAGATGGCTCTTCCAAAAAACACCACCAGTTTACAAATTTGATCCTCCTGTGGTGTGAATATTACTGCATTTTGTGTTCAATGTCTTCTGCATTGCTTGTGCAATTAGTTATAGAGATTTTATCCATGGATATTTATAATGTAAGTACATAGTGTTCTGATTTCAACATGAGTGATGTATTTTGTGCCTTTTATTAACCTTCAAAGTACCTACCATACTTTACATTGCCACTGGAGTCTTTAGATGTCACAAAATACAATAGGTTATGATTTCAGGCACAATATTCTGTTTTATAACTAAAGAACTTCAAAAAAGTTATTTCACTCTCAGGAATGCAGGAAAATGGCTTTTAGGGCATCAAATCCAAAACACAATCTGAGATAACTCCAAGCATACTTCAGATTCCCCTTAGTGGTATATATTTACACTGAGCAGGAAAGAGTTACAATTCTTAGAAATCTCATACACTGCCATACATAGAAGTTGATGTCTTTGCCTACAACCCTTTCAAATAAGCATATGTTTCAATGGTAATATACTGCCAACAGTATGTTTCTCAGCATTATAGGTGCATATAAAAGAATCTATTGTGATAATAATTTGAAGGGTAATACAATCATTTCTAAAAACGTTTATATTTTTCATAGCAAAGATGATGAGACTAGAGCTGAACAAGTAGTCGAATTTACTAATCAATTATTCTCATCAGATGGCTAAAGTATAATTATCTCACACAAGTTCATAAAAAATTTATAACTGTATTTAATTTTCATATCCATTTTAGACAGAGCACAAATAACATATTGTAAAACTTTGTGCTTAACAAAAAGCACTGTAACAATAACATTAAAGGGCAACAAGAAACCTTTTGGTCTATCTAGGCCATCCTATCCACTAAAAATCTCAAGCCAACTTTTACCCTTCAAGTATTTATTAAGCTTTATCTTAAATTAACTGCATCCACCAGATCCAAAGGAATTAAAGCTGTCTTTCATGAAGATGGTAAAAATTTATACTTGTGTCCACTGCTCTTACCATTCTCACCATTAAACATAAAAAACGTCCCAACACTATCAATTCCCTTAACAATTTTAAACAGTCAAATCCTCTCTCTTTCTTTTTCTCAAAAGAAACTAATTCAAAGATCTTGACCTATACTGATAAGACAACCTTTCCATCCAATGTATCGTCATAGTAGCCCTTCTCTGACCCATTTCCAACATTTCAATGTACTTTATAATGTAAGGTGCCTAAGACCGAACACGGTTCTCTATAATTATAACCTACACAGTCCTGTATTGACTATTTGGAAAAATACAACCTAAAATCCTATTTGTCCTGTCAACAGCAACAGTTCTTTCACCTACATAAATAAAAAAGAGCAAGGACCCTAACAATGAGCCATGAGGTATTATACTTGTATCATTACTCCAGCTTGACTGAATTCTATTTATAAAAACCACATGCTGTCTTAGGTTCAGCCAGTTATCTAATGAGCTAACCTAACCAGCAATAATCTTTTTAACAAACTTTTCATTTGAAAATTTTGCAAATGCCCATACCAGCCATTTTTAAATATACAAAATAGGAGTCGCAATAGCCTTTGACACCAAATTCAAGTAAGAATTTTAAACCTTATAATATTTTGATCCCAAACAAACCACAACTGAATAAGGGGGTGACAGTACTTCCAAATTAATATAATGACATCAACTAAAATAACTTCTGCCCAATTGAAAACATATAATACATAGAATACTGCATGCCCCTTGTTAAGCCTTGACCAAATATTATATTATAAAGATTAAGAAAAGACACTGATTACATGAAGCACTAAATTAACGTATCATGCATTTTTTGTTTGAATTTTATTATTAAAATATATGATGTAAGCTCTATTGTAAACAAGCATTCACCTTTAAAATACATACTAAAGTAAAATTTGTTTTAATATATAGTTATTTTTTAATTATTCATTGCACAGAATACAACTTAATTTTTCCTATTTTTAAATTCTCCTAAGCAACTAGTTTAAAACTCAGTAATTTATTCATAAAGGCTAAAAAGTGTAATAAGCCATCACAATAGTGTGGCAAATAAATTTCCATAGCTAACTTTATCATTACTCAAAACACTGCAATGAAGACTTAACTTTAATAACCAAATCAATCATATGACCTTTGAGAAATAAATTATTTTGTGTTAATTACCTGTAAAAATTGTACTTCAACAGTTGGTTTTTACAACTTTTCAGTATGTCAAACATTAAATACATTACTGTTAACACATTTAAAAAAATGTTACACAACTATATTACTTGTAAAATTGTATCATAAACCATTGGAAGATATTTATAGGAATTATTTCAAAAAGGATACTGTCACATACAAATTATTACAGACTCAGGTTACAATAGCTAGAATCATTTTATTAATCACTTTAAGTAAAATAACTGCAGTCAGTAATTTTTTCATCTAGTAATGTTATTATGTTAAACACAAAATTCAACTAATATTCATATATTTAAATTCACTATTAATTTACTTTTAATTATTTTTAAGAAATAAGAAAATACATATTTATTTTAAATAGTGAAAAGTTATTTCATCAGGAATGTTTGGTACTATCTCCATAAAACTCTTTGAGATCTTGTTTTGCATGAAGGTCCTCCTTACCATTGGACTTGACAAATACAACTTCATTTGTTCAAGCATTTATGATAACTTTAGAAGAAAAAAAAATTAATCATATGTGTCAAAGTACAATTACTTTATGGATAAAAAATAACTATTGTATTAAATTATGACTGTAAATTATTATATTAATAACTGATAATAAATATTTTATAATGTGATTGTTTTAATAGATTTAAAAGTAACACACAATTTTGTACTAATATAATTGTTGGGTGATGACAGCCTATTCTATTTTCCCATTAGCAGCCTACAATACGCTCAACTATTCATACATTTTTCTTACGGTAATTATACTTTAAGATTATCTGTAGCATGGCAGAAATAATTCATTACAAAATATACAGTACTCCAGCCACTGTATTGTATGCTATGCAGCGTAAAATTGTGGATGTAATTTTTGCTGATAAATTAAGTTCACAATGAAAGCATACACAAGTCATTGTCGTGATCAGTAATGTTTCACACTCCAAGCATATATATATTGTACATGTAATGGATGAGCAAAAATAATTTAATTTTGTACACCAGATTTTATAGAGCTTTCAATTATAAGAATATAATTGTTTCTTTAATGTTCCAGTTACCGTACCTTTATTTAAAACATTTTACATAAAGTAATACTTTTCTACAATTTATTCTACTTGGATTTTGCAGAACTTGCAGCTATCAGTTTCACCTTTCCAGGCAAATTTCTAGAAATGTCTTGGTCTTTCACACTTTTAAGCAAATCTCTTTCTCGAGCTGTAATCTTATCTTGAAGGAAACTGTGCAGAGCAGTCTTTGCTGCTTTACCTCTCTTACCCGTTCCTGGCAAGACCTTAACTTTAAACTTGTAGTTCTGCATGGCTGTATATGGAGCACACACTGGAAGAGCAAATAACAAGGTATCATCAGGAACAGGAATACCAGTCAACAAATTAATAAGCTGTGTAATTTCATTGTTTTCAGCTGTTTCTTCAGCACCATCTTCAACCTCCCCATCAACTTTGTGCTCATTGTCAGTAATTTGTTGTTTCGAAAGTTCATTTTTTACACAACTTAGTGTATCCTCAACACCTTCGTTGGGCTGATGAAAATGAACAGATCCTTTTCCTTGTTTTTTCTGATTCTGAAGTACTTTTTTTTCTTGTTTGTGTTTTTTATCTTTTAAACTTTTTCCCTTTTTCTTACCTTTTTCTTCTTTTCCACCAGCAGAAGCTAGAATTTCCATTCTTAATTGTCTCTCCTCTTCATCTTGGTCTTTGTACTTGTTTTTGATTCTCTTCATCTTGGCTTTCTGCCCTCTCTTGGGCTGCAAGGATGCTTTTGTCTCATCTTTGACATCCTTGTGTGAGGTATCTTCTTTGACTGGAAGTTTTTGCCCTGCCTTTGTTAGGGCAGTGTTTTCTGTTTTTGAAGATTTAATTACAACTGGTTGATCATCTCCCAAAAATACAACCTTATCCTCTTCTGGAGTCTCAACATTACCATCTTCACTTTTACAACTGCCCAATTTAACTTGAGTGTCAGGAAACATTAGTGTTTCATCATCATCTGAAATATTTTCATCATATTCTGAAGTATTTTCATCATCCATTTCATTTTTCTTTACATCATCATTTCTATCAAAATTTTGTTCACATCCTGAACTGACTGTAACACTTTTAATATTTTCACTTATATCTCCTTCACAGTTTTCATTCTGATCTTCTTCAAGATAGTCTTCTTTAAGAAGCAGTTCTCTGTCTTCTTCAACATCCAGACTGTAAATTAGATCTTTGCCAGTAGAATCATGTCCATCATCGAGCTTTACCTTTTGCTCCTCTTTATGGTTTTCTATGCTATCTTCATCTAACTTGAACAAAAAACCAAACCCCATGATTAAGTGAGATGGGGGTTAAAAGTTCTTTTTACCACGAATCATGAATGCCCCAGGAGTCAAATATTCCCCTGCAGGGGCTGTCTTCGACACTTGATGATGATAAACCCACCAAGCACTTGTCACAATTTTTGCTTCCCAAGCAACACTGTAACAAACCGCCATAGTTCCTGCTTCATTGAGAGTTTTTGGTGGAACGTCACCACCAGTGGGGTTCTTGATCACAATGCTACTTGCCCCGTGAAGGTCAGCATGAACATAGATGTCTCCTTGTTTAAGATACCTCTTCACAATTAGTTCATTTTGCTGAGTATCTCTTCCTCCTATAACCAAATAATTCTCTGAACTTATAAACCACAAAAATTTTTCAAACCAAAAAGTTTTTCTGGCTTTTGTTATTGTTGTCATAACTGCTACTTCTTTCAAAAGTTGTTTGGTTGTTTTCTCTGCCGATTTTAATGCCTTTTCAGATGACTCAAGGGTTTTTTGAGCCTTCTTTGCTGCACTTTTTTTTTTATCATAGTATTTCCTTGCATTTGAATATGCTGATAAATCAATATTAATATCTACCAATACAGAATTTATGTTCCCAGTCTTATTTTCATTACCATCATTCTTCAGTGTGTTACCACTTTGGACATTGAGTAGCATAGTAAAGTGGTTTACTTCTAACTTCAAGGACTTAATTGCTTTAGCTACTGGATCCCCTTGTTCTGAAGCTTCCTGAATGATGTTCCAAATTTCAGTCCAATTTATTTGGTTAGCAATTGCACTACGCACAATTAAAAGGGCTTTATCAACAAGGCTAAGATTTATTTCAATTGCCTGTGCTTTAATAATGTCTTCTTCTTGTACCTTTTGTAAAGAACTCACTCTCTGTTCATGGTCTTTTTTAATATTCTGCAATTTTTTTAGAGCTTCTTTTTCTCGTTGATTAGCTTTTAAGTCAATTTTTTGACCTTCTAAACTAGAAAAAAAATGATCAACAGCTCTGTCAAATGAGCAAGTTTCAACATAAGGGTTTTGTTGATGTTGCTGAAACAAGAAAGGATGAAACTCTACATTTGTAGTAAATTCTTGTTCATCATGTTCAATATTGCTTTTCCTTTCATTCTTTTGTATAATAAATCCTTTACATGGATTTTTACCTGCCTCGTTCAAAATTTCCTGAGCTTCCTGTAAAGCTTCTTCAAGTCTAGATACATCGTTTAATGTATCAAATTCTTTACCTATTTTTGTATTTTGCTGAAAACCATGGCTAAGCAACACATGCTCTAAAACAGCTGGTCCATAAGGCACATGAGGCATAAGAACTTTTTTAAGATTTTCTCCAACTCTAGCAGTACTGATAATTTCTGTTAGCTTTCCAGTATCCAGTACAGGTTCAGGCTGCCGAGCCAAATCTACTGGATATTTTTCTCGCACAACAAACTTCACATCCTCACTTCCTTTAGCTCTTGGTCTTAATATATTAAGGATGATATATTCAAAATCTGTAAGTACTATATTTCCTCTGTCATACAACTCTAATATTACATGGTATGCTGCATCATTAATCCCAAACTGAATATCAACAATTCTATCAATTCCAAGTTGTCTAATAATTTCTAACCGTCTGTTTTTTAAGTGTTTCCTTAGTTTCATAGAAAATCCAGATGGTGCAGGATTTTTGGGCCATTCAAAATCTGTCGTGTGCAATCTAATACCCGATTCCAACAGCAACACAGACTTTTTCTCTTCCTTACTTAGTTTTATAAGATAAGTTTTATTATCTATATCGTACACTTGGACAACTCGCATGCCTAAAAGATTTTGTTTTAACTCGGTTATAATTGCTGTTAAGTCTACAGTATTAAATCTCCTCTTCATGGTCTTGGGTTCTCTAACGTTCAGTACTTAAAATCTTAAATAAGTTAATAACACGTGTATCAAAACAAAATAACAATGTAAAGATACAAATAAATCAAAATCTCATCCTCAAACCTATTTCACTGTGTAATGAGCCTTATCTGGAGAAAGCGTAGCCCTAGTGTGAACTTTATGATATTATTTAAAAAAACAACAACAAATTACCAAATTGAAGTAACCACGATAATCGTACTACATTTCAGACTTGATGCATGTTATTTATATCACAGCTACATTGAAGCAAAAGAGACACTTTCAAAAATGTAGAACTGTTATTATGTAATAAATTTTAAAATCTCAATAACATAAAAACATCTTTAAGTTCGGAATTGCTTCAGATTTCATCATTAGCTTTAAAATAAAATAAAAATATTTCACAGTAATTCAAGTAAAATATAAAATTAGCTAGTAATTAAGATATTTTTTGTAATCAAAAGTTAAAAATAACAGATTTAACGGTAAGAGGAAATGTACGATAAAACATTCGGCATACATAATATAGTATATTAAAATATTGATTTATATACGAGAGCATTACAAAGTTACAAACTATACTGATTCTTCTATCTGATCTAGAATTGAATATTTTATCAGCGATCCAGGTACACGATGAGCAAACTATTTCTGAGTTGATACTGTTATATCTCGCTTAAGCAAACTAGCTGTCTATTCTTGACTGGCCTCACGCCGCTCATAAACTGACTTATTAACAACGAGGATATTTAATGACCATGTAGACATACTGACGTCCGATGTTAATTCACTGAAGTTTAATAGTTTGTAATGTTCCAAATCTATAAACTTTCCTGGTTAAATGCTGTAGTTTTCCGATTAATAAGCGTTTATCATACTTATAGCTTATGAGGTTTATCGTGTACTGACTGTAGCGACAGAACAATGTTCTATTAGTGTCTCGGTGTCTTCCGATAGCTAGTTTTTATATACTTATTCGGCGAGATTCTCGAAAATTCAACACATTCGAACATACGCTAGTGTTTTTGTAAGATATATATATTGTTGATACTTACTCTAGAAGATTGACAAACTTAGAGAACAGTCGGGACTTACGCAATACGCATCTTACAATATATCAAATGTATCAAACTGAAACGAAAGTAGAAATTAAAATAAATGCATAACAGTAAATCCGTTACACTACTAAGTTCATTCAAGTTAATTATGATAAACTAAAAGTAAATAGAGAGTTAAATCTCTGTATATGTTTAAGTAGTACCACTTACAGAATTTAAATAGTTATTGCCGACCACAGTTATGACATGGGCACTCATAGAAGGAGAAATTCAGTCAGTTTCATCCATCCAAGCAGTGAACAATCATTCGTGCGAAAGTTATCCAATGCTAATCCCAGAAACAGTGGAGTGCATGGGGAAAGAAAGTTACAGAACCCATTTATACACAAAACAACGATCTTTATTAACGATTTTTCTGATTATGTGTATTTTTATAATTGAAAAGATTAGATTTTTATCCTAAATAGGTATGTTTCTGTACTTTCATTTTTTATTTGTTTTTCTTCCTTTCTATACTTCATTTTATCAGTTGGTATTGTAATGTTCATCTTTTTTCTAGTATGTAGATGCATAGCAATGATTTATATAAAGTTATGTATAAATGTGCAATATATATGTACACTATATAAATATAGTAGTACTGCCTGTTGTATGTCCATAGAATTATTTCACATTGTTTGGATGGCTCTTTCCCAAAACTGAAATGAAAGCTCATTAGGTTTGGTTTGAATTTCGCTCAAAACTACACGGGTTATATGCGCTATCCGTTCCTAATTTAGTAGTGTAAGACTAGAGGGAAGGCAGCTTGTCATCACCACCCACCGCCAACTCTTGAGCTACTGCTTTACCAACGAATAGTGGGATTGACTGTTACCTTATAACATACCCGCGGCTGAAAGGGCGAGCATGTTTGGTGTGAAGGGGATTCGAATCCGAGACCCTCGTAATACGGGTTGAATGCCTTAACCACCTGGCCATGCCGGGCCTACGTTCATTAGATCCATACAAATTTTCAGTTTTATATATTTTTGTGGTTTGTATGGGTGTTTTTGCGTTTTACACCACTACCTCATCTCCTATGGATGAATCTTTACCAAGTTTGGCATGAAAGTTTGTTGGGTCGATGAAAAGATACGTGCAAATTTTTCGTTTCTCATTTTGTGTTTTGTAATTTTTATGGGGTTTTTGCGTCGACATTTACTTCATCATCTACACAGTCAGTGATGACGAGAAATCCCACTTGTAGAGAAATATATATATAAAAACGGCTGGTTTGGGTTGAGAAAATTTTTATGTAGAAGAGTAAACAACGTTTCGACCTTCGGTCGAAGAACCTGACGATGACCGAAGAAGGTCGAAACTAGGTTCGCTTCTCTACATAAAATTTTTCTCAACCCAAACCAAGCGTTTTTACATATATATCATTCGCACATTAATTTACCTGCTCGTGTGTGTAACAAAATACGAACCTACGTGCGCATGTCCCAATATTTACACTTGCGGGCACATATACCAAAATACGCACGTGTGTACATATGTACTAAAATACGAATCTACTCTCACATGTACCAAAATATTAACCTGTGTGCGCGAGTACTGAAATACGACTCTGCATATAATATTGGTACATGCATGCACAGATTGGTACTTCGGTACATGCGTGCGCATCGTCCAAAATACCAACCATCGCATGCATGTACTGAAATACGAACCTCTCTGTGCGCGTACAAATATTTGCATCTGCGCACGCATGTACCGAAATATGTACTAGCGAACACATGTATCGAAATACTAGCCTGCATGCTCATATATGCGCGCGCATATACCAATATACACTTCAATCTTATATTAATAGGTTACGGGTAAAGGGCCATGTTATGGAGTTTATTGACTTGCATTCAAAATTTATGGTAATTTTTTAGATTATAATTCAATTTTTAGTATTATATATTAGTTAATTTCTTATTTTGATAGTCAGTGTTTAAAGAACACATAGAAATATCGATATTTTATGTTTGACATAGTATGTTGAATGCAGCATTGGTTCAAGTTAGATGTTTGTGATGTCAAAATAGTTGATATCAAGATATTGAGAAGTTACAAGACAAAATAACATATATTTTATACTTGTTGAGATATTGCTTATGTACTGAATAAAACACAGTGGTTCATTATATGCCCCTTTACTTCAACATATGATATATTGAAAACTAATTGAAAGTTCTCTAGGTGTTTTGTCTACCTGGCCAGGCATGACCAGGTGGTTAAGGCACTCAACTCGTAAACTGAGGGTCGCGGGTTCGAATCCCCGTCACACCAAACATGCTCGCCCTTTCAGCCGTGAGAGTGTCATAATGTTACGATCATTCCCAAGTTTCGTTGGTAAAAGAGTAGTCCAAGAGTTGGCGGTGGGTGGTGATGACTAGCTGCCTTCCTTCTAGTCTTACACTGTTAAATTAAGGGCGGCTAGCACAGATAGCCCTCGAGTGGCTTTGTGCGAAATTCAAGAACAAAGAAGCTTTGTCTACCATTTTAAAGTATTTGAAATCGATCACGTTTTTTCGACCCAAGATTTCGAGCAGGTATGTCATACTAAAAAAGCTTTTTTGATTTTGTTTAAAATATTACAATCAAAGCAAATTATCATGCTTATGTTATAATAAGGAATATTTCCATGTGTTTTCAACTAATATTTTTTTAAACTGATATATGTATTGATATGTGGGTTTCTGTTTTAACTGGGTACGTTTTCGTATTACTTACGACGCTTTAAGCTACAACAATTTGTTATTATTAAATTTTATTTTATTTTATTTTATTTACTTCTCGGTAATTGGTTTTAGCGGACTATTATATTTAGTAAAGGATATTCTCTTAATGTGAATTTTGAGATGTATCCATATTGAGGTTTCTTTTTACTATGTAGTGACTACTTTTCTTAAAGGATATTATTGTATAAAATTGGTTAATTTTATGAGGTAACCTCATTTAATGTTTTATTTATTAACATGTAACAAGTGTCTATGTTATAACAAAATTCTCCATTTATAGCAATTCATTGTTAATGGGTGTTCCAAGGTAACTGACAAAATTATTTGTTAAAGAGTTTTGTTGTCTGTGTTATATTTAATTGATCTTGTTTTTTACAGGACAGGAACAAAGGAAAACTTTAGTACTTTTGAATTTGCCTTTAATTTGTTAAACAATTTTAGCACTGTCTCCAATTTCTGTAAGGTTAGGAATTTTTATATTTAGTTTAAGTAAGTAGATCTAATTTTACACTAAAGCCTGAAGATAAACTTAAAACTTGCCCATGAGTGGAAGAACTTGTAATTAATGTTAAATAACCACTACCTCTTAATTGTTATTGCTTTGTAATCAAATTAATATACATTTTGTTTAGGGTATGCAATAGATAATGTAATTAACTTTTGACACTAAATAATCTTTGTATCACAGAACTATATTCTACAGGGTGTTCGGAAAGTCACTGTGCAGTTTTGTAATCATATTTTATTTAGTCTATTTCAAGCTAGCAACTAATAGCGGTGTTTAGAAACAAAATAAGAAGGAACCAGGCCTGTATTGATGCCAACGGGGGTCACTTTCAACATTGTTTATAATTGTCATTCATATTTACCTCCTGTATTCTATATTGAAACATGTCTGTTAATAAATATATAAGTGCACAGTGAGTTTCCAAATACCCTGTATAACAAGTAAAATGACTGATTGGAAGTTGCTCTCCTTTCATGTAATTTCAACATGTTATTTTGTATTCCTATAAATATTGCAGATAATTGCAACATAACATATGTTCTGCTTGGTCCTTCAGTATCATCTGGTATGATGCGTCTAACAGTATATGGTTGGAATCCTAACTTGTCTTGACCTAGTGAATGGGTATGGTATTCAGAGTTATTTTAATATTGGACCTCTTGACCTTGAGCGGTAGTCATACTCTTCAGTATATGCTGTTATTTTAGTATAATTTTCACTAGCATCTTTTTATATGAATGGATATTTCATGTCTTCTGTACTTGGTTCAATAGTTGTGTATTGTGTGATGCCTGCATTAGAGCCTGTACTCAATTCATTAGTTTGGCTTACATTTGCTGTTATGATCTAAAGGTCAATAACTATGTCCTTGTATTTATGTGAGATATCCACAGTTTTATCCCTCTGGGTTCAATGTATTTCTCTTATAACTTGATTTCATTGTTCTTGTTAAGTATCTTATCTGTCATTCTTCCTTGAGGGTTTGTTTGTTTAGCTGGACCTGCCTTTTCAAATAACTTTTTGTAATCATAGGTTTTAGTACCTTTAGCTTCTTACCATATATTTCTTTTATCATAAAACTCACATGACTTTGGTCGACCTAAAGGGACATTTTTATTTTTAATTTTGGATAGATTCTTAGTGTTTTCTTTTTAAAAATTGGGAGTATATGACAATAATTGTCTCCTTGCTTGATTTCACTATTTTTATCTTTTTATCTACATTTACTGTTTTAAATGCTGTCTTTATTCTTTGTGACACTTCTACTTTATAATTTTCATCTATTACTTTATTAATTTATATTTAACTGATATCTCCTCTATTAATACCTTTATGTTTTTCCATGTCATAAGAGGAAAGAGATATTTTAAGTGGATGCAACTGTTGTGCTTTTACAGGCAGACAATAATAAGGGAACCTGCTCATCTCGTGTTTTATGACCTTAATTACAATACTGTGACAAAGTGTATAATGAAGTTCTGTTGAATCTTTCTAATAATGCATTAGCAGCTGTATAATATACAACTGCCAGTATTTTCTTTACTTCTGGTAAATTTACATTTTTCTTTATTAGCTTTAAAATAAATTTGTACCTCTATCTGTCATTAAATACTGTAGTATTTTCTGCAGAGCTACAAGTTTATGTTCAAATGCCTTTGCTGTGGTTCTTGCTTACTGATTTGGCAAACATATTGCTTTTAGAAGTTTGATTAAATAATGTGAAACAACTAATATGATTTATTTCCTACATATGATGTTGACAAGGGTTCAGGTTATCACCTGAAATTGCATAACTAACTTTTACATTCTCTCTAAAGAGGTAATCTTTACATGTCGACTATTATTATATTTTTTACTCTCCATACATGATTTGCAACAGTTATTAATATCACTTTTCATATTTTCACAAAGAAATTCCTTATTAATTCTATTATATGTCTTTGCAACTTTTAAATGTGCAAAGAATAGAATGACATGTACTCATTACTTTATTTATCAAAATTTGTGGTTCTACTATTTGTAGAATATTCATTATATTTTCTCTACTTTCTGTACAACACATCTGAATATAACATTTAAGCTGTTCTTCTGAATGTAATATACTTTCTTTTAACGAATTTACTACTACATCTATCATTTGTTCATTGATTACATGATCTAAATTCAATACTATTTTATGATTGTCTTTATTATTTTTATTTAACTTCTTTCAGTTTTTAGTGAATTGTTTTGTATTATCAGTTGTTTCTACTACCCTAAACCTGTGTAATGTATCTACATTAAAAACCTTTTGTTTATTTATTGCTTCAGAGTCATTTTTAGTACCAACAATTTCCTCTCCAACCTATAAGATGGATCTTTAAGTATCATCAGGAACTGTTATTGTGCATCATCTGTAATTATAGTGAATTTTCTACCAGACAAATAATAATGGAAAGTTTTACTAGTGTTAAATGAACCTTTTCTGTTACTGAGTGATTTATCTCAGCTTTTCCTCACTTTACTTTGGTAAGGTATGGGGTGTTTTCTAATTGTGATAACTCTTCTTCTGTGATATAAAAGTTAAACCTTTTGTGCTTGAGTTGAATTAATTAATAAAGGCTGGGTTACTCCAAATTAGTGCTCTTAATTTCTTCAATGTTTTTTGTCTCATATCTGCCCGCTAGAAACCTATGTCCTTCTTTGTTAACTCTACCAAAGGTCATGCAAGTATTGAAAAATGTGGAACAAACCTCCTTTGAAACTGTGCACATTGTAAAAATACATGATACTTTTTATGTCTTTCACACTGTGTTTTCACGGCATCTGTGGTTTCTACATGACCTAAATGAGCTACTATTTTCCTTAATAATTGACACTTAGATGGTGTTCATTTTAAGTTTGAAGTCTATCAAATGTGTATGTCAATCCTTTAGACTCGTACTTTTTCAGTCATATCACGCTCAAAATTATCATAAGATAACTCAGACTCAGAGTCCAAATCATTGTCCACTTGCATAAATTCAATTGTCTCTTTAAGCGTTAAAACACTGGAGCGATTGATTGGTTGTTTGTCGTTTTATGGCGCAAAGCGACTAGGCTATCTGCGCCCAACGAAGCGGTTTGATTCCATTTTGGATCAATTTTGTCATACAAATTAAACAATGTTTCAACTGTAAATATTGCCACCAATGTTTCGAATAATAAAATATGTCATGTTGATGATGAAGAACCCACTTAAAAAAGTTTGTAAGTGGTTTAAATTGGTAGCAAAATAAATTTTTATTACAAATGTACAATGTTTTCACAATATTAAAATTATTTTTTCTGAGTGTTGTACACAAATCACTACAAATATCAAAAATACTAGGAGTACTGTAATCCTGGCAATGATACATCCATCAGTCTCAGGATTGCTGAAATGACACTACAGAAACCAAATTTCACCAGTGGCATACCGTTGTGTTTGCGGACTTACAATACTAGAAACCGGGTTTCGATACCTGTGGTAGGCAGAGCACAGATGGCTTATAATGTAGCTTTGTGCTTAATTTCATACAAGCAAACATAGACCAAATGGCATATTATTAAACTAATATTTTCCTAATGGTACTATAAATGTATTTTTGTCTTTATCCCTTTCACCAGTCTCTATTTGCCAATAGAATCCAAATCCATGTGCGGAAAATATTTACTTTAAAGTTTCTTGCATGTTTGGTATCACAAGTTTGTCCTTGACAGTGATAAGGTTTAAAGCCTTAAAATCATTGCAGAACTTTAACTTACCCTCTCTCTTAGAAAATAAAACGACTGGAGATGTAAGAAGCCAATTTTGGATTTAACTCCAGATAAGGATTGTGATATGCATACTTTTATCTACCCATATCCGGAAAATTCATCTAATCAGTATGTAAAGTACGGTAGTTTCTTAAAAGTGTTCATTGGTACATGCTCACGCAGGTACGTAGATTGGTACATGTGCGCACAGATGCGTGTTTCGATATACAGGTGCAAGTTCGTATATAGCCAAATACGAACCTGCGCCCGTATGTTTCAATGTAAACATTTAAAGAGAAAGATTTTATTTTAAAAAATGATAGCTTGATAATTTTAGTTTATATTTAAATTATAATTTCTTTAATAAAAATTCTGTTATTTTGAGCTATCAGATCTGGGGCATGTGTAAGCTTTCTACAAAACACCACAGAGTATAATTGTTCCTAGAAAAAACTACCCATACGACAGAACCCGTAAACATCCAGCGCCACCACTTCCATCCCGACCATCAATACTTAAATACAATTAAAACCATTCCCATTCTTATAGTATTTTTACGCCCAGCAGCTCAGCACAGTCAAACATCATGCCCCGTGATAATCAACCCGTGACTTCTGATAGCGAAGACAAAAATCCTCTTCGACGCACCACTTATCCCATAGTCAGCCTCAAGAACTTGTATACCGTCAAATGTTTTGAAAAGTAAGTTTGATGTGTAAGCCTTTCCTTCCTCTTTACGTCGAGCAACAAAGGCACTACTTGGCATTATTGGCACCAGCTAGTGAAAGAGGGTTTTCTCGGGGTCCTCCCGTTTTGTCCACATCAACATTTTACCATAGGATCTACACATCCTCCGCTGCCCTGAAGGACCCTAAGTCCCATATCAGTCGTTGATCTATGTAATGCTCACTGGTCGGTTCTTCCGCCGCTGCCTGCAAATTTAATTCAACTGAACAAAGTATCGAGAATGTCATACGTAGTTATGTTCTCTTTTTTAATCAAGATTTTAGCTTTTCCCATCTCACGGGCTCTAAATACACAGGTTGCCCCAATCACCACCACGAGCGGGTCGAAGAGAAACAAAATTTCTGAGTGTCCCCGGTTATATCTGATCCTGAGCTTCGACTTTAGGTTAGATAATTTTAAACCGAAACTTCTACCACTTTCTCCTGCTCTCTCTCTTTCTCTGTTCCTAGAGAACAAAGTAACCCTTATTGAACAGTCTAAATACATTCCAAAACTAATAATCAAGGTATGTTTTAAATGCGAAAATAACTAAGAGCCTTATAATTAGTATAGTTGAATAGGCGCTTGAAAACTTATAAAAAAAAAGGATAATCTTATATCATTACAAATAGAGAAGACTAGACAATCATTAACATTTAAGTACTTAAATGGCAGTTAAATATTTTCATAAATTAATACTTCATTATGGTAGAAACTCCTTTTAAAACGGAAATCCCAAAATTAATTTAATGTTGGGTCCAGAAACTGTTCAGTTCAGAGAGGTTCCACTACATATCTCCAAATTTAGCAGTCCAATCTATTTTTTTTGTCCACTCTTATTTAAACTTCGTTTATATTCCTGCATAGCAACTATTTTCTCAATGCTTCTAAATACGTACCACTGTGTGCCTCGTTAATAATAGTTTGTTCTGGTTTACGTTTAACTTCTACAATAATATATGAAACTGATTTGCCTTTTTCTATTGGTTCAATGAATGTATTTCCACTACACTGAAAGTCTTCTACTTTATATTCAATAACAACGTGACTTCTCTAAGTATTGTAATTCTAATAAATCTGAAGTACAATTCCACATTAAAGAAATGTAAAGCCATTATTTTTGTGCTACTTTCGTCATATTTTCCTACGAGGTTAATTTGTTTGAATTAAAAGTTAATTATATAGCAAACCAATAACAATAAAAATAAATACTATTAACGAAAGTAAAAGAAGGACTAGAGTAAACTGCACCTACATAACAAATAGTGGTAACAAAAAACAGTCAGCCACTGTATCCCTGGGGTATACGGGAAACCAAAGGATACTGGTAAACATTTAAAGTAGAATACTGAAGTTGATCACTTGAAAAAATACTCATAAACAACATAAAATTAGGAAATAGGAAAGCCAAAACACGATATCTTGTATATTAATTACCATTTTATGTATGAAAGACAGTGCTTATCTCTACGTAGAATGCAATTTGTTAATTTTGAAAACTGTAAAATATCTGTGACATCATTAACAAATTACACCTGTAAGTGGTTATTAACATCAAGTAATAGAATACTGTTAAAACATTACCCTTACATCATGAAATTCGCTTCTTATTTTATCTATTTCCACAATGTTTAATAAATATTTATTAACTTCAAACACATGGTCAGTGCATATATAATATCATTATACAGTGTAATGTCCTGTGTCAAAGAGTTTGATTAACTAAACATGATGAAACATTTACAGCTAGTGTTAAGGTTTGTTTTTTTTTAATTTCGGCAAAGCTACATGAAGGCTATCTATTCTAGCCGTCCCTAACTTAGCAGTGTAAGACTAGAGGGAAGGCAGCTAGTCATGACCACCCACCACTAACTCTTGGGCTACTCTTTTACCAGTGAGTAGTGGGACTGACCGTAACATTAGAACGCCCCCACGACTGAAAGGGCGGGCACGTTTGGTGTGACTAGGATTTGAAACCCATGACTCTCGGACTACGAGTCGAGTGCCTTAACCACCTGTCCGTGCCGGGCCTAGTGATAGGGTGAACTCAGTGAAATATGGTAAAATTAATATTTAGGTATTAATAAATATGTGAATAAATACGCTGAACACATTTTTGTTAGTTTATACATGGCTACAACCAGGTCTTTTTTCTGTTGTTAACGTTTCTTCCAAAGTCCACTGAACCTATAATAAGGAGGAAATATTAAATTGTGTGTAATAATATTAATGAATTCATAATAGCTCCTCTTAACATGAAGCAATCACCAAAGAATAAATTCCATGTAATTAAAGAAAATTTAATGTACAAATCTTGAAGAAAAGGCTTCCAGATTTGTTGTTATTCACATTATTGCCATAACTGCTTAGATTCGTTTTCACAAAACATTATAATTAATACCATGACTTTCTTTTTGTATTGCAAGCTTCTGAATAAAAAAAAAACAGTATTTTAGATCTAGCTTTATGAAAGCACAATGATGTAATTCATAGGAATGTTTGTTTCTTTGATTTAATGCCCAAGGCTACTCACTGGCTGTTTGTGCTCCGCCCACCGTGGGTATCGAAACCTGAATGTTAGCACTGTAAGCTGTGATAATTATTTTTGAGCCACCAGAGGGTGTGCTAATAGAAAGGGTAAAAAATGTCTTCTCGTTTAAAGATGCTTGTGCATTAAACTGTAAGCTAATGCAAATATTTATTAGTCAAATAGCTCGATTTTTCGTGTTACAACAGATCGATTATAGGACTAATATTAAAACTTGGATGGACAGGAAGATTGATATATACTATTAGTCATGTTAAGAATCATTGTGGTCTTAGCAAAATCTAAGACATCATAAGGAAGAAAATCAATTGAAAGACTTATAATATATTTTCATTCTAAAGTGTTATAACAAATAATCACGTAGAAAGAAAACAAGTTCAAAGTTACTTTATTTAGAATAAATTCAATACCCAGAAAAAATGTTAACAAAAATAAATGAGTATTTGATACTGAGGTGTGTATACAATTTAGATAAAGGTATGTGAGTAATAAGTTTATTGAATTTTTGCAGATGTGTGAAAACATAATATTTGATTTCAAAATAACTAACGTTCTGAACAAGGAACTTGTAGAGGTGAAAGAGGGGTCCTTTGAACACTACCTTAGACTTCGTTCAAAATGAAACCATTTACTTTGAACAAGTATGAAACATATCAATACAATTTCTTCTAAATATATAATTTAAATTAAGACTGTTTAGTATAAGAGTTATTACTTAATTTTTTTGTAGTTTAGTATTTAATTATTGTTTAGTTTTCAGGACAAAAGTGTTGAAGATTGATTGTTTTAAAAGCGATAGATATGACAGATTTCGTTGTGTAAATTGCACAACTTTAGTGGTGGGAAAATAGTGTAGAGATTACATTCACACTATCTAATCATGTCAACAGATTTTGATAAGTGGGTTGAAGAAGGTGAACGTGTTGGTTTAAAAGTTGATGTTCTACACGAACGTAAGCAGAAAAGAAGAGAAGGACTTATAAAAAATGGAAATAGGGAAAATAAGAGCACCAATTGTAAAAGAAAAAAAGATGAGAGCCTGAAATATAGAGGATAAGAGCACAAATTTGAGATTGTCAAGTTCATCCAACAGAAAGAGGAAAAACCCAAAATTGACAATGGGGTCAGAGTTAGCCGACCCAAGCTGCCCAAGTTTGATAAACAAAAAGATGACGTGGATACTTTCCTGGAGAAATATGAAAGATTCACCCAAGGTCGAAACTTCTCACAGAAATAGGCCAACAAGAATATATAGGCACGACGTCAAAAGATGCCGTGAACTATAGTAAGTCAAAAAGTGGCTTTGCTGAAACACTATTAATTTACCAAAGAAGGCTTTCATTGGAAGTTCAGAGAAATAAAATTGACACTGGCACGTCTATGACAGTACTTCACAAATTGAACTAACGTGGCTGAGTGTAAATTAGGTTTGATGGACTGGCATATCTATTAATACGTGAACAGTTCATGATCACATGCTCAACTAACATGTCATTCTTCCTTAAAAAGAGAGCCCCGCAAAACGTGGACAAGATGATCAAGCTGAGAGAACAGTCAGGTAGTATATAGGATAAAAATACTGTGAATCGTCTTCGTCAAGAGGGGTTTACTACTGGACAGACAAGACTGTTTAGTATAAGAATTATTATTTAGTTTATTTTGTGATTTAGTATTTAATGTTTACTTCAGTTTAGATTGCTTAGTTTTTATGAAAAGTTTTCGAGACTGGTTGTTTGAAAAACGATAGTTATAACATATTTCGTTCTATAACTCAATATGAATCATAAGTTATCTGTGCAAATTAATTGTTGCACTGGTAATATTGTTGTCACTAGAGGGCAAGATATTTATAGATATTTCTATCGTGTTACAAATACGTGCAGATACAGAGAGGAAAACAAGAAAGCAAGTTAAGAGAATATAATTTGGCAAAGCCAGACTGAGTAATTAGCAGTTTAGTGACGGGAAATTTCTAATGAAGTTGTTAAAGTTATGTCGGAAAACATTAAACCAGTGAAAGTGATGTTACATTGCGTAATTGTTAGGTTAGCTGTAATGGGCAATATTTAAAGTGAGTTTTATAGCGATGTTGTAATAACAGATATAAAGGAAAAAAAATTGTCTTGTCAGATAATGTTAAAAAATAACTGAAACTGTCTCTATGGACTTTGATTTAAAAGAAAGCAATTATTTGAAGTGTCGAATATAACTGTTGTAACTAGTAGGGGTAAAGAAGTGAATCTATCGCATATTGTGTAGTAAGAAACAGAATAGAGAAAAATAATTCGTCATGTCATTTGAGTTTTATAGTAAATAAGCTAGCCTGTAAGTACAGAACAACGTTTCGACCTTCTTAGGTCATCTTCAGGTTGTTTGCTGTCCGTTTATTGTTAACATTTACTGCCAACAAATCACAGACACCTATTGTGAAATAATTTCCGCCCTCACATACAAAACCTTGACAATTTTATTTAAAAATATTGTGATAACATTATGTAAACCATACTTTGGGCTTATGTTTTGCTCACCCAAGATCAGTTTTGTAGTTGAAACAAAAATACAACAGAACAAGGTGACATATATTTTATAGATTTTAGATCAAAGGTAGATATAATAATGAAATATATTTCTAAACCAATGAAAACACGCAGTTACAATATTTCCTAGCTTTATGTTTCGTGTTACTGTTATTTTACTTTCTTGTTTTGTGTAATGCGTACTTATAATGCTTGTAAACCAAGCGGTTTGTTTTGTTTAGAATTTCGCGCAAAACTACATGAAGGCTATCTGCGCCAGCCGTTCCTAATTTAACAGTGTAAGACTAGAGGGAAGGCAGCTAGTCATTACCAACCACCGCCAACTCTTGGGCTACTCTTTTTACCAATGAATAGTGGGATAGACTGTCACATTATAACTCCCACACGGCTGAAAGGGCGAGCATGTTTGGAGCGACAGGAATTCGAACCCTAAACAAAGCGGAGGTTACGACAAAACTCATATTAATTCGTATCAGTTAGCTTGTAAATTATACCTGGAATTATTTTCAATATTTAAAAGAGAAGTGATGATGAAGTACATATTGTCACTAACTGAAAATAAAATTTATTTATGATTCCAAACAGATTGGAGTGCTCTTGTTGCTGTCAAATTGGTTTCTTGTTTGTTTTTTTAATAATGTTCTCCGCCCCTTCTGACGGATCATCATTAAGTTATGAACTTACAACTATAAAATCCAGACTCAATTCCCAGCGATGGACAGAGTGTAGACAACTCATTGTGTAATTTGTGGTAAGTCAACAAGAAGTAGTTTTAGTACTTTGAGGAAATTTTAATTACGTTTACTGTATGTGAAATGTGGCTGGCGCCATATTTCTTTTGTGCAACGAGTTTGCTCTTCTTTTTTATTTTTTTTTTCATTTCAGTCCGAGTTGATAGGATCTGATCCTCGAATCGATCTCAATGAGTTATTGCATTGATGTTTTATTTTAGACCTAAGATAAAGCTTATACGTGTTTTGTTTTTGTCAAAGAGCATTTTAACAACTGGATTATCATCCTATTAATGCCACCCTTCTGATTACGACAGGGATGACCTAATTAGAAATGTATAGGACCCAACAATGAAAGCAACCAACTAGATGTATTTATCTATCTATATATGTGTGTATAACGAATGGACTTTCTATTTCTGCTGAATCATTTTGTAGGTACAAAGTTCAGAAAACAATAAAGTGAACTGAGACCATGCAATCCCTTAATTATCTACTCGAACGACACTGAAGAGACGTTGAATCGTGTCAAGACGTAATAGTCTTTACACAATATTACAACATAGTTGTCTCACAACTGGCGAATTTCAAAATCAATGAGATCTCAAAAAACTTAACTGGATGGGTTCTCGTTTTGACGGGTTTAAAGGAAGAAAAGCCTTTCCGTTTTGTTTCCTACACATTTCAGAATTCTTCTCTTTGTAACTGTGATCTCATTCTAAAAATTGTCACAGATAAAACTTTTGTTTTGTTACAGGTACTAAAAATAGGCCTTTCTCAATAACGACAGAAACGTTGTACGGTGGCGTTTTAATTTTCTCCTCTTCTTCGGTAATTTCTTCAAACAATTATGAATTTCCGTTCGAAATACGAAGTCAGTGAACTTGAAAATGCTTCTACAAATGTAATCGTAGATGACAAGTCCTCTGTTCAATCAAGCAATGCATTTAAAAACGCCAAGAAACACCACTTGTCACTCCGAACCAAACTGGCTTTCAGCGTTGGTCATGTTTTCAATGATTTGTGTGCTTCCATGTGGTTTTCCTATTTGCTTACATTTCTCGAGCTGGTATTAAGATTTGAGAGTCGAATGACAGGCGCACTGCTTCTGCTAGGACAAGCAGCAGACGCTATTGCAACGCCTTTTATTGGTATTCAATCAGACAAACAATATAATTTTTTATTGTGCCGTTACGGGCGAAGGAAAATTTGGCATCTTATAGGTGAGTATTTATTTCATTTAATTCTGTTACTTTTCCGTGTTGTCTCGTGTGATAACTTTAGTTTTATTTGTTTATTTGTAGTTAAGCGTATAGCTACAAAGTGTGATATCTATTCTATTCTCACCACGGGTATCCATACCTGGCATTTAACATTACAGATCTTCAGATGTACCGCTATTCCACTGGTGAGGTAATACCTGTTTGTTTGTTTTTTGAATTTCGTCCAAGGCTACACGAGGACTATCTATGCTGTCGTCCCTAATTTAGCAGTGTATGACTAGATGGAATGCAGCTAATCATCGTCACCCCTGCCAACTCTTGGGCTACTCTTTTAGCAACGAATAATGGGATTGACTGTAACATTATTATGCCCCGATTAGTGTGTTTTTAGTGCCATGTCGGGCCGATACGAGTTCAGAAGTTTCATGAAAGTTCAGGCATTTGTAGATTTTCGCAGCTTTTCGTAGTTTGTAGAAAATTAGCACAATATCAAAATGTTTTAAACTAATTCGTTAATTAATTAATCAATTCAGACAGTGAGAATTGATGAATCTGTTCATCAGTGTTCGAGTTAGTAAACAAGTCAGATAGTCAGTCAACAAATTTGTTATTGATCAGTTAAAGAGGAATTATTGAAAGTAAGTGACGTGAGCCTTATTTTTGAGTTAAGCATACTTTAGTTTCAAAATTACTTTGAAACGTTGTTTGTAAAGTTAGGTCAACCAGTAAATATAATCTACACAATACGTTATTGAATAAATAAAGCAATTCATTATCGTTATATGGACATGACTGCATTATTTATACCAAATAATCCTCAAGAACCTGTCCTACGATATAACAATTGATAATAAAAAGCGTTTTCGTTTGTCTATCTGAAATGAACATGTTTATGTTGCAGTCCATGTGCTGTACTGCTACAAACTTGTAGCTTATTTAACCTGACATGCAATATTGTTTTGAGAATACAATCTTCTCCTTCCAGGTAATTAGAATGTCATCGTTACATACAGAACATCTCCACAAAAATTTAGAAACATCACCCGAATATATCTCAGTACATATATATATTCTAACACGAGTGCTGTCTGCGCTAGCATTCCTTAAGTTAGCAGTGAAAGACTAGTTCTTAGACATCACAACCTACTACCAACTCTTGGACTATTCTTTTACCAACGAATAGTAGGATTTACTGTCACATTATAACTTCCATATGGCTGAAAGGGAGACCATGAATGGTGTGACGGGGATTTGAACCTGCGACCCTCAGATTACGAGTAGAGCGCCTAAACCAGCTGGCCATGAGCAAAAATCGTTTAAGTTATGTATTTATTGTTAAGCGCATAGCTACACGGAGAGTTAGCTACCCGTGCTCTATTCACTAAGGGTATCGAAACCCAAGTTTGGCGTTATTAGCTCCTAGTCCTACCACTAATCCACCAGGGGACAAAATAATTTAATGTTGAAGTTATTAAAAAAAAAAAAAAACTTAGAAAATGTGAGTAAAACATCACAACCACTAATAAGCTCCAGTGTTATAAGTCTTTTAAAACTAATTGAAAGTTTGTTTGTTTTAGCGGAATGCTCTACAATGGAATATATGCACTCTGTTGACCAGGAAGAGGGATTAATTCCCGTATTCTATGCTCCTGTTAAATTATGTAATCTTTCTTTGATGTTGTTATTTAATTAATTTTTTAAGATAAACTTTTGTTTTCGTTTACGAAAATGGACAGAGTTATTGACAGTAGTTTAAATATACTCATTCAACATTTTACCTATTTTATCATGTATTCCAGCTGGCCTGACATGGTTAGGTGGTTAAGGCACTCGACTCACCATACGAGCGTCGAGGATTCGAATCCCCCTCGCACCAAGCATCTTTGCCCTTTCAGCCGTGGCGGCGTTATAATGTGACGGTCAATCCCTCTATTAGTTGGTAAAAGAGTAACCCAAGAGTTGGCGGTGGGTGGTGATGACTAGCTGCCTTCCCTCTAGTCTTACACTGCTAAATTAGGGACGGCTAGCGCAGATAGCCCTCGTGTAGCTTTGCGCGAAATTAAAAAACAAACAAAGCATTCTAGCTGGGTTGTTTGAATGTACCTCTTTTTTTTTAAATTGCTTTGTTTTCTCTGATAGCAACTTCATAGTATATATATAATGAAATGTTGGTCGTGTTATAAATCCTAGTTATATATTTTTTTCTTTTGTGTGGGTGTAAAAAAAATACGATAAAAATTGTAGCTGCAGGTGGTGGACGAAAAAAAAAGTGGTTCCCCTTGAAAGTGTTATTAATTTGTTATATCTTTTATTAGATAAAAGAAATATGTAAAACTATAAATTTTTAGAACGCTCTCGATGTTCAAATATGATCTCATTCCTAATTTTAACACTGGCTGTTGTAAATATCCTGGTGTCATGATTTTAGTTACATTTCTCATAAACATAAAGTGTTGTGTACCTGCTGTAGTTTTTTAGCTATTATTCCAATTAGCCTACAATTGACCAAACAGGCTTCTCTGCAATAATAGAATGTAAAACTAAAACTAAAGATGACACAATCCAGTTTCACAAGTTAATATTTAGTCGGCGCTACCTTAGATGCTTCACATCGACGTGGCATGATTTCAATACGTTTGTACAGATATTCACAAGTCATTAACTGACATTCTTCTTTCAGTACTTCGAAAAGTTCATCTTCTTTGGCTTGCGATCTTTCGTTATTTGTTTTAACTCAGCCCATAAATGTTCAATCTAATTGATATCATGTGATTGACCTGACCTTTCCATATCATCAATTCTCTTTTTACTAATATATCTTTTAACGACTCCACAGTTACTTTCCGGCGGTTCAGCAATAAGCCTAAGGAATTATAACCCTTAAAATCTGTTTTCGATATTTTTAGTTGGCAGAACACATTGTGTAGCTTTGATATACTTACCTATTAGAAAAAATTAATATAGTATTTTTATATTTTGTTTCGAAACCTTACTATCACCAGAGCACACTGCGTGTCGTCTCTGGGAGTTAATCTCTTTAGTTTAAGAACCACTACTCTAAAGTACGAGCAAAAAATCATCTCATCGTGTGCCAGTAATGTTTCTGGATATTATTGTTGTTTGTCTCTTGTGGTTATTTTGTTATTGTTGCTGTTATTACCGCTGTTATTGTTGTTATTTCTAAAGAAAACAAATATTTGGTTTTCTCAGTAGCGTAGCTTGGGTTTTCAGCGCCCGGGAACAGTCAGTTTTCGCGCCCCCCTCGTGACAAAATGTAAGCCATAATTCCTAATTATGTAACATCAATTTGGCGCCCCTCTGATGCTGTGCCCGGGGAAAGATGTACCCCTTCCCCCCCCCCCCCGCTAGCTACGCCACTGGGTTTTCTATATAAGTCAAGGAACGTATTAACTAAAACGATAAGGTAGTAATTTATCACGACTGAAAATTATATATAGGCAACTTTTAGCTTGTTAGAAAAATCGACTAAAATAACAACTCTTATTTTCAGGAACAGTTTTGATAGCTGCCTCATTCCCCTTCTTATTTAATAAGTGTTTAGGATGCGCCGACAGAGACCAATGGTTTCAGTTTGTGTATTACGGGGTGTTCGTTACGGTTTTTCAAATTGGATGGGCTTCCAACCAGGTGGCGCACGTGTCGCTAATCACCGATCTTACTCCATTCTCCGCAGAACGAGTGGAATTAAACGCATACAGGTAATTATAACGATTTTCAAATGTATTTTCTAAGCACTCGTTCATATCTTTCCATCATTCTTCTGCACTAGTAAGATAAAAGCTGTAATCATGGAAAGTATTCATTGACATTCAGAGGGAATGAATAGAACTGCTATTCCAAGGAAGAGCAGGAGATGGAAAATCGGTTAGCCTGCATATTAAGGGTCATCGTTTGGCATTGCAACCCCTGGGATTGTCATCTAAAACTCAACGATTTTTTTTTTTTTCACAGAATAATTCGTTCTCTACGCAAGTAAACCAAAACCCCAAGCAAAAAGCTAATACAAAATCATAGATTCGTAGGCTGAAATATAAGAACTTAGGAGACACACTCTTAAGTAATCGTTACATTCCATAAACACGAATTCAGAGTCATTTGATCTTAAAACTAATAAACATCTTTAGTTATACGTTTTTGCTCTTTTGTAACTTAAAAAGAAATGAATTAAGCTTCAGTTCTCTATATGTTGTAACATTATTAAGAAATTTGTAATAAGTTGTACCAGAAACCAGAAATCCATTTTATGAACCAAATCTTAACATTCAATCTTAACCAGTCTTCTATACCGGATCTTGAAATTATATTGTCTTTATTTTGATAAAAATTCTTTTAAAACTTTTGTCTATTGTTCCAGTAAATTGCTTTTCACATTTCTCTCTTTAAGTTCGTGAATTTTCCTCAAAAATTATTTCAAAAGAAGGATGAAGTTTCTGTCTTTTTATTTTCGTGGAAAAGAAAGGAAGATAGGTTAAAAGAAATAAAGAGTGGATTCTCTAAAATGTTTGTTGTTTCGAATATGCTATAGTGTGAATCAACGGAGTTAGATTTAAGGCTGCTAACTGTAATAAGTTGAGGAACGAAATCCTCACGTCTAAGTTAATGTTGTTTGAGAACATCCTCAAAATTCTAACAACGAAAAAGGGCGAGACATTTTCTCCGTAAAGTAGTTTTAAGATTCTTAAAGACTGAAAGATACAAGAGTTCAAGGCATAAAGATCTAAAACGTTTCATGCAGATCCTTTGAAGACTTCGGTAAATTAATGTGTTTTTTTTGGTTTTTTTACTTCTTCAGACATGCTTTTACGGTGATTTCCAGCATTTGTGTTTATTCCATCACGTGGGTAATGTTAGGAGTTTCTGAAGATGATGACGCTCTACGACAGCTGGGACCACAAGACGCACATTTATTCCGGGTTAGTGTGTTTTAATGATTGTTTTAACAACACAGAGAGACGAAAGAATGAAAACCTACAGAGCAGGGTGCAGTAAGAACAATTATTTAGCTCCCTACTTTATGCATGTACACTGTTCCAAAATGAATTAGAAATCACTTATTGTTTTGTTTTGTGTCTCAGCCCTATTTCACAAGTTTAATTCAGTTAGTACACGTCTTCAAGTAATATTCGCGAATAAATCTGGTTATTTAAGGCACGTGGTGAATACAACTGACATGCGTATTTATTAACATAATGAAAAAAATCTCAGATCCAATAATACGTTGTAAAACAATCGATGGGGCTATCTGAATTTTTAAATTCTACCAATTTATTAATCTAACGAAGTGCGCTTAACTATTTTATATACATAATAGTAAAACATTCGCTCAAATAATTTTATATATCACACATTTATCCAGGGCTCAAATCGTAACCATTTAACAAATATATAATAACATATCGCTCTACAAGTGTTTCTTGTTGTTACTGTCCTATTAAGTAATACGAATAACAATAAGCATTCCTAGTTTGTTTGTTTGTTTTTGCTACCCCTCTTTTCTCTTTCTCATTCTCAAGCTAAAATGTATTATAACTACATCATTCACACCTTTTACAGTTAGAATACTTAAAAAAGATAAGACCAAAGTTTTAGTTCTAAATTCTCTGTTATTTTTTTCCAGAACATTGTTTTCAGCATACTACCAGTAGGGATTGCCTTTTCTGTAATTTTTCATTTCTTTGTAAGAGAAACAAATCCAGGAACACAGGAGACAAGACAAAATCAGAATACAGAAGATAAAGGTATCCCATTGGAGGCTCTCGACTCTTATCGTCCTCGGAGTTATTCGTTTGATATCAGTGTGTTAATGCACTCAACCCATGCTGAGAACAATGACTCCAAAATACAAAGACAGCCTCATAGTACAGATGAAGATGACCATGGAGGCCAACCACAATTTAATTCAGAAATCGCGTTAAACATCACTGAAAACCATGGCGAGCAACATCTAACCTGGAAGGAATGGTTGAAGAAGTTACAGTTCTACGAAGTTATAAGTTGTTTTTATCTTCTCTGTAAAAATAAGCATATGGAGCTAAATATCCCATCAGTATCTGTGTATGGATATTTTAGAGAATTTATGTTCTATAAAATACAAGGAATTCTAATATTTTCACAATTTTTATGTAGTTTATTCAAAATGAAATTTAAATGTAATTTACCTTCTATACAACTGTGTGCAACATTTTATTTGTTGTTGAATACAAAGATATGCATTGTGCTCTGTCCCAACAAGTATCGAAGCCCCATTTTTAATGTTATAAGCCACGAGACTTGCTGTCGAGGCACTGGGATAGGGATATTTTTTCACAATCTATGAACCTAAAGCTCGGGATGCCTGTCTTTCAGGTTGCCTTTGTTTACATGACAAGCAGAATGTTTGTTAACCTGTCCCAAGTCTACACACCACTCTACCTGCAGGACACTCTTCGTCTCCCTAAAGTAAGTACAGTAAACTAGTTCCAAGTCTACACATTATCGTACTTACAAGACAAGCTTTGTCTTCCTAGAGTAAGTATATTAAACTAGTTCCATGTCTACACATTATCGTACTTACAGGACAAGCTTTGTCTTCCTAGAGTAAGTATATTAAACTAGTTCCATGTCTACACATCATCGCAGCAACAAAACAAACTTTGTCTTCCTAGAGTAAATATATTAAACTAGTTCCATGTCTACACATCATCGTACTTACAGGACAAGTTTTATCTTTCTAGAGTAAGTATATTAAACTAGTTCCATGTCTACACATTATCGTACTTACAGGACAAGCTTTGTCTTCCTAGAGTAAATATATTAAACTAGTTCCATGTCTACACATCATCGTACTTACAGGACAAGCTTTGTCTTTCTAGAGTAAGTATATTAAACTAGTTCCATGTCTACACATCATCGTACCTAAGGACAATCTTTGTATTCCTAGAATACGTATATTAAACTAGTTCCAAGTCTACAAACCACAATTCATGTAAGATGCTCCGTTTCCACAACGTAAGTACACTTAATTGTACGTTCTCTCTTTATAAACCATGGGCTTTTAAATAAGGTAAGTTTTCTATGCTGCTAGAAAAATTTTAAAATATTATAAAACAATACGATCCGAAATCTTGAACATTTTAAAAGGTTGGTCTTCTATTTGCAAACGATGAAAACTAAACAGGGAGAATAGATGTTAAAGTACTCGAGCCAGGGACGTAGATCCTGGGGGGATGGGGGATAGATCCCCCCTTCATTTTAGGTGGGGGCTATGGTGCATACAATTATCCCCCCTACAGTTTGGTCTGTTGAATTGTTTTATTGCATCACAGGCCTACAAATTGTGTGTTTGTTGTTGTGATTCTCGTGTTCTTACCAATCGAATTACATAATTAGGCCTAGATGTAGGCTTTTTCAGTAGCCGAAATGTACATCTTTAATATAGGCGTGCTTCTATGCTTTTCGATGTAAGCGATAGTCGTAAGTATCAGTCAGTAGGCCTAAGTATACATGCAAGGCTTGCAAGCACTATCACAGAATTTACCTACGTCTTGTACGTAGTGTAAGATTAGGTAAAATTTTCATCACAACAGATTGAACAGAGCATGAAATTCGAAAATATTTCTCCCAAGCGTAAACTCCTGTGATCTAAATCTGGCAGGCCATTTGTAGCTTGTAGCTGCATCAATCTTGAGTGTATATTGTTCGGTTTTTCTACGCCATTTGTTCTTATGCATGTCTAGCCGGTTTTATTGTCGAACGCCTTACTCTCCTTAGCTGCCGAAGTCGCTGACCATAGTGTACGTTTAGTGTGCAGTTAACGACAAGTTCGGGCCGCTCGGATCCAGACGCGCCCTACACTCCGCTCCCTTTAGTCTGAGCCTCGATTTTACAACAGGGCTCATTAGACCTATGTTTGTGGCTCTCATTAATCCATGAAACTTTAGATTATCACCGCCCTCCAATAAAGTGCTGGTGCTTTATGGTAAAAGAACAATATTTTCTCTTATCATATATGGTAAAAATATTGTATTTTTTTGTATAATTAGAACACAAGAGGAGCGATTTCAACGGCCTGAAGCTTCTACTCGAATTGTATTGCTAGTTTTTGTTTAGGTATTTTTATTTAACAGAAGTGCTGATAGACATTATATTACAACATGTTTGCCTTTTGATGAGCTTTAACAGGAATATAATATTTTTGTGATTATTTAAGTATTTTTCGAGAAACTTGCAATTACTTGTGTTGTAACTAGCACACATTATTGTCCCAGCGATGCCCAGGTGGTCAGTCGGCTCGGTAGTCATTGTGAAGTTCGCGCGTTTGACTTAAATACGTTGTACAGTTCAGTCCTACTTCCATTCTGTTCTATCTTCGTTCGTTGTACGTTAGAGTTTTTCAATAAAGACTGTATTTTAGCCTATTGAGTCATCTTGGAAACAGATTCTAATTATGACAAGCAAGCGTCTGAAACTTTCCGATATTAAACAGTTCTGCAAGCCAGTTATTAGAACTACAAGTGACAGTGCAGATGCAGATAATCCAACAACCTCAAACAAAGGAATAGAAACTTGCTATACAGAGGAAATACCATGCACATCAGAGGGCGAGTCTGAAAATGCTTGTGCAACTATTGCACATCATGAACCACCAGATAGTTGTGAAACACGTTTGTGCAGTAATGAAAAATCTGACACTCCACAGATACAGTGTGGAAAGCCATATCATCCAGACGCACAACTAATACCACGACAGAAAGCAAAATCTCAAAATATCAACTTCCAGGGCAAGTGGTTTGATGAGTTCCCATGGCTGCACTTCGACAATCAGACCCAAAAAGTCATATGCTTTCATTGTGCCAAGGCGAAAAATAGAGGCCTTTTTACAGGGAAATTGGAGAGGCCAGTAGAGTATACCTTCATATCCACCGGTTTTGCAACTGGAAAAAGGCAAAACAGAAATTCAACGAACACCAATCCTCTTCTAAGCAAAAATTCATTATATCTGCAGAAGGTTCACTGATGTAACTCCAATGACTGTCCAGCTACATGATGGAAAAAAAGCAACAGGAAGAATACAAAAGAAGTCTAGCCAAAATATTCAGAAGTTTACGTTTCTTACTGCGTCAAGGTTTAGCATTACGTGAAGATACTGAGGGGAACTTCCTGCAGTTAATGAAGCTCCTGGAAGAGAAAGATCCTGAGTTAACGGCCTACTTGTCAAAGAAAACCACATTCACATCACCTCAGGCTCAGAATGAAATAATGGAGATATTCAGCCATCAAATACTGAAGAACATAGCACACGAAATGCAGTAAAGTAAAATCTTTGCATTAATGGTTGATGGCACTCAAGATGTTACAGTTGCCGAAAAGGAAGCAATATGTGTACGATACGTAGATGAGAACCTTGACGTCCATGAGACATTTCTTGGTTTGTGCAGTGTTTTCAGCACAACTGGTGAAACAATATCCTCGACTATACTTGATGTACTGACTAGACTCAATTTACCACTGTCAGGATTAAGAGCACAAACTTATGATGGAGCCGCTAACATGAGTGGTGCGTACAGTGGATGCCAGGCAAAAATAAAAGAGAAGAAACCGTCAGCTTTGTTTTTTCACTGCGGAGCACACAAGGCTAATTTAATAATGCAACATGCAGCTGAAGCTTGTGAATGTGTTCGAGATTCTGTCCAGTGGGTACATGAACTTGATGTCTTGCTTCAGAGGTCAGGCAAATACAAGACAATCTTTGAAAATATAGTATCGTCAGACAGCCACAATGGTCCAGTTAAATACATCCGCCCACTTTGTCCAACACGCTGGTTGTACCCCCTATCTGCAATTACATGTGCTAATGATCACTACAGTGACATTTTTTATTCTTTGTCTGAATTTTCAAATGCAAAATCAGATGTAGCAGTGAAAGCACGAGGTCTGCTGGACAGATTTGGCAAAGGAAAGACAGTTTTAGGATTGTTCATGGCTCAGCATCCATTAGCTGCATTAGAGGAACTAAACCGTGCATTTCAAGCAAAATCAGCAACAGTATTTGGCATGATTGAAGCATCTGCAATGACAGTTGAGCAATTGCGGGTATTGCGAACAGAGGAAAATTACAACAATATATTTTATGGAGCTGAGAAAAAGGTAACTTCCCTAGATCTGATGCTTATTGAACTACCATGCATTCGCAGACCCCCCAAAAGGATCACAGGTGATGGCTCAGCACACCATTCTGCAACAGCTAGAGATTACTACAGAAGCCAATATTTTGAATTTGTGGACACAGTCATAGAACATCTGACCACTAGATTCAATGCAGACAACAATGACTTAAGGCAATATCTGGCACTTGAGAACATGATCACGTCTGGCAAGATTGACAACTCGGTTATAAACTTCTATCCAGAAATCTCTGCACAACGGCTCGAGTTTCAGTTGCCCATGTTCAGAGGAACAACAAAAGCAGTATCTCTGAAAGGTGCGAAGGATGCTTACTGTAAAATGCATGAAACAAGCCAGCAGATGTTTAGTAAAGTGTTTCTTCTCATGACAATTTTGCTTGTATGTCCAGTATCCAGCTTTTCTGCATTAAGACGGTTGAAGACGTGGTTAAGGTTAACTATGTCTCAGTGCCGCCTCAACCATGTGGCAGTTTGCCACACTCACAAAGATGAGGTCGACAAGATAAATATAGAAGAGCTTATGAAAGGATTCGTAAACAGGTCATCACAAAGGAGGTCTACGTTTGGAAAAATGTAGACTTGAGGACTAAATGAATCTTACTTCAATAAAAGGTATGCACAATTATGTGCTACATTGTATTGATTTGTAATTTTCAAGAGTTCGCAAATACATTTTAATTAATTTTATCAAACAACATGAACAGTTTTTCAGTAGATATAAACTTGTCAAGGGTAATTACTAATTTTATTAATATTTGAAAACGTAATTCATGCAATGAAAGTTATTAGTAACCTTGTCAAATATAATGGCCATCTTTTATACTGTGCAGTGTGCAGGAATAAATTCATGTGGCAGTTAATTTGTGACACATTTGTCTTTATTCTATTAACATTTTGAAAACTGTTCACAACACCTCACTTATACAAACCTACATGGAAACCTTGAAGTATCGTGGCAACAAGATTACTTTGTGACTGTTTACAGCTTTCAGGTTCACGTAATCAGAGATTACGAATTTGCAAATTGAACAGTCCACATAAGTGGTTGCAAAAATCATCCCCCTCATCGAGTGTAAAAAATCTACGCCCCTGACTCGAGCCTTTACATCATTCTTCAGATCTTCACATCGAAGGGTTTGAAACTGATGTATTTTCAATTACTTGAACATAACATTAAAACTGATCTGGTTTACTTCTACAGTATTTCGTTCCCCTAATTAAGGTGAGTGAAATTTGTATTTTTATGTTTTGTGTTTGTATGTCAAATGTCAAACTAGAATTATTTTCAGTCATCATTCACTTCACTACTAACTTGTTTTCTCTAGGAAAGTGTTGCCATTGTTCCTCTGATCACCTACATCAGTGGGTTTCTGTCATCTTTAGCGATGAAGCCAGTCAGTGTCAAGATAGGAACTAAGGTTGGTTTGAAACTTTTAATCAAAAGACACCTTCCATGAAAACGTGCCAAGTTTGTAGTTTTATTTGAAACAAAAAATAAAAAATAATAACACACTGTTTTGATTTTCGTGATACCACATTTTAAAAGTGTGTGCACAAGAAAATCCAATATTAAGCTACCAAAGTTTTACTCTTAAATATTACGTGACATATCAATCACTTTTGTATTAGTAAACAAATCCAACCTCACCTTATCTTTTGTGTGTGTGCTTATTGAAAGTTAAATTTTTATTTTCTAATCACTTCACATTTAAGAAGAATGGAAATTTTTTAAACGTTTGCTCATGTAAACCCAACTCCTTAAAGTTAGGACTAAATTAAGCCCTTCAGCTTTCTGTAAGACATAATATTTTAACAAACTGTTGTAGTGGATGAAAAGTAGCAACCCATATATTATGTTTTACGTAAAGAAACTCGAGAAATGGTAAAATGTTTGGAAATATAAATTTCTAAATACAGTTGCATACTTTGATATAATATTTAGTCATAAACGAGTTCTTAAATTAAGGTTATCTCTGTATACTTATTTTCAGTACAAAGCTGCGCGAGAAATAGAATGCCCAAATTTTAGTGTTGTTAAGTTCGCAAACTTGCTGATGACCCACCAAGTATGTTCACCCTTTCAACCGTTGTGGCGTTATTATGTTTCAACTAATCCCACTCTTTGTTGGTTTTTGTTTGTTTGGTTGTAGTTAAGTGCAGAACTACACAATAAGCTATCTGTGATGTGCTCCCACATGTACTGAAACACAGTTGTTTTTTTTAGTTTTGTAAGTCTACAGACTCATTAACTGAAGAGCTAATCAGATAGGTATTTATATAAAAAAAACATTTAGGTCACGATTGTGATTCAAACCACTTGTCACTCAGGGTGTTTGAAGCTTTTGTAATTTAGAAAACTGACTTTTACATGTTACATGGGATCACAGAACCATTTTCCATTAATGATATAATCAGTGCTTTGTAAATATGAAGTATTGTTTGCGATTTGCAATCATGTATATTATGGCTAATTTTTCAGGTGTGTTACTCTTGCTTGAAATGTTTTGTAGATTTCTTTCATGTTTGAGTGCTATGCGAGGTTGTGGTTGAGTGTCATGCCTATGAATTTAATTGACAAGAACAGGACAATAATGGAGTTGCAGAGTTTTAGTTTTACATTCTTAAGTGTTTGTACATGTTATTGAGGCTTCTATAGAATATTATAGCTTGGGTCTTTTTTGGATTCAGATTGATTCTCTATTGGTTGCACCAGGTTGTGAAACTAATAATTAATTTTTGAAACTTGGAAGCTACTTAAGTGGGGTCTCTGGAAGTGTTCCAGATAGTGATGCCATGTATGCATGAATGATGCGACGGATTGTGGGAGGTCGTTGACAAAGAAGTGTACAAGAGAGGAATAGACCTTTGGGGGCTTCAGCATTGTGAGTGGACAGTGAAGAGATGCTGCTTTTTATTTTCATTGTTCTGTTCTCAAGGAAGTTATAGACCCAATTTGTGAATGTAATAGAGATTTTATATTTCATAAGTTTGTATTTCAAGTCATTCTGCTAAATAGTATCAAATGCTTTTTGAACGGTTAGGGCTGTGGCTACTAATATTTCTTAAAAGTCATTTAAGGCTGATTTTATACATCTGACAAAGTGACGTGGTTTGTTTTTGCTACCTGCATTTTGAATTCGAGAGACGGTATTATTTGACTTTAATAACCAAAGCAATGTTGTTATTTTTTCATTAGTTTTGACATTCAGTTGATGAGGTTAATTGGTTGTTGTTTTGAATTAAGCACAAAGCTACACAATGGACTATCTGTGCTCTGCCCACCATGAGTATCGAAACTCGGTTTTTAGCGTTGTAAGTCCACAGACATACCGCTTAGCCTCTGGGGGCGAAGTTAATTGGGCAAAAATCATTCGTATTTTTGGTCTTTCTTAGGAATTAATGTGATGACTGTAGATTTACATGCTTCAAGGAGATGGCTTGAGAAAAGCGAATGGTTGTATATATTCTTCAGACATTCAAGGAGTTTGAAGAATGCACGTTTCAGTACGATTTTGGGGACTTTATCTTCTCTAGTAGTATTATTTTAAATTTTTTTACATATATTTTAATTTATACAGTGGTGATAGGTGTAGCAATGTTGTTTGAGGAGATGTAGATGGTGTTTGAAATGGTTGTACGGAAACGAACTTCGAAAATACAGTAATTATCTAGGATGGTATTGATTTTATTGTAATTGTTTTGATCGAATGTTAGACCTACTATATCTCACTAAGGAGTTTCTTTGTTGGTAAAGAACAGCACAGGAGTTGGCAGTAGGTATACTAGCAGGTTTTCTACCCTGTGCTTGGCAGTTCAAAATTATGGACAATGGTAGAGCATTATTAGCTTTGCCATAATCACGCAAGCAAATCCTCCCTGTAAAAGTATATTGTTTTCCTGAAGTGTGTGTTACCTTTCATTCCAAATCATTATCATTTTGTAAAAATTCAGTTTATTCAAACACCATTTGCAAAAGTTTTCCAAATTTTATATCAGTAACATTATTGAAGATATTTCAATATAAAAAAAAATCTGTATTACAAAAAATAAAGTTTTAATAATTAATCATTAGTGATGTCGAGAAACCCACTTGTTGAGAAATTTATATGCAAAAACGGCTCGTTTGGGTTGAGAAAATATTTTACATAGAAGAGCGAACAACGTTTCGACCTTCTTCGGTCATCGTCAGGTTCACAAAGAAAGAGGTAACTGACCGGAAGCTGACCACATGTTTGAAAGGGGGTTGTGTAACTGTGTGTCGAAATGTAGAGGGCGGTATTAGATGTTTGAATATATAATTTTATTTATTTTATTATATTAATATAGGTATAAAGGCGTTCCTTTATATTGGTTTATTTTGGGTTTAAGTTGTTGTATAAGTAAGGCTTCTTTAATTTTGCGTTTGTTTATGTTTGTTTCTTTATTTAGTATTTGAGTGTTTTCTATGGTTATGTTGTGTTTATTTGACTTGCAGTGTTCGAAAACGTGTGAAGGTGACCCTGACGATGACCGAAGAAGGTCGAAACGTTGTTCGCTCTTCTATGTAAAATATTTTCTCAACCCAAACGAGCCGTTTTTGCATATAAATAATTAATCATTATTTTGTATCATAAAGTTACTGATGTAAATACAGTTTATACTAAAATATGGAAATGAATTTAATGGTGAATAAAATATACATAATTTTCCAACTGTGAGGTTTTAGTGCATTTTAATGTTTTCTGAATGATTCGAGTTTGTTTCAAAATAAATGTCCTTATAAACATGCATTGCTACATAGGTTATTGTCACACTTTTTTCATATTTAAAGAAAATTTACAGGAAATGTACACTTTATCCTTCCAGAGATACATATAATTACAAGTGGTTTATTATACATTAATTTCCTGGGTTCTACATTCTGTGTACGTGCCTTAGTTGGTACTGTGAGATAAAAATGTTATTGCGAATTTACCATGATTAATAATTTCGTAATAATTTTAAAATTATTAAATTCCTCAAAATCATTAGTCTTTTCAGATTAACTTACTCCTCTCATTGTGATATGCAAGCATATTGTGTGTTTCATACCCATTTAATTAATGTACGATCGGAGCAAACTAGGGTGAAACTATAAACCAACCTGACAAGCAACGTATCTAATTAAATAGGTTTTTGTCTGAAAGTAATTGCAAAGAGAGCCATTAAATTGCTCTCCACTGGTTACTAGCATAACCAGGTTATTCAACTCATGCGCTACATGTACTTTCTCCCTAGGAAAATTTCAACATGGAATAAACTGTATAGAAATCGAGTGTGATTTTGTTTCCAAGAAGTGTGTGCGTATTTTCTTATTGCAAAGCCACATCGGGCTATCTACCGAGTCCACCGAGGGAAATCGAACCACTGATTTTAGCGTTGTAAATCCATAGATCACCGCTATACTAGCAGAGGGCTTGTTTCTAAAGAAAAATGAAACTATTTTCAGTATGATACAATGCCATGTTTAGTCAGTTTGGAACAATATTTTAGACCGAAGCAGTCATTCTTGAGGTTGATATATAACATAAGTGCCCTTCAGTAATAGTGTCATATTAAACATTTCTTCTAATTTTTCACTTAAAATGAAGATTGTTTTACAGTATTTAACTTGTTTTCTCCTATGTATCAGACTCGGTCAAATTTAAGATAATTCCGATTTCTGCTTCGTATTCCGACATTTTTGGTAGGTCTGCCACTATTCTCCAATTTCTACCCAATTATTTAAAAATAAACCAGTGAATCTTATAATAGCCAATATGATCTGAACTTGAAATTGCCACCAAATGTGTCAATTGTCAACTCTAAAAAATGTTAACAACCTATTAAGAAATAAAAGAAATAGTAGAAATAGATAACAGTTTGTATAGAATTTAAATCATTTCTTTTACTTTCTCAGTTAAAGAAAAGCTTCTCCCAGAATACATCAACATAATTTTCATTTTCTTTCAGGTAACCTTGTTGGGAGGTTCTGTTATAAGTATAACAACATGCATTTGGGTTTTCTTTGGAACGACTGAAGCCTTTACGTCATGGCAAATATACGTTGTTGGTGGATTGTTTGGTATAGGTGGAACTATCATGCTCGTGGCTAGTCTAGCGATAACAGCAGATCTTATTGCTCATAACACAGTGAGTTTCTTGGGAAAAAAAAAGTTTAAATATTATCATGTTTTCTCAGTTTAAAAGCGTCAATGTCTTTAACTTATTATTACACAATAAACTGGTATGATGAACTAGATATGTTAGAAAGTAAACCAATGTTTAGCTGTCCAAAATATCTCCAAGTTTGTATTCGTAATACAAAAGAAACAAGTTTAAAATAACAGACACATTGTAATTTAAAAACAACAGAATGCACAATCACTTTCAAAAGGAAGACGTTATTTCTTTAGAATGAATCAGGTGTAAGTTCTGAAAAAAAAAAAAGAAAGAAGGAAGTTATGGAAATACCACTGAGGTAAAATTAAATTTGAAACAAAAAAGTTTAACTTACATCATAAAAAAAAAATAATAAATGTTTTTATGTTTGGAACATTTCAAACCCTGATACCTTCCTGTGTAAACACAGCTCTCAGTTCCAAAAAAATTTAAAACCACCAGTGCAAGGGTGTTATGAAAATTAAAACATATATTTCAAACATGATAGTAAAACTTATTCATATGTTTAATGGCACAAGTTCCAAAAGTGATAAATTCCTACCACTGTATTGGTATTAACAGATAATTTCATCATCTCACTTCCAGTATATACTCTTTTTTTTTTTTTTATCAACAGAACAGTGGTGCTTTCGTATTTGGAGCAATGAGTTTCTTTGACAAGCTTGGTAACGGAGCTATTGTGCTGCTCATACAAGAACTTAACCCAAAACAGTAAGTCCATACTTCCACAAAAAACTTTTAATTCATAAAAATATACATTACTGCCATGTGGTTTTGTGTATGTGGAGCTAACATGCTTGTGACAAGGCTGGCAACAGCAGTAGACCTAACTTCTCATGACACATTCCTTACACGATACATGTAACTAACAAAGCATGCTCCTTCTTCCTGCATCCATCACCCAGAATTGACTGGTTCAATCACTGTACTTTTTTTTTTTTTTATATATATATAGTAATTGGAAAATGCCCAAATGTGTACAAAGACTATTTTATTCTAGGATTTTTTTTTACCAAAACAGGGATGAAAGAAAAAACCCATTGAACATTTCTAACTTTTTATAAGCTTTTGGTTTTGAATGTTAAGACAGAAGTACTTAATCAGTTACTATTACCTTCCTTAAAACCATGTTTACAATTGGCATTTAATGAGGTCATTAGGGGTTTAATAAAAAAGAAATAAGTGGAATATTACCCAGCTTTGTCCTTTAACTTTTGCTTCCATAATGAATACCCTTAGCTAATACTCAAAGATCAGAATACACTGTTTCCACAATTGGGAACCTTCAACTATAAACTCAATATTTCACAAGGTTCAGCTTGGTTAGGTGATTTAGGTTGGTTCTATAATATATATAGAAACACACACACTAAGCTAACATTACAAAATAGTCTGTAATAATAACAAAATGATAAAACTGTACATATTAAATATTCCAACCAACATTGTTAATAAAAGTAATATTAAAGAAAGAACAGAGTAAATCTTACCTACAGAACACATAGTTGTAGTGATAAACAAGCAACCATCATATCACTGGAACATACAAAAAACTAATGGATTTTGGCAAGCATTTAGAGTATATATTGTACTGTAATAACAACTTAAGAGAGAGAATCTTAGACCTTTTTAATTTACAAGAAGCAACAAGTTTGTAATATAGGAAAAAAAACACAAAGAAAGAAATTGACCATTTGATAAAATCAAATGGAACAATGGCAATCCTCAAGCAGTAGTTAGAAGGCTGGACAGAAACAGAAAAAGTGAGTAACAAGGAGAAACAAACAATCACACAATCATCTGTCCTAAAAGTGCAGAAAATCAGGACAGGCACTGTAGTAGCCTAAAAATTGAACTGTAACAGAGAGAGAAAAAAATTGACATTTATACCTTTGAGTTTACTTCTGATAAAGTACATTTCATTAAAATTTAAAACTTTTGGAACAAGTAGGATTAATTTTAGAACAGTTACAATGTTTCAATTACTCATGTACTTGATAATGATCACACCTGCTCTGAAAACTAATCATATTTACTGTAAAAGCTGTAAATTGTAAAAATCTATGAAAATTAAAATTTCTTATCTATTACATTCTGCATAAATACATGGGTCAATGATATTATTTAAGTTCAGTGTATTATACTCTTCTCAATTCTTGAAATAATGCATTCTGATAATTATAAGTATTAGCTGAGTGTATTTGTTATGGAAACTAAAATAAATAAAGGACAAAGCTATGTAATTTTCCACTGAATACATCAACCCCATTCAAGACCCAAACATGGACAATCCAACAGTTAGATTAAATATAGAAGAAAAAAAATATATACACAATAGAAAGATATCAGAACATACCAAGGATCACAGGTGATCAAGAAAAAATTAAATATCCAGGTATATCTCACTAAACACAGAATTGAATACAATATGTGAAAGTCTAGTATAGTTAAGGAACATAAGTAATGACAATAATACTAGTTATTTCTATTGAAAATAGCAACACATTGCAGCATCAAAACTATTATTTCAAATATAAAATCCATATTTCTTTAATGAATATAATGATCATTGTTTATAGTCATTACTAAAATTGGAAATTTGTGATGTGATCATCTAGAATAGTTAAAACTAGATCACACTAAAAAGTTTCTCTTAAACCATTTACATTTGTTAAGGTTACGCCAAGAAAAAATTCCAAAGATTTGAAATGCAAAAAATACTAAACAATTCATTATTGTAAGTTTGATGTCATTTATTAATAATATTTCTTTACTAAAACCTGAAATGTGTATAAAATGTTACACCTTAACTTTTTATAAATGTGTGGCCATACTTAAAAATAACATTTAATATTATCCAACTTTGAGTTAGAAGATTACATTTGATCTTGATTTATAGAAATGTAGCCATTAATACTAGTCATGACTGGTACCATCGAAGTGTTTTAGCATTTGCATGTGGTGGATCTGCCTTACTCACCCTTTTAGGAGTACTGACACTTTCTCGATCACAGCGTAAGTTGCAAACTTCAGAAATCAAAGCAGTGTTGAAAGTAAGTTGTTTTGTAACTGATACAAAATGATGATAAAAAGTAGCATAACCAAGTGTAAGAACATTATAAGCATAATAGGAAAAGTTTCACAAAACCATGAAATTGTTAAGTTTCCTGAATATGAAAGACTTTGAAATTATTTAAGCTCTAATATGTAAGATCAGGAATCTTAAAAAAAATAAAAAAGCTTAAGCATTGTACTTGGTATGCAAATTACCATTTCATCTGAAAAATATAAGTCTATATATAAACTAACTAGCTAACTTAAAACATCTAAAATATCACATCTATAAGTAACCATTAATGTAACAAAATATACTGTATGAACACTACCTTTACACCAGAAAACTCTTATCAATAAAGCACAGATAACTTAAATATTTATTAACTTCAAACTTATGTGCAATGTATATGTGATATCAATTGGTCAAATAATATTCTGCATCAAAGACTCTTCGTTAATTTAATGTGGTGAAACATTTACAATTTTTGTTGTGTCCCAACAACTGTAGTGAAATATCAAATGACTTGTATGAATTTTATGAAATATAACAAAACTTTAGAATTAATATTTAGGTATGAAGAAATTTACAAAGAAATACCTGTCTATCATGAGCAATTAACCTTTCATTAACACTCCCCCTTGTCAACAAATACATCTCGCAAAACTATGCTACACCCACAAATAAGGAGAAAGTAATAAATTTGGAGTATCTAAAGTCATCTTCTCATGATAAAGAAAATGTTTTTATGTGTAATAATATTAATTAATTTATGGTAGTTACTGTTATGATAAAATTATCACAGACCATTAAATAAATTGCATGTACTGTAAGGAAAATTTCTTATACTGTAGAGATCTTAAAGAACAATTTACCACATTGATTTGCTGTTATTTACATTCTTGCTACAACTGTTTAGATTAATTTGTACAAAATAACATAATTTTGTAATTCATACAAGAACTTCCTTTCTTATATTGCAGGTTTCTGAAGGATGAACCAACTTATTAGATCTACTTCAAGAAAGCAAAATGGTGTCAAAATTAACAAAAATAGTATAAATCTCTACCATTTTTATCTAAAAACCATAAGCTGTTAGGTGTACAAAAGACTTCTGTTTATAGTATTAGAATGGATAGATTGTAGTTCTAATAGTAAAATCTTGGATGAACAGTGACTTGAAATCAGTGGCTCCTATCAGTATTATATTATCAGTTATGTTAACCCATGTTATGAAAGACTTTATAAAAGTCTTTTGTAATGTACATTTTTGTGTGTTTAAACAATATTTAGCTCTAAAAACATGAAGTTTTGATACAAATTATCACAAAAACAAATGGTTTCAGAAATATTTCATTACTGTGAAGTGTAAACAAAAGTATATTAATATCCAGTGTTTAAGTTAGCAAAAAAATATTTGAGATAAGTTTGTGAATAATAATAACTTTATTAAACTATTTGTTGATATATGAAGAAATCACAAGGCTTCCAAACAAGGAAACTTGCATAAAAAGATGGAGAGTCCTCTAAACATTACATTTATACTTTGTTCAGAGTAAAAACAACTCATGTGAAATAAACAAAATCAGATACTAATACAATTTTATTTAAAAATATAAATGACATAATGTAAGCATTAGTTATATAATCTGATGTGTCTAATTAATACAGATTAAATAACTTATTTCATCATAAAATACTTTTTCTCTTAGCAAGTGTTCAGAAACTAAGTTTTACTTCTGTTTGTTCACTTATATTCAAAATGTAATTTTTCATAATGTTTTTATATGCAAAATATAACAACCAATTCACTATTTTAATTAACATACTCCAGGAGCATCATTTGTGGGCAAATTAAATTTTACCATTAACCTTAATAATGAAAACAAAGGAGCTTATATGCCTTTAAGCTTGAGTGAAAAGTCACCTATATGATACTTTATACTCACTTTATATATATATATGAACAAACATTTATAACAACATATACCCCATCACAGTGAAAAGCCAACAGTTACAAAGTTAATAGATCTTCAAAATTAACCAGTGATACAGAGAGAAAACTGACAGTTTCCATGTAATATAAATAGGAATAAACAATTATCAATATACCATTCAAAGTAACTTGACAGTTTTAGGACATTTGACTTCATGTACAACATTGTACTTTTGTTTTTTTTCTTTATATATATCACAGTCATTAAGTACTTCACTAATATATTAAGGGTATACTTCTATCTATTTGGTCAAGCTCTTTGTTGTATTGTTTTTATATCATGTTATTACTATAAAAGAAAAATGTGATAAGAATTTTTGGGATTGAGTTATAGTGTTTGTTATGATTAAAATTCAACAAGTCAATGTACTTAAAAATAAAGTGATTTTGTTTAATATGACTCCTTGTATGTTAAGTGTTTATAAAAGTACTGAGCTTTGCTCCCTTAAAACAGACTGTTCCTCTAATTTGATTCAGGGATTACTTCTAAGAAATCCCACACGATTTCAAAGCAAAATGTGTTATTCAAGCTTTACTTAAGGCAAGAAATTGCACTCACATTTTCTAGTTATCTATTGAAACTCAGAACTATTATAACAACAAAAAAAGATTGCTTTCAGAAAGTAAACTTTCCTTCAACAAGTATGAGCTGACAAGAGACTTCCTTACGCTAATGAGAAAAGAAATTCGTATTTAAAAAAAGTCATGTTTGTGAGGTCTGTTAAACAACTGAATTTCTTTTAAAGAACTTTTTTCCCTTTTAAATATCAGAATGATAAAGGAATAAGTTTTAAAAAAACCTACATAAAACAAAACGCAACTCCCAAAGTTGTAACATTTGACATTTTCATGAAGGTAAACATCTAGTAAAAGAAAATCAAGCACAAGTTATTTAACAACTTAGCAACACCTTCTCCATTAATATAATTACATTAACATCAGTACATATTTAAGATCATTCTTGAAAACTGAAAACCTTTTACTCTTAAATATTTTTAGAAATATATATGCAATCTAAAATATTGCAATTTCTATTAACAAACCACAAAAGCATAAAAACTGCTTAAAAAGTTCTTCTATTTGCTTTATGTTAAATTTATTGGATGTTTTTAATAAATGAATAAATTTTCTTTCTAGCAAGACGACCAAAGAAATTTAAGTTTAAAATTATTGAAATAAAGTATCTAAAGACCATTGATGTATCTGAAGATATAATATTGTTGGAAAATGTCATGTCAAAATTAAAGGAAAAATAAAATATCTTCCTAAAAATCTGGAAACTCAAGTAGGAAAATGCCAATTATGTCAACTTAAAAATTAAATTAAAGTTAAACAAGAACAAGAGCTCACTACAGACTGTCAAACTTAAGGTGTTTGTTTTTATACTTACGCTAACTTGTCATTTTTTCTAAAAATAATTTTAACTGACAAAAAAAGGATATAAACGCATCATTTTTTCTCAAGTTTTTGTAATATTCTAATTTTTTTAATGCTGGTTTATCAAACTATTATCTTTTCCATATCATCATTAAGTTTTGAACATAATCTTTCAGAATAATATTTCTAAAATCATTAAAACTTCTTCACAGAAAGTTAATTCTTTTTCTCAAAAGGTGAATCCAATTGGCCCAAAACAACTTTTACAAAAAACATTATCACTAAAACTTAAGTAAAAGCTTGTGAAGGAATTTCCCACATTTCAAACCTTTTTTATTAAAAAATTGTTTGGCTTTGTTGTAACAACTGTCACCATGTAAACCTGCTAACTGAAACTGCAAAAGTCAAAAAGCCTACTGAAAGAAACCTATCTGAAATTGAGAATTCCTGTGTACCTCTTAAACAATATTGAGCTTTAAGCAACAATGTCAAAATGAGTTGAACATACAAAGTTTACATGCATTATTTGCAAAATATTTATGCCATTTAATTCAACTTTTGCTTCATATCCTACCATATATTTTCTATGAAGATGTATTTTTTTAACTTAACATTTAGAAAAATTAAACCTGATTCCAGGATCTTCCTAAAAAAGTAGTTATCAACTATGAAAACATGTGAAACTATGTATCTAAGTGTTCTACTTTTACTAGTCAGATTAAAAAAAATTGTAAAAGTACTACAGTAATTAAGCTCTGGTCTATTCTGCTAAGCTTTTTAATCTAAAATTATCACTTCACATTCTCAGTCCATATCATGCATTTTAAATATAATAAGTAAATAACCCCAAAATAATAAAACAAGTGATATAAGCTAGGACATAATAAAATATATTAAAAATTAAAATAAATCTACCACAACTTTGTTTTTTTCCTTTAAACGTCTGCTCCCTGAAAGTACCAGTTTACACATAAATAAAACACGTTCCTAGGTACTTGCATTACCATCATAAAACTAGACAAAGCACAATAGACATTCCAATGCTTCATGTTATTCTCTCACATATGGAGTGTATTGTTTAAAAAAAACATTCAGGTCAGTGTTTTTGTCCTGAACATGCCATTCCATATCTCATTCATTCACCCACATCAGCATCCTTGTCTCCAACACTATACAAAAACAAGAAAGACAGGGACAAAAGTGCTGTTCCCAGGAAGTCACCTAAGGCTGTCAGATATGGTATTGCTGAATTGTCTGGATCAATTCTTTTTTTCCACATCCAATGTATCATACAAAATGCTATATATAACAGTATTAGTACCTAGAAAAATCAGGAAACAATACAAATATTTTACATTCCTGTATTACAGAGAATCTGATGCATAAAAACTTCAACACTTGCAAGTATGGTAGTACATACAATCTTGAAAAAAACTAAACAATGAGATTGTATATTTCTATTTCTACTCAATAATAAATTTCTTACATTTCCAAGTAGAATATTTTTTTAGTAATAAAATCCAATACTTCTACTTAAATCATTTACGAAGATGAGTTCATCTTTGCTGGCAGCATAAAATATTTACAAAAATAATCAATGGATTATATTCATTGACACATCAGATATTTTACTTAAAACAATAAACAAAAGTATAAACTAATCATTAGTCATACTAATCTTGTTTGGTATCATGATAGAAGAATTTAGTTCAAAATTGCATTCATTTACAGAAAGTTGATTTATTTCTGAAAATTATAACTGTTCTATTAAAGCACAATTTTGTAAAATTGAGAAAATTATTTTAAACTTTAAAAGGATGAAAGCTATAAAAATAAATAAGTACATAATATACAAAATTCTCCATGTGATTAATAAGATAAATTACTATTAACTTGGAGACTTTTCAATTATCTTATGAATTAACCATTAACTTTTGTGCTTATAGAGACACTTAAACCAGTAAAGTGAAACTGAACCTCTAACATACAGTAGCATAATTACACTTCATTTCTAATGTTTGTGGTTTACTAATCAATAAACAAATTGAATCCAACTTACTACTGCAACAAAACAACTATCCAAAACAAAGATCAAAGTTATTACCACCATCATATAAAGTTTATGTGGTTATATATTATTTCAAATGTTCAAAAGTGAGTCATAATACCACTTTTTACTTCAAATATTGTAAACATGTTATTATAATTTTTAACAGGTACATTACCTGTATAACAGCAGCAGTCAAGTACGTTACAAGGAAAATCACAGTAATAGAGGTGTGACCAGCTTGGACAAAATGGATACCGTACGTGAAGATAAGATGTCCTGGAATGACCATCAACATTAGGATACGAGCTGTCCTAGCATGAGGATCTGAAAAATCAAATAGTTAAATGATAGCATTTATGAATACAATACAGTCAAATAGATAAGAATATTATGTATTTACATTTGTTCAGTAAAATACATACCATTTTACTGTTAAATTTCTTTCATCAAAAAGAGCTAATGCATCATATAAGACCCATGATTTTATTTTACTAATACATACATCAAATCTTTCCAGCATTGTGAATGTTTTCAAATCAAAGCAGTTTTCTCTTTGCTAATATATGTATCAAATCTAGCCATTGTTGCAAATATTTTTACTCAGAGCAGTCATTTCCTTCTATCACTAGTTCTACACATTTCTGGACAGTGTGTATTACTGTATAAATATAACTTTTTTTATAATATAAGGTTATTTTCTTCATGGACTAATTATTTTACCTTGTTAACCCTATCACTATGGGTAAGTCAAAGTATGCAGGTCATAAATTTTTGGTTATATTAAAAATTTAGTTAAACCACTTTATCATCAACACAAATAAACTTCACATCAAAATGTAGTTAACAAATCAAAGTTCAATATTAAACAAGTTTCAATTTCTTACTTTAAAAAAAAATATATTCAACTCTCCTAATGTGTGTATCATGACATTAGTCCACCCAGACTTTTCCATTTGTTCTTTTTGTCATCTCTCTCTGATAGAGTTTAACATAAATTACTCATTATAGTATAGATATTACTAAGGCATAGTCTAGTTTTTATAGCCTTTAGTTTTTTCAGTCCATGGAGACATTAACTATAAACCCACTTGCCATGCCCATACATTACATCCTGTGTCACAAATTGTTAATAATATTATCTGATTATTGGTGTTCATCATTTATAACCAAATGAATAGCAATATTTTAATTTCCCAAATTACGAATAACTCTCTTTGTTCTCAGTACAGACTCTTAGCTTTTCACCAAAATGAAACTTGCTATCACCAAGATAACATTGATTAGCTAAGGAAACTTTAAGGCACTTTGGCTTCAGTTAGAAAGCAAGTTAAACTATAATAGTTATAGTTGTTCATAATTGTTTGTGTTCTTAAGTGCATAGTACAAATAAGTACAAATTATTTACTGTACTAATATTGCAAAAGTAATAGTTGATAGTTTCACTATTTGCCAACAACAAAAAGAGGAGAAAATTACTACATTTTTTTTATATGCATTTTTTTATTTATTGTTATAAATTCAATTAAAATTTTAAAAACTTAGAAACTTATTACGTTAGATAAGGGAAAAAAAAAATTCCCTGGGGAGTATACTTGCAAATATCATAAGTTAAGCTATGCATTCGATGGGCGATTAATAGCTTGTATCACAGGATTACGAGTTAGACACAGTTAAAAGAAAATTAAATAAAGTTGTAAACTGTCAAGACTTAAATTGTTTAGAACAAAACTAATTTTCTATTACAATTTCCAGTGATTATAAAAAGAAAAAAAAGGTAGTTAAAATTTATTTTGCATTGTTTGTGGTAGTTAAAGGGTTAAGTCAAGTGTACTGAGTCCATATAGTTTTAGAAAAAAAAACAAATAAGCTAAAATAGCTTTCACTTGATAATCATTTAAGGAGTTCTAGAGATCATATAAATAAAATATGATAACTAAAATAAAAAAAGTATTTTAATCTTATCATGAATATCACTTTACACTCAAACTATTCAGACACTAATTTCATAAATTTTCAGATGATATTTAGTGACAAATAATTTAAAAATCTGATATTTTTGTGTGTAAGCAGCTTGTAATGTTTCCTAGAAGCTTGCTACATTTTATAAAACTACACTTGCTGCATTAAAAGTTATATTACTACACTGTCATGATTATAAAGTCAGTTAAAATGGCCAAATCCATATTCAGAGTTGAGAGAGTAAGTGAAGATTTGATAAGTATTTAAATAATAAGAGCTGGCTTTGAGTGTTTTTATTTTTATTTAAAAATTTAGTTTAATGAATGGGGTCGTCTAGATCAGAGACTAGCTTGCTGTATATATAAATTGTCATGGATGACAAAATGTAATTACAATGAAGAAACATGAATATTCTGTCAGTTGTTTATTTGTTTTCAGGAAATTCCATGAGCCAGCAAAGTGTGCAAGAAATACTGGCTTAGATGAACTAACATAATCCTTGGTGTTCTTAAATTACATGTATTTATTATATAATAATTTTACTATAAAGATTGATTTGCATTGTTAATTTAGTATATGTAATTAGGACTAAATCTTCTTAGTTGACTAAACCTCAAAAAATATTACTGGGATTATGGTTAACCACATCATTAACAGCAAGGATTAGAATTCATTGTTTCACCAGTTGCTTATCATAAAAAGTAAAAATGTAATTTAATTAGGTATACTGATTATCAGGTTCATTTTTAGTTGATACATAGCTAACTCTGATTAAAAGATAACATTAGTTATATACTAAAGAGCTCCTCGAAATATACCGTTTGATAAATTACCTTTAGAAATGTACATTAAACAGAAAAAGTTGCTCAGTGACTACACCCATGTGATCATGTGCATCATGCAGTTAAAAAAAAACAAGTGAAAAGTCACAGCTATGGAATCATGTTAAAAGTAGGTATCTGTGTAAGGCTTGTATAAGCTCAGGGAAACTATCACTGGAAATTCTTCAATAATAATTGACCTAGACTATCAAGTATTTTAAAGTAACAAAAAAACAATATACTATAAAATTAAATTAATTTGTATTTACTAAATAACACTTACTACTGCTGCAGAAGGCTGAACAAGGATTAATACACAAGTGTGAATCACTTGGTGGAAGTGTGCCTAACTTTGATCTTTGGTGCAGAAAAGTGGAAATACGACTAGCTTGAACTGCAACTAGATTTCCACCAACACCTAAAATAACCAAAGTAACAAATTTAATGAGCATATAATCTCAGGTGAAGAATTATTTACAGTACTAAGAGGAAACTCGTATTCTTTGCTTTAACAAGGCTTACATTTTGAATTCATGAATATTCATTACACTATTAACTGATGGTTAAAAGATACTCAATGAACAGAATCAATGTTTCTTGAAACAGATAAAAACTATAGATATTGCAAATCACAATGAGATTATAAAACCTACTTGTGGTACATAAGTTACTGTAACAAAAAACAATCAACTCTTTTATGAAAACATCAACAACAATCAATTAGTGGTGCTATTTTTTCCCTATTAAAATGTATAATAAATACAAGGACTTTCTTTACACCATTCTTTTTATTTAATCTGAACACTAACAGTTATTAATAACAAGAAAAACAATTAACTTTTTAAAAATATTTTTACCTGGAATTTTACAATACACACTTATGATAAGGTGATGTACCTAAACTAAAACTGACAATCTTATAATTTTCTTGATATCTACTTTAGATGCTTGATGACACAAATCATTAAAAAAATAGTGAAAACTAATACAGCACATACCTGGGACATATAGTATATTACACTAAAAGAAAAGTAACATATATTCAATTCACTCAAAAAAACAAAACCAGCTCAGTTTAGTAACTTAAACAGAACTTCAGATAATGCACTCATGGTAAGTCAGTATTTAATGAATAGTTACACAAGTTCAAAAATTAAGCAACCACAATCATGTAACTTAAACTCTCAGACCATTACCAAATATAACTCAGATTCATGCCATTATATCCCTGCAATTACCTCAATCTCTTTACTTCTGCATAATAAACTCGGATTTTGATAACAAGGAACTCAACTATTAGAAAACACAAATTTTGGAAACAAACAATGTGAATGGATAGTGAAAGAAAAAACTACAAGTGTACAATGCTAAGTGTCAATTCTTTATCTTTTATTGCAAATTTCTTTAATCAACTAAGGATAATCTGATTGTAAATTTAACTAGTTGTCCTGAATATATTAATCCCTAGAACTCACACCATGTTAACCAAATGCACCTTCTGCAATGTGCAAATATTCTTAAAGATCCTAAACTATGGAGCATGTTAACAAACTCCATCCATAATTCTTTTCACTATTTCTTTAAACCCAAAATCTTGCAACTTGTGACAATTAATATAAAAAAAAATTATACTGTTTAAATGAAATGCAAAAAAAATATTGCATATTATAAAAACTCACCATTAATAACAGGCTGGAAAACAGCAATCCCATGAAACCTTGTGACAGCAAAATCTAATATACAACCTCCAATGCTGTGAAGAAAAAAAAAAAGAAAGAAATGTTAAATTATAAAAAACATTATTTGGAATAAGCTACGTCAACTACTTAATATAAAAGTTATTATTCAATATACTTAAATATTGTGTCCTCCCCCACATGCTGTTATCATAATATAGCATTTTCTTTTTAACATTCATCTTTCTATTTCAGTTTGTTATGCATTTTAACATTATTCTCTTGACACGCACAAGCAATAAAATTACTTGAACACAAGATTTAGCTTAACTCACTAAGAATTCATTTTATGTAAATTAATCATCACTATTTACTTGGTATAAGTCACTTTGGAAAACAAACAGAAACTGCCTTATTCTTAAAATATAATAAAAAAATTTTTGAACATTTTGCCAAACACATAACTTTAAGAACTTTATTTCAAGCATAATTTGCTGAAAAATGTTGTACTCAAAGCAATCCCCTCTTATCAAGTAAAACATGTCTTGAAAATTATTGAATCAAAGTTTTACAATCATCTACCTTAATGCAACTGGAAATTAATTTGTATGTAAAAACGTTCTGCTCTACAGTATCTTCAATGATTGATATAAAATAAGCTTCTTAGAAATAATTGAATTACATCATGTTTAGAGTTTTATTGCCGAGATTATGATCTTTGTGTATATCACTTGAATACAATGAATAAAATGTGGCTTAGATTCTTAACACTTTTACATATCTCATTTAAACACACTGGCTACTGCATATCTGGGTCAGAATATAACCGGAAATTTCACTATATGACATTTATTGCTAATAGTTTTGAAAAAAATAATTATAATTAGTGTACTTAAACATTTTTATGCCAAAAGAACTAAAAGAAATCATATATTTTAACAAAAGATTATTTGTTATTATACCTTTTCTCAACTGATTACATATCCAAAAAAACATAAATGTAAAACTTTAGTCAAAAAAGAACCTTGAAAAAAAAGTACTTTGGATTAAATGGCCTCAAACACTCTGCACAACTAGTTTACCCATAACTACACAGTTCTTATACTTTCTTGCTACTAGTTACATTATGTTTACATATATTTCAACAGTTGTGCATTTTTCCAAGATCATTAACAAAATTATTCATACTTTATAAACTAACTGGCTATTCATTTTAAAGTTTGCTTGGTGTTGCCAGAAATAAGGCTTATTTTATGTAATATTCATTGAAAACTTAATAAAAAGATTTAGTTTATGATTCAGTAATGCTCTTTTGTTTTTATTTATACTTGAACATCTGTATTATAAACAATCAACTAGCATTCCAGAAAAGCAACTAAAGTCTACCTTACTATAGAATCAGAAATATGTTGGAAAAATGTGTTGCACTTGAGTTTTATAAAGTAAATAAATTGTTTGCCTAATGACCCACAGAAGAACCCAATGTAGCAATACTTGAACTACTTTGTAAATTTAATACACTGGAAAATGTCGTTTACAAAATTCAGAAGATTGGACTTGATTGTTCTCAAGAGTGCAACTATTATTCTAAATATCACCGTTATGTGTAAAGAAAAAAATATCATACCTGGATATTGCCATAGCAGAAATCACCGGCGTCCAACCAGAATAAAGAACATCATGTGTGAATTCATTATTGTATGCTATAAAGCCCCAGAGTGGGAGTAACAAAAGTGCAAATGCAATCACCGAGGGTGCTACCCACACATTAGTACCTGTTTTTACAATCAAAATTTTACAGAACATGTTAAATGAAGTACAACTCACAAGATAAACCTCATATACATTTCACTAGCCAACAGTGCCTTTGTTGTTGTTTTTTAATATTTACAATTAGTGTCACATCAATTGTTACTGCACTTCAACAATACTTACAATTGTCTTTAATGTTTAAAAGATACAAGTATGATAAAAGTAAAGGAAATTTGTTACACATGAACTTTAAATTTCAAAGGAAATTAAATATTCTCATTTTCTTGCCTATATTTACATTTGATATATGCTTATATTTGAATACAAAGCTTATAAGATCACTTTCAATAATATTTGTATTCCACACAGGAACATACAAGTACATACTTAATACCATACCATTTAATACTAAGGCAATGAAGAAAATGATTGATCTTCATGCAAGAGTTTAGGAATTTTGACCACCTGCTCTAGTTGTGGTAATTATGTTTGATCTGATTTAGCCTGAGAGAAAGTAATTTGAAACATCTAAAATAAAGTTCAACACTAAAAGAGCACAGCATTAAAAAAAACAACTGACTTTAAGTATTACAGCTAGTTCTTACATACAAGTCTAATAAAAGTTAACATTTTCTTAAATTAAAAATTTATTTCCAATAGTACTTACCTCTGCTGATAATATAGCTATTTCATGATCTCCAGAGTTTCCACTCTTTGCCCATCTACAGATTGAAAACTTTTGCCCAAGTCGTTTATACCCCACTCAAATACCTTAGGGAAATTCTAGTTTCTGAAATTCTCCAACTTCAATACACCCTATATCTAGATACTATATACGAGAACCTCATTCAGATAATGTAATTACTTTTATGGCATATAAACCAGATTTTAGTGAAGGTAGGGTGAGAGTGTCAGTGGAGGTAAGTATTATAGGAAATACATTTTCAGTTTAGGAAAATGTTAACTTCCAAAACATACTTACCATCTGCTGACAATATAGTTAGAATCCCACACTGAAAAGGTGGAGGGACCGGTGCAAACATAATCCATACATTAAGCATTTGTATAGAACACAAGTGTACCCAAATACAAATGACAGAAGAATGAGGGAATTGCACTACATCCAGAACAGGTATGCTCGTCAACTGGAACTTAGTTCCTATAGTAAAGATGGAAGAGAATGCAAGACAGCCAAGGTCTCACAGTGGGACCTCAATTTTACTTTTGATTGCATCTCAATCCATAGCCACAGTGTGATGCTTTTCACACCACCAGAATCACAATGAGAAAGCAAGCAACACCTAAATAGACAAACTCTCCTCCACCTGAAGAAATTCAAAAGACAACACTCTAGGTTCAGAATGATTGGATTACGTAAGCCATGCTCAGCCAATGAAACAGAAATCATCCAGTACAGGATTACAAACATTTATCCTCACTCTGCAACCAAGTAGACAAGGAGTATTCTGCTTGGCCCTGGAATTATGGAGAAGTGAAACCTGTCTTCAACCAAAGATCTACAACAGGATCACTTCACATTCAGAATTACAAGGAGATAGTGGACCTCTTTCCATGAACAATATACAAAACTAACATTGATTAAATAGAAGGGTCACGCACTCGTCAACCAGACAGTTTCTTGTCAAATCTGAGCCAGAATTATAAGTAAGCTCCTGCAGTGGCTGTTCTACTGATATCTAAAAAGAACATTCAGGGACCTAGTAAAAGGGCCCCTAACTTTGACCCTTTTTTCCAGGAGTGGAGGAGCACACTTAAACACCTAAAGGAGAAGCCCCTGTACACCAACCCAGAAACTGAAGGTGGTAAGAGCTCCCAAGTTCCACTAGTAAAGTCTAGAGGTGATAAATGTTGAGGAGCCCTGAGGAACAGTGCTCTTGAAACTGTGCACTACATGAACCATGTTCCCAACATTGTTAAAAGCACACTGATCCTGATTTATTCAACCTGAAGAATGGCATGGACAGGCAGGATCACCTTTAGCTTTACTCATGATAGTTCATGAGTGGTGGTCCAAAATAAGGTAATATCATCTGGTAGGTGCCTAGATGATCTCATAGAACATCCCATCTTAACAAGATCTGTTGCAGCCTGTAGTAATTAGTGAAAGTGGTTGCTAGCAAGGAATTGAACAACTCTGCAGGAGACATCAGGTGCTGATGTAAGATCAAAAAGGTAAATCCCTGAATTGCAGTACTGGACCCTTATTCCCAAACCTGAGAAACCTTAAGAAGATTCTGCTATGGGAACATAGAGATAAGCACTGATGGCATCAAACTTGGTCATCTAGAACCCTGGTGCAAAATGACATTTTAAGTAATGAAAATATCCCTTTGTAAAGCAAAAAGAATTTTAACACTGAGTCAAGACAAATCAATGATTGGATGTCAATCACCTGTCTTCTGAGGTACAATAAATAAATGGGAATATAATCCTGGAAGAATGGGATCAACCTTCTTTACTGCCCTTTGGACTGACAACTCTCTTATGGCCTGAAAATGAAGCTCCACTCACAATGATTCTATTGGAGGTGAAAAATACAACACGTCAAACAAACAATGGTGGAAGTGATGTATACTGAATGACCAATCCTGAATCCAGAACAAGGAGTACCCATGGATTCCTGGTAAAAGAACTCCAGATGTCCAGGAAGTGATGTAATCATGCTCCCCCTCTAACATGAGGGTCACTAACAGCTATATCACTGGTTTGCCTGAGTGAAAGATCCTTAAGAATAAAAACAGACTATAATAGGGACCAACAGACCTGGGAATCAAAGGGGGGAGGGGTCAGAAAACACTATGCACTAATATTCCCAAATTAACTCCAGAAAGGGGAGAAGCCAATGATGATGACAAAGAAGAATGTAGATGGGCAGGATGGAGAAATGGAGCTTCCCATAACTCGTTGATAGCAGAAGACAGTAAACAAACACTTTCTAACAAAGCATCTCTACCCAATAAATCCTAACAACAGACCAGTGAGGAAACCAAAGAAAGAATGGAAGAAGACAATCTAACTAAGGTGCGTGCCAGTAAAATCCCAAACTCATCCTCAAATGGTTGAGGAGAATTGATAAGCCTCAAACAAAAGTTCTGCTGCAGATAAATACCTCAGGACAGTCATGAGAGAAGATGAATCTGAGAGAACTGTGATAAATTTAAAGTAATCACAGGTTCCAGTATAGACCCCACACACAAGTCCAAAAGAGGGGAAAGGTGATACATCCACTGATAATTTAAATAGACCTTTTCCTGGAAGTGATAAGCCAAAGTATGCAAATCCAATAAACATGGGAGACAAAACATAGCTATCCTTTTGTGTAATTTAGTAACAAATCTTCCAGCATGAACAGCAATATCAAGAGGCAGAGGAAAATCCAAGTAGTCACTTGCCTGACTTCCTCTAACAAGAAAGGTGTAGAGTCAAATGCAATAGAAAAGACTCCCAAAAATCTCACAAACTCAAGTAACAAACTTAAAATAAAGGGGCTGCAGATGGCTAAATCAAAATGAACCTCTATTGAGACCAACCTAGTAACAGAAGGAGACAAAAAAAGCAAGTCTAAATTCTCAACCGTTGTTACCAGGTCATTTGCAAAAGACACCTCAAAACTTTTCAGAGAAACATCCTCGGTCCACATCTTCATCTCATAATGGATCATGTCGTAGACAGTATTAACTAAGAGTGACCTTTCCTCTAACTGTTGACAAACACCAGATAGTAAAGGTAGAAAAGAAGGGTTATGATTGGCCCTTTAGTACAAACATTAACTGGAGAATCCATACCCATTGGCAAGTTTTTCTTGTTTGTTTAAGTGATTTATAAATAAATTAAAAGATAAACATAGAAATATCAGCCACATTCAAAATCATAAAGTAAATAGTACATAATCACAAAACCCCTGTTGATAGAAATTAGTGCCAAATGCTTTGTTGAGTAAAAGTGATTATGTTATCTGAATGAGGAACTCAGATAGAGTACCTCAAAACAAAGTGCATAGAAGTTGGTGGAGAATTGTGGATATTAGAATTTGTCTAAAGCAGTTAAGTGTGATATAAAACACTGGAGCAAACATCTTAAATGCTTAGATGGGCAAACAGTGGAAACCCTGAAGATTGAGAAATAGCTATATTTTCAACAGATGGTAAGTATTATTGGAAATACTTCTTTTTTAGAAGGTACTTCAACAATACCAAACAAACATTTAAAATTCTATAAATCTCAATATGACCTACCCAAGTTACTGAACAAAAAATTACTAATCCAAGCCAACAGAGCCAATGTTGTAAGATCTCCCAACGATGCAGCTATTGGAGTGGCTATGTTGTCAGGGTTTATGTGACATTTGACAGATAAAATGACTACAGCAACCATTAATAAACCTACAATAAAAAGAAATTAAATACTGTGTATTTATACATGCCTAAGCATATCTCTTAAACGTAACATGTCAAAATGACATTTTCAAAACAACAAGAACATAATTTATGTATAACCTCTTTGATATGGGTCATGGGTAAAAGGCCACATCATCGCATTCGTTGACTTGCATTCAAAATTTTATTGAACTACTACATTACGAATTTATGTCAATGTGTTGTATCAAATTGTATGTTATAATTCAAACTTTAACATAAGTTAATTTCTTAATTTATAAGTAAATATTAAAAGAACCCACCTAAATATCTTTTTGTGAGTCATGTGGTATGTTGAATGCACCACTTGTCAAAATTAGATGTTTGTGATATCAAAATACTAAGTATAGTTTAGTATGAATAAGGAACTCAAATTACCAATACTGACAAGTTACAATATAAAATAAAAAGCTTAAGTATTTTAATTGTTCTGAGATGTAGGCTATGTACTGAATCAAACACACTGGCCTCATTCACCACTTTCCATTTTTGGAAACAGTTCCTTATATACACTTACTTCAAGGAGACATATGAACAACCAAATCAACAGCTTAGAATCTCCCCCTAGCTATGCAAATCTGTTAAAAGGTTACATTCTTTGGAACAAATATTTCAAGAAGGTAGGTTGTGTTTTTAGGCTACTCCAAGTTTCATACCTTTTTTTAGACCAAAAAGCAACTTAGTTACTAGACTTGATAAATGATAGTGGACTCTATGGAATCAATAATAGTAGTTTACGATTTTTTTTTGCTATTCAACTGTATATTATACATATAAAACCTAAAAATTATTTCATTTCATATCCTCCAAGTGCAAAATTTTAAAAGCCTTAGCAACTTGTGTTTAACAGCAATGGAATTCTCAAAGATCATAGATAGAAGTAATTGTTTGATTTAATTCTTTAGTGCTCTATATTTTAAGAAAAATAAATTTAACTTACTTATAACTAGTAATTATCTATATCAGAGGTTCCCAACCGGTGGGTCGCGACCCCCCAGAGGGTCTTCCCAGGGGGTCTTGGCAGGGAAGTCGCGTAGCCTTGTTAGAAGTAGTTTGGGATAACATTAATTTTATTTCATCAATTACATTTTCATGCTCTTACATTTTTTTTTGTTTCGGTGCAAAGCAAAACGTGTGCTATGTTAGTTCAATGTCATTAGATGATATTATGGGTGTGTGTATGTGTGCCTGTGAGTGAATGTGGCTGTGTGAATGTGTATGTGTCTGCAACTGTATGTATGTGTGTACTAGTGAGTAGCGAGTATGTGAGTGCACACGCATGTATGTATGTATGCTTGTGTGTCTGTTTAGCTGTGATTAAGTGTGTGTGTGTGTGTGTGTGTGTGTGTGTGTGTGCGCTGTCGACACGTGAGTCACATGTCTGTTGCTGATTGGTGGATGATGAATCGCGCAACTAACCACGCTCCCTTCCCTCCCAATACTCACCCCATCATTACTCTACCTGCACCCCCCACAAGTAGTCAGTGTAAGATCTACAGTTGCCAAAGCATTCATTATTCAACATTTTTATTTTATTTTAACAAGGAGATAAGTAAGCAGTAGAGGTGAGTTGTGTCCATGGCTAAACGGCGCAGATACTCAGAATGCTACCTCAACATTGGCTTCCACTGTGCTCGCCAACAACGGCATCGAGAAACCACAGTGTGTTTTGTGCCATACTGTCCCGAGTGAAGAGTCAATAAAACCATCAAAATTCAAGCGTCATCTCGAGACGAAACATCCAGAAGAAGGGTTTGGATTTCTTCAAACGGCATGAACGGCGGCTTAAAGGCCAAAGAATCGATAGAAGTGGGTCATTTCAGCAGCAGAGTGCAGCCGTAGTGGAAGCTTCATATGAGATTGCATTCGAAATTGCTAAACAAAAAAAACTCACACGATTGGAGAAACACTTCTTAAACCCTGCATGATGAAAGCAGTAAATCTTATTCTTGGAGAAGCCAGTGCAAAGAAGATGCAGCAAGTATCCCTGTCAAATAATACTATACAGAGGCACATTTCTAAAATGTCTATGGATGTGATGGAACAGGTTTTGACTGAAATAAAGGGTTCCCCTTTGTTCTCCTTTCAGCTCGACGAGTCAACAGATGTAAGTTCATGTTCTCAGTTGCTTGTCTTCGTGAGATACATTAATTCAGGTGACATCAAAGACGAATTCTTATTCTGCAGTGCACTTGAAACCACAACAAAAGCTGATGATGTCGTGGAAAAAATTTTTCAACTTTTTTTTAAGACGAAGATCTTCAATGGGAAAACGTGTGTGGGGTTTGTATGGCTGGGGCACCAGCTATGCTGGGATCGAAATCAGGATTCCAGTCGAGAGTGAAGAAGCTAGCACCTCAAGCAAAGGGCATCCACTGCATGATTCACCGATATGCTCTCACCAGCAAGACTCTCCCTGCCTCTCTGCAGGAAGTGCTTGAATCTGTAATTAAAATTGTAAATTATGTGAAGACTCAAGCACTCAACACTCGCCTATTCAAAGAACTATGCAAAGACAAGAATGCTGACCACGAAGTCCTTCTCTTCTACACAGCAGTACGTTGGTTGTTGAAAGGAAACGTTATTAATCGTGTCTTTGAAATGAAAGATGAAATAAAGCTATTCCTGGAGATTCAAGAAAGGAAAGATCTTGTAGCTCACTTCAAAGATGAAGCATGAAATAAAAGGGTTTGCATTACCTAGCCGACATTTTGACCAGCTGAACAAGCTCAATTTGAAGCTTCAAGGAAGGGAAACACATGTTCTCATTTTTCAAGATAGTCTTCGGGCCTTTGTTTCCAAACTGCAGAACTGGCGTCGGAAAACCAACCTTGGAAACATCGCTATGTTTGAAAAACTTTGTGGAGTGACGGATGAGTCTCAGATCCAACTGGATCAGTTCCTCAAGGATGAGGTTACTGAACATCTTCAGTCTCTAGAAAAGGAAGTCGAGCGTTACTTCCCTGAGCTATCACAGGAACAGGAGGCCCTGGTAAGGAACCCATTTTGTACTGAACTTGATGTATCCAGCATCCCAGATGATATCCAAGATAAATTTCTGGATCTAAGAAACGACTCTTCAAGGTGAAATCCGTGACTCAGTTCTGGTGCGCTATGTATCAGTCATACTCCAAAGTCAGCATGATAGCTTTACGTGTCCTTGTTCCATTTGCTTCCACCTACTTGTGTGAGGCAGGATTTTCCACTCTTGTCAATATAAAACCAAAGAATAGGAACAGAATGAATGTTGGAGATGGCATGAGACTGGCTCTAACAAACGCTCGGCCACGAATTTCAAAGCTTGCTGCTGAAATGCAACATCAGGCATCTCACTATCTGGGTTGGATAGCTGTTCAAACCTATGTTAATATTATTTTAAGAAATATATGTTCTTTTTGTGAATTCAGGTTGGACCAATGTGATTTAATTTGCTAATAAATAATTAATTTATTATAAAAACAGAATTTTTAAATATTTTTTTAGATGTTTCTTTCCCTCTCCTTCACAGAAAATAAAAGAAAAATTAAGCTGCTGATAGTAAGCCCTAAGTAGGGGGTCGCATGGGTTTCAAACTGTTAGGTAAGGGGTCGCGAGTGTCAAAAGGTTGGGAACCCCTGATCTATATACATATAGAATGTGTACTAATCGAAATGTGACTATATTACAAAATAGTAGTCCACTAAAACAGCTAAAATGGTCACTTTGTAAAGACTAAAAGTCATTTTTATATTATTGGATATGGTAACATGAGTACATGTGCATCATGTCAATGGAAGTTGTGAAACTTTAACCAAATATGTCTGGAAAGTCAATATGATAAAAGGTAATAAATATACAAGACTAAATATTTGTATTTTTTTTTGTGTTATAATCTGCATTAGTTCTAGCACCAAAAAAAAAGAACAAAATTTATATTTATTTCCTAATTTTTATATAACGGTTACAAGTCCAGTCAAAAGTGATAGATCCTAAACAGTTAGGGTAGAAAAAATAAGAAAATATCAAGTCTTGCTGAAAACAACTTTTGAAATGTATTTGAGAGGTTTGAGAGACTGCACAAATATTTGAGATGTTGTAAATGAAGAACAGTTTTTAATCATATTGTTAAAATCACTTTACACTCAAACTGGTAATAAAACAGACTTGATATGTTCACAAACAAATCTCTAGTAAAAATACTTCCTTTTAAAATCTGATTCCTTGTGTACAAAACACTTGTGACCTTTACTGAAAGTCTACCAAATTTTGTAAAGATTCACACACTGCATCACAAGTTATAGCATTAATACCTAACGTGCAGAAATGTGTATACAAACGTGTACATTAAGCTGAACCTGCTGCAAAAGGGTTAAAGCAGTAATTTGTATCTAAAGCAAGACTAACAGCACTGGCTGTCAGAAGGTTTCTATCACAACTAATATTAACAACATACCTAGAGCAATACTAACAATGGTGGTTGTCAGAATTAAATGTAACAATATATCTAAAACAACATTAGAAATGATAACTGTCAGAAGGCTCTACAACAATTAATGTAACAACATACTTACTGCAAGACTGGCATTAGTGGTTGTCAGAAGCTTACCAAAACAATCAATGTAACAACATACCTAAAGCAAGACTAGCAATGATGGCTGTCAGAAGCTTACTAAAACAATCAATGTAATGACATACCTAAAGCAAGACTAGCAATGCTGGCAGTCAGAAGGCTACTAGCACACAACAGAAGACCGTGATGAATATCAAACTTCCCTTCTGGGATCCATCCCATTATCATAGCAAACAAGGATGCTAGGAAGCCCACCACACTAGCTTGACACTGGAAAGAAAGAGATATTACAATAATTACAGAAGTTATCTTCCACCCACTCACCATACACACAAGGATGTCTGTTTCATTACCATCTACAATATTATCAAAATCCTCTCTAGATGTGCTATGAATAATATAATTAAATGATTAAAGATGAGTAGATATTTCCCAGAAAGAACAGAAAAAGTTGTAATAAATTAATTTTTTCTACACAACCCATGTATAACTCATTTTTTACATGTAATCCAACACAATTCAATAGCAAGATGTAATTCTTAGACTAACCAATACAAATAAAGAGAAGTTACCTGAAGAAGAGCCATGTTTCCATATGTAATCTTCCACTGCTGAGAAAAAGAATCAAGATGTCCAAGATTGGCCTAAATAGAAACATAGGTAATTGGTCAAGTTACAAAGATTTTACAAAAATAAAAAAAAGTGTGTGCTTAAAAAAATAATATTGTATAACACATTTCACCAAGATGACAGCATTAACTGAAATTACAAAACTATGCAAATGATAAAACATGTTCAAGAACATAAAATTTAGAATATTTAAAAATAAAAGTAAATGCAAAGGAAACTTTGAAATTACATTATCATAAACTTGTTTTATAAATATCTTTGGTATTAAAAATTATTATTAAAAGTTAAAATCTTCCTCACATGAAAATGTATTTCCTATAAATACTTATCTCTCTGCACCATTAGTTATAACCTCAAATGCAATTATCATGGAATTTCCTATGCATAAACTTTGAAAACTCCCACTAACACGTCTACATGTAGTGCACTAGCCTATGATGTAAATATTATAATGCTGTAACTCTTCACCATCAGGAGAGCAATGCAACTTAATTCAATGTGCACTAATCCTTGTTAAAAACAATATAAAATCACAAGGTCATTCTTGACAAGGCAAACACAATGTAGTGAAAGTAGGAAGGAAAAGGGGTAAGATGGTCTTGAAAGACATCTATTTATCTGAAATATGTATCCAGATAAGGAAAACACCACCCTCAAAATAATTACTTATCTCTTTACCAGTAACAGTTAGAATCCCACACTGAAGGGACTCATGATAACAATTATAAAGATGAACTCATTTCTGAAATAAGGACAGAGAAGGGAAACCTATGTGATATGACTTCCACAAGACCAGGAATCATCTAGTGGAACAGCAACTAGCAGGAAACCACATTCTTTTCAAAGAGGTAATAATCTTCATCCAAATCCCATCCAAGTATACATATCCCTCAAAAACTACTTGAAACATATTGAACTTTCAAGTAACATCCTAGCCCTATATCACAAACAATGGTTGGACCCAACCAGCACCAACAAGAAGCAATGAGGAAAAAGAGAGTTGGTTAGCCCCACGGAACTTGCAAAATAAAGTTGCCAACAGATGTATCATTGAGGTGTAGTAAGTTATGAAACCAGGAAATTGAAGAGAAGTTACCAGTAAGCAGATCCACTTTCTGATTCCAAGAAATTAGGAATAATACCAAAGAGGTGAAATGTAGGTCAAGGAAAAGAGAGGAAAAGGAGCTAAATACCTGAAAGAAAAGCATCCAGACTGAAGAGGTCTCAACAAGAAAGAAATCAAGACAAAATAGAAGCAGTAGAGTAAAAAACAAAATGGTAGGAAAGAAAGAAAAAGAAAAGCATCCAAAATTGATAGAAGGAATAAAGAAAACTAGAGTACAAAAAATTATACAAGAGTCATGATCTTGAGTCACAGCAAAGGAGTCATAAAGACAAGGAGGACAATGAACGACGAAGTTACATAGAAGAAGGCCTACAAAGCAAAGCAACCCAAATTCATTATGAAAAACAGGCAAAGAGGTATAAAAAGCAACAGAAAAGGAGGAACCTGTCTTTATCAGAAGTGGAAAAGCCAGAAACAAAGGCTAAAGGTGGAAGTACAGACTAAAATAATCCATAGGCAAGGGAGGGTCTACAGAAGGCAATGAGACAATCACAAGATACCCAAATTGGAGAAAAACAGGCAGAAGTGAATTATGTGACATGTTCAGGAACTTCAGTGGTCACTGCACACAATGTAATAGCTCTTAACGGTGTACAGAGGTAAATAACATTTCTAATCTTGATTTATATTCAGTATTACATTAAGTTACCTGAACATGATTACAACATTGAAATAGCATTAATATCACTCAGAAATTCCAGTCTAATTAAAAATTTAATTATCTGACAGCTCTATATGCAGTTTCTTACAACTATCATTTTTACTTAATTACTCATGATACTATGAACGAGTTTTTCTTTTTAAAGTGAAGGGTAACTTCACATTTCTTCTAAGGTTTTGAATCAGTAGAAATGTTTATGTGCATCACTTGCATCTACAATAAAAACTTCACAAACCTGAGTTGATAATCTGGATGCTAATGTCATTTCTAAATTTCCTTTCAGCCCCAGCAGTGCAGGAACAAGAATAAATACCTCAGACACCACCACAAAGACTTTCCAATGCTGAAGAGAAAATAAGTTAAGTTATTTTATCACTTACAAAAGCATATAACTTGTTATTTTAGCTTATTAGTAATGTCAACCCCCTCTGACATTAAACGTGAACTAAATAATGCCTTCTTTCAAGAATTTACAAAAGTTGGTATTTAACTGAAGTAAAAAGGTCATGAGGAATACATTTCACAAATCTTCAAATAGGATTCAGTTCAGATGCAGCTCTGAAGGTACAAGTGTGGATGATTACTGACCATCCAAACCTAATTACTTCTCAGACTACTATCACAAACGTCTACCAAGAGGTAACAAATACTCAGGACTGAAGACCAGCACATTTAATGTGTGTAGGAAGCTTCAACTTTTATACCTGCCAAAATTATAAATGAAAACTTTAATCTAGAAATTTTCATAGTACTTAAATGATAAATTCATGAAATTCTGATAGAAGATTTCTGGAAGCAGGACCCTCCCAGAAAACATTTGAAAATTAGTGTATTTGATGCATTTTAAGTGTGGAATTAAAGTTGTTTGGTTTGTTGAACTTCCATAATATTAGTAGATGAAAAAAAAATAACAATAAGAATGAATAAGATAATTTAGACTTACCTGATCCTCAGATTTGCAGTTTAATTTGTATAATGTTCTAAAAACCACAATGACTCCAGATCTTAACAAAACATTACATTTTGTATAAAAGACAATAATGACTGCAGGTATTTACATTTCAAAAGAGCATTTACAAACACAGAAAAAATGGATGCATCTACTGTCTACCTTAATTCATCAAATTTTGTAAGCTTAATTTACAAATTAAAAACTTTTTTCAACTTATAGTTTTGACATACAAGGTTTAAAAAAAAAAAAAAAAAAAAAAACATGAATTGAGCACATAAAAACTGTAAATTGAAAAGAGAGAAAGATGAAAAATTGGAATGTTTCTGACTAAATCAGAATAGTTAGTAGGTATGATTTGCTAGTCTTTAAATGCAGGCTACAACCCATGTACCACCCATGTGTGTTGTGTTAACAATAGCCTAAGAAATGTTGTCTACATTTGATGGTAACCCTTAAGTAAGCCATAAATACCTTATTATACTGTGGCATTCTGTATAATGCTACATCACAGACTGATAGAATTTATTGAAAAAAAAAAAAAACTCTTCCAGTATGATAATACACCATTCCATAATGCATAGTCACCAACAGTGGTTTAAACTAAATAAAGTCCAGAAACTGACAGCAGTTAGCAACATACGTCTAACATAAATCTACATAAAATGCTCTATGGCATTTCAAAATGCTGCCTAAGAAGGAAAGATATGAATACTTAATATCACCAAACTTGTAACTGCTTTATATATGCAAAAACGGCTCGTTTGGGTTAAGAAAATATTTTACATAGGTCGAAACGTTGTTCCCTTCTATGTAAAATATTTTCTTAACCCAAACGAGCCGTTTTTGCATATATATTTCTCTACAAGTGGGTTTTCTCGACATCACTGATTGTAACTGCTTTGTTATGTATACATATATTAAAAGTTGTAGTGTCAGTACCAGAATCAGAGCTGTGATTAATACTAAAAGCTTGTTTACAGTGCAAAAAAAAAAAATGAAGTTCCAGTGGCAAAACATGAGCTCCAGTTATCAGTGTGTGCCATCTCAATACATCCGGTAATATAGTGTATGATGATATACACATTCAACAGTAAGGGCTAAATCATGGTATCAACATATAGGTAACCAATTGTAAAATTGACTGCATGGTTAGAATAAGAAAATAATGTACAACTGTATCAACACTGATTTGATAAAACACGTACACACACAGTACAGCTTTCATTTCATTCATGGTCAATTTACATCAGATTATGAATCATACCTAATTAGAAATTAGTAAAACGTTTTATACACATACTTGCACAGCATCCAACACAAGTCCAGCTCCAACTGTCCCTAACCCAGCAATTAAGAAAGGTATAAAGACTTGAACAGATATTGCCCACAGTGACTCATGTTCTTCTGCATGTACATGCATAGAAGGTTTATATGTTGGTACTTCTTGGACACTGTATTCTTTTTGCAGCAATGGTTCATTATCTTTCTCTCCTTCATACTGTGCAAGATCAAATAATTCCAGACTCAAATCATCCCCCTTTCTCACAAGCTTACTGTACTTATCCTGAGCTTCAAATGTTAAGTCACTCGATTCTTTACTCTTCTGTGCTTCAATGTCTGGTGGTGAAGAAAAGAGTTCATTTTGTTCCATATGAATACTAGAAACCAACTTGCGATGACGTAGTTCTCGGTTGTGGCCATCAAAGGATGGAACAGATGTCACTTCATTCATTCTTCCACCTCACTAGGAACAGATTACCTTCTGCCACTATAAAACAACAACTCAATGTCAAATGGTGTTGAAACTTTTCTATGTTAACCGTTATAAACACAATTTTTAGAAAGTTGTAATGCTTGTAATGAAAAGAATTGTGTGTTGCATAATCTACAGCAGATACAGGTGGTTTCATATCTGATTGTGAATCCACTAATTAAAACCAGATGTTGCTGGTCAGTCAATGTCCTAATCACTATTTTCTTTACTCATGACTCTTTACTGCAACTTCACTTAATTTTTAGTTCTTTACTTAACTTTCTAAATAATTTTGTATGTACTTTTGTTTTTTACTGCTCTGGAGAAAATTCTTTTTAATATAGCTTTAAAACATTGCAGTTACTTCTTTTCCTTCAATTATTTACTCTAAAATGTACATATAACAATCACAAATATCTAATTTTTGAAATTTTGTAGCACAATGTGTCCATTTGTACATGACAAATTTTCTACTTATAAACGGAAAAAGACAGCAGAAAATGAAAACTAAAATACTTACAAATTTCAAACCTAATTTTAAAAATATGTCAAAGCCACAAATACACAGTCATGAAATAAGTTAACAAATTTCATGAAATAAATTTTGTTAATATCCACAAATTTCATTTTACCTACAATGCTAAAACAATTCACTAACATTCCAGACTGTGACTAGAGGTCTTCTGTGTCGAAGTCATAATATTTTATAGAAAACTGATAAAAATATATTTATAGTAAATTCCTATCACCAGTAAATTTATAAATCACAATTATATACATACACACACACACACACACACACACACACAAATACTTATAAATTTACTCCTATAACCAGAAAATAAATAATCAGTCAAATTTGCACATGTACACTTAAATTCAGCCCTGAATAACCAGCCAACATAAATTAAATTATAGTATAGTTACATGATGCATGCACTTCTGAATGACTAACACATTGGAATTCTTACAGTTGTAGACACAAAGGTAAAAATATAAAAATTTCTGAATAATCAGATAATAAAGTACATCAATCACACTTAATATAAGTATGAATGTGATACTGAATGACCAAAAAACGTCAGCCACACTTACACGTGTACTTGTAAATCCTGTCATGAAGGGCCAGAAAATGTAAAATCCAAAATACAAGATTATATCTAAAAACAACTAGCATTTAATACTAATACTTAAATGCTGATGAGAGAAAAGTGGTAAATTTTGAAATCTGTTAAAACTTAATAAACAATATCTATGATCATGCCTCAAACATAGTCTCATGGCAAATTTGTAGAACCTGGTACTTAAACTTTTTTTTTGTAGTCCAGGTGCCATCATACAGGTGCTTAGAAAATGTCCTTAAAACAAGTTTTGCATGACACCAACTGTTTTGGGCCCACTACTGATCCTTTTATTCTCACCAAAAAATAAGTGCTTTTGAATTCAAATTCTATTATTATCTATCAAGTCATTGGTCATACTCAATTGTTGTGTGTTTACACAGATCAGCTCACAAATAGCTTTGTGTAACTGTACTGGCTGTTATGACTAGTACTTTGATTTTAATTGGCCTAGACTAGTTGTTTTACACACACTCAGTAATACATTTTCAAACTATATCTTTTTATATGAACATCAAATATTTCTAATATAGAAATTATATCAAATGTTTTAACACTTAAAATATGAAACTGGATATTAATTATTCGAAAATTCAGACTAGCAAAAAAAAGTTTTAGAAAACTTGATTTTGACCTATATTGATTTGATGAAATACTTTCTGCACAACAAGAGATCACAATGACTGCCACACTGACCAGAGGTCATCACAATTCAGTGGCACACTTTGAACATGTCTAGGTTCAGTCAGCAAAACTGTTTTACCAATAGACAAACATCACAGCTAACCAATACAAATTAAGAATTGATACAGTATCAGACGACTAACAGACCACAACAACCAGTTAGAAACAGCTGTTCATAACCTTCATGTGTTTTGTAAAGACAGATGTACAGCTATGCAAGTCACATATTCAGAGAATAGAATTAGATAAAACTTTATATACCAACTGTGAAAATAATCCACAAAAATAGATATCAGAAAGAAATCCACAAAATTCTTTCTTCGTAAAAAGAAATATGAAATTTATGTACGTTATCACTATATAACACTTAAAAAAATAAATTTATATTTGCAAATAAAACAGAACTAAAGAATGTTACCATTGAGAACAAGTTTCAAAGCATTTATAATTTAAATTATGATTCTTTTACAAAAACTACCCATTTCAATAACTGAAACAGAAAAAACCACCAATTTGTTATTCAGCTAAGTTTTAAATGTACAGGGTGTTTGGAAAGTCACTATGCACTTACATATTTATTAACAGACATGTTTCAATATAGAATACAGGAAGTAAATATAAATGACAATTATAAACAATGTTGCAAGTGACTCCCACTGGCATCAATACAGGCCTGGATCCTTCTTATTTTGTTTCTAAACACTGCTATCAGCTGCTGGCTTAAGATAGACTGAATAAAATATGATTACAAAACTGCACAGTGACACCCTGTATTTTAAATAACTGAATTTGTGAGAATTATGTACATTTCTCAATCAAGATATAAATCCCTTACCTATCACCAAAGAATCCAATGAATAGAACATTATAATACTGCTCCTCATTTACATATTATGTATAAATAAAATTTTCACAATTGACTTACACACATTCACCCCCATGATTACTGAAAATATAATTATAATACATTAGCTGGATAGCATCTATTTTACCATTTACATTAGTTCATGTGTACTATTTAACAATGTCCAGTATTTAGGTTTAACACAGTATTTAGTTTGTTCCTAGTTCTTAAAGTCTGCAAACTTCAATAACCTTATTTAATAAAACAAAACTTATTTAAAAAATATAAAACCTAAAAAGATGATTTATAAGCATATTTCAAAATAGGTAATTCACCAAACACCTATATTTTAACAAAAACCTATTTTTTAACCACTGGAACACACACAAAGCTGTATAGTTTTCACAATATGATTCAAACAAAAAGTATTCATTACAATAACAAAATTTATGTTTATGGTTACTTTAAAACTTTAGTTTTTAACCTCACACTCAAACCTACATTCATTTCAAGTGCAAGATAAAGACAAGTTGCACTTTTGGCTTTAGCTGAACAACTAAATGTACAGTTTTATGTTTTACACATTATCAAACACTAGTACAATGTAGACATGTATGTGTACAGCACCTGCAGGAAATTGGGTAAATACACATACATCCATTTGCATTATAGTTCTACCATATGCACTCTCATCAGAAGCAAATACATTCTGAGCTGAAATGTATCTCTACACCAGCATAGGTGTACAATTCATAAACAACATTTAAGAGTATTTTAGTCACCTGAGTCATTTGTTTTAGTTATACAGTTGTATTACAATATAATGTAATGCCAAAAACATAAGAATTTTTAGGTTAAATAGTTTTATTATATCATGATTGAAAGTAATAATAACAATGCTTTTATACATCTACTGAAACATGTACATAAAATATTTCAAGCATCACTTGTGTCTAATTTCATTCCTCATTGTTAAATGAATAAAATGTAGTTACCAATATCTATATTAACTCATCTGCAAAGTATAAGAGTTTGTTGTGGTTGGTGAAAAAGTTACAATACACAATCTGTCTAGTTGTTTGATAGTAGTAAAAAAAACGTACCTTGAAGACACTCTCCATTTAGGTCACTTTACAATTATTCTGTAATAATCAGAAGCTCAAGAACTCTTAGATATTTTATTCTGTTTAATTTATTAGCAAGAATGTTTAAATGTTAAATTCTGATTTATTTGCATAGTTATGCATTTGTGGTAAACAAATATAGCATACATTTCTTTCTATTTTAATACATTATTATTCTTAACACAATTTATTGTGTTGTATATCTACAGGTTTCACTTAACACATGGTTGAGAAAGTTAAATACATTTTGTTCTAGTTCCCCAAGTTCTTTTGTAACTTTCTGTAAATAATACATAGTCAAGTGGTTGGCATCAGTCACTCTGAATAAATGTCACATCTAAAGAACATTGAATTTAAAAGTCTAGTAGATAATTTTGACCTTATAAGCATCCAGTAGAAGTGACCATGTTATATTTAATTGCAGCAAGCACACTGATTTATTTGAATAAAAAAGATTAATTTTGTGCATTGCTCCATGGCCAGTCATTTCTATCTTAGGCTCAGTTATTCAAAGATTTGGTAATACTTCATTATAAGCATTATGTCAAAACTCCTGTTAAGCAGCCCTGTTTTTTGCATGTTTAAAACTGCAATAAATAGTGTTTGGCATGAAAACCTTTGTATATGTTCTACTAGTTTAACCGTATGTAACAAAAATTACAAAATCTCTATCAGAAAAGCATTTACATTACAGTAAAATAATGGTTTATTGTCCTTTTTTCAAAGTTGGCAGGCCTTGAGAAATTCTAAGCTACTTCACTCCAACTCTCTCTTCTTTCATTGAAAACATAACAAATTAAAGCCTTGAAATATTTAATGCAAAATCTATGATGATTGACATAATAATTGTAAAACAACAAAAAAGTAGTGAAAAAATGCACAATAACCACACTTTTGCTAGTATGTTAGAAACGTGAAAGTATAATATTATTTTGATAGATACTATTATTATGCTACAAATGTGGAAAGAGAACTTAATGAAACCATCACCTTTGGTTGCTCATTCTGAATGGATGAAACTGTGTGATAACTGCTTACATGGACAGTTACATTTGTAATACAAAGTACTGTTGTCAAGTTAGAGAACACTAATTGTGTGTTAACAAATCATGATACTTACTGTCTTTCTGGACTGAAGAACTGGACGAGCTTAAACTGTAGACATACAACCCTAGGAGCAGGCAAGACAAATACCACAAAGGAACAAGTCAGAAAAAGTCAACACTGTAAGCAACAACAAATGTTCTTATTAAAATGTTATTAGATTAGTTGCTCAAGTATAGCCTTGTTAATAAGGAAAATTAAAATATTTAATACACCACACATATTTGAAACATAGACCATTCCAAGTTTCAGGTAATTATGTAATATGTCATTATAAGTTTAAAATAATTAGCATTATTTCTAACTCTAAATTAATGTTATACCACAAAAAAAAACAAGGGCAAAGCAAGCAGAGATAAAAAGATTGTTACATGTTATAAAATTATTATTTCAGATCTACAGAAGCTGAGAAAAATGCATCTTGCATCTTTTCTCATACGTAACATAAAACTTAAGGATAAGATCCAGCTGCCCCATTCACTAAAACAAACTAAATTTTATCAAACATTTGTCAGGCACTCCCTTAAATGTACCACATCTGAAGATAACCCATACCAAAGGTCAGCCACCCTGCAAGAAAAATAAAACTTTCTTAAACAAAGATAGCTCCTATCCTGCCAAAAATTGTCTCCTCCAACTTTTCTTCTTTCAAGAGAAAGTTTCAGAGATCTTAACCTGTCCTTCTGTGCCAGCCTTTTCCAATACCTTAATGTTTTTCTGAGTAAGGCCTAACAATGACCTATACAATGAAATTATAACCCTTTCAGTTTTGTATACAATATCTCTGTAGATAAAACTAAAATTCTATTCACCCTCCCACTAGCAATAGTATACTGCATGGATGGCTTAAGATATTTATCAGTTAAAATACCAAGATCCCCTTGTTCAAGAACACTGTTAAAAGTTACTCCCATCAGTATTGTTATTATAAAAATTTAAAAAAAAAAATCAGTGTATCCTGAGATAAATTAAATAGTTTCATATGCATTACTATTTATATTAACTGACAACTCTACAAAGCAGAATCACATGCAGCAACTTTGAAGTTTTTTTTTGGTTTTTTTAGTTGTGAATAACTTTTACCAAGTACATAATTGAGTTAGTCTTAGAAGTTTGTTTTTTACAGCTCATATGAACACACAAACACACCTTAACTCAGGATTAAACCTTTCTATAAAAATAAATTACATACTACCACACATCTCTAACAAATCACCACTAGTTCTATGCTATAGAGAAAATAGATCCAAATCTTTAAATATTTCTCCATACCTCAAAACATATTTCAACTAAGTATAATTCTACTAGCACTTTTCTTTATTCAGTTTCTTCCGAATTATTAGCACAAATCTTAACCTGAACTTAAAAATGGTCTTATCAGCAATATAACCCTATCCAGTATAACATCTCTTCAAAATGCTTATACCTATCCTTGATAAGTTCACTTCCTAAAAATTTTACAATATATATCACAAAGAAAAACACTTCACACAATCTGCTTTCTGTTAATCCTGCAAGTTTATAATTGCCAAGAGGAAGCCTCATTTAGAATAGCATGTATAGTTGAGTAGTAAAAGAGTGCAACTATCTAGATATAGTTTTCCTTTTACGACAGGATGACCTTCATAGGCTTAATGGCCTTCTTTCCCATGCTTTTTTTTACCTTTCTTAAAGTAATATAAACATTATTGAGACTAGTTTAAAAAAGTCATTATTTCAAAACTATAAGCAATGGGAAATCAACCTAAAGATATGGACTTTTTTCTTCTTTAAAATTCAGAAGACAAAGGTATTTTTTATGATTTCCACGTAAAATACAGATGCTTGGAAAATTTAATATCAGTATTAATGTCTAAAAGAGTGGGTCTTTTGAAATGATTAAATACTTTAGTAACTTTTCCTACATCCCTCACATCTAATGCTTACACAATAAACAGTGAACTGAAAATGACATACATTATGAAGGAATACATCGTATCTCAAAATGACTGGTATGCATATTAACACATTTACTGATAAGGAGAGAACAATGTTTCAACCTTCCTATGTCATCTTCAGGTTAAGAAAGGAGTAATACATCACATTCTTAACAAATACCACAAATAAACCACTGTTACAGCTCCACTTCCATCCAGCTTTCCCATTCTATATTTGCTTCATTCCTCAGATATTGAATACTAATATATTAATTACCAATAATAATATGTTAATAATATATTAATTAATGATGTTAAATGACATATTATAAACCTTCTCACAAGTAACTTTACAATTATAACTAATAGTTGAAGTATTACAAAGGAATATATTCACTCCAAAGTCACGGCCTCAAACTCTAACTTCAATTTATTTATAAATTACACGTTTTCAGTTTCACCAAATTTAGACATTTATATTGTATACATAATTAACACTCTTATGGTAATATTTTTGAACTAAACCAACATCAATTTTAATTATGTCACAAACCTTTTTAGGATTACTCCAGTCGATACCCTGTTTCGCAACTACATTCAAATCCGGTTATTATAAAACATCTATAATAAGCATGAAATCTCTTATTACTCTACCCAAGAGATGACGTTAACCATGACAAACTGCCCTCTAAGTTAATTATATCACAGATTAAAGAGTTAAAATGTTTATTTTAATGGTATGGTTACAAATATAGATAATGCAATTACCCTTTATTGGTGGCTGGAAAGAATTTTTAATTAAAAAAATGTTTCGATTTATTCGAATAAAATCACGCGTAATAAGAAATAATTCTATAGGCACATATATACCCTCTTTATTTCTGAGAAAAAAGATATAGCAACTAAAAGTTCACTCATGGATCACGAATAAACTTATATGTAATATACTTGGTATATTTCTTTACAGTTCATTTATTATAATATTTGAAAATATTGCTAAATATTATGTTCATATTTTAAATTAGAAAGTCGCCTTTATGTCCAGAAAATCTGGTATGTTTGTTTAACTTTGAATTTCGCGCAAAGCTACACGAGGGCTATCTGCGCTAGCCGTCCCTAATTTAGCAGTGTAAGACTAGAGAGAAGGCACCACCTACCACCAACTCTTGAGCTACTATTTTACGAACGAATAGTGGAATTGACGGTCATATTATAACTCCCCCATGGCTAAAAGGGCGAGTAGGTTTGGTGCAACCAGGATTCAAACCAGTGACCCTCAGATTACGAGTTCAACGCCTTAACCCACCTGACCATGCCGAGCCGATCTAATATGTACTTGAAATAGTTATCAGTTTACAGAAGTATTTTGAGCCCTTATGTCAAGTTTCAAAGTAAGCGTATATTATGTTTTAACACTCGTTCTTAATGTTCATATGTTAAAACATTCACTAATAGATCTATTCTAAACGAAACTTTTATATGTTTATAAATATTAATAAAAACTTTTCAAGCCACTTACTTTAGGCTTAATTTAAATAACTGGTTACTTTGTCATATAACACTTTATAAGTATTTTGTTCATGTGGTATATTCGAATAAATCTGATTATCTTAGAATAATATAAGTCCGCAGAATAACAGGAGATTAAAAAGGATATTTATTATGATGTCATTCCGAATTTTCTGACTGACAAAGTTTAAGAAAGAAAGAGACTGTACTATACAAAAAATAACACTGTAAATCAATCTTTATTTAAACTCAAACATTTAAAATAAATGTGGATATGGGATGGGTGGCAGCAACTTTATTACATAGTTATCTCCAAACACTTATAAGAGCTTACTGAAATATTTATTAAGTAACTTTATTATTTAAACTTTGGGATAGTATCACTATTTAAAAAAGGACTTAAGCTTCACTTTATGGCTTAAATTTGAAAGAGACTAAAAGAACATAGTATTACATAACAAATTTTCTAATACTATCCCTCTAAGAACTTAGGATATTGAACAAAAACTTTTAACATTACATGTTAAACTTTACATTGAAAGGAAGTCAATTTCACTCACCAAACCGAGGACCTGAATATGAGAGAGAGCAAACTAAGAGGTCATAGTATTATATTCCAAGTCCTATGGTGTTACATTCCCATGATACGTGTGTTGTCTATATAACTGTTGGTCATCGTACTTAAAGGTAAAGGAGGTTATCACCTTGAAATATCACATGACCTTCTGATCAAAACGTACTGTAATCTTCTCTTGCTCTTATGACATTGAAATGTAACAGAAATGTCACAACCTTTCAACAAGAATTGCAATTTAATAATTAATTATGCTTCAACAATGAGAAATAACACAAACAAAAACAAACTCTTGATATAATTAAACATACCCTTATTCGTTAACACAATCCAAATACATGTACAATTTTACAAATAAAACAGTAAATAATTTAACAAAAAACATCATAAAACAAATGTAATAAATAACACAACGTATAAAGCAAAGTTTTTTCGTCTTAATGATAATAAAGAAGCAATACAACAAGAGTAAAATTATAAAAATACAACGAACCTCACAGGAACAAAACATATCTCAGTTTTATCCTAAGTATTTGCCCTTTAAGCAAGATCATGACAAGACATTGCAATAAAGCATCAAAAACCATTTTAACTACAACAAAATCAAAAATGAAATATAAAACACGTAATGAAACACACCTTAACAGTAATGACTACAGTCATAATGACTAAGAAATGGAAAACATAATTTAAAATGCAATATTTTACCAAGCCACTTTACAGAAAATAAAACTGAACAAACACAGCAACAAACACTTGAATAATAATTAATTTACATGACTATGTGATTTACGAATTTAATATGTATATTTTTCTCCTCATATTGTAATATTTATTATGAACTTATTTTTTACCTACATAGATATAAATTTCACATAATACGTGGTAAAAAAAATCCAATAATTTGATTTCGTTCTACCAGTCTATGTTCCTTTGTTAATCTGGAGCAGATAATGCTTATTCTGCTTACTGCAGGTAATTAATGCAATACAGCATGTTAATATTAGTGTCATTCAGTGGTACTTCAGGGTATATATATTGAGGTTATAGCCTCAACTACATTTGAATTAGAATGATCAATCACGTGTGTAGCATTAGTTATTCTGAATAAATACATTGCTTCTTGCAAAGTAAGAAATGGTGCAAATGCAACATCTGGTGAATAAATTGGAACAGATCAGTTTAAGTTTGAATAGCGGTAAAAGCATACAAAATTGTTAATTTTATATTTCACTTTGTGTTCATTCGCCATATTTTATTCAATCTCGTGACTCATTTATACATTCAGTCTTGTTAATGGCTTTTCTCTTCTGATGCCTGTAATATACAGATAGAATGGTGCCTTATCCCTTAATATGACTGGCCGTTTTATCACTGAAAGGGAGTTCTTGAATATGTAGTAGAGTGGAACCTTGTGTTGCTCCGTCTTTGATGATTCTCTCAACAGGAGTTATGGGCTCCTTAACAAGTTACGTTTCTGCGTTTAAATTCTTGTCCGAGATTAACCATTTGTCCATTTTCTTACTGGAACACTACCAAAGATGATTATGATGGTTGACCTTTGGTTTGAATTGCCTATCCATCTGTATTTTGCAATCCACACAATTCATTTTTTTCCAGCAGAGCATATGGTTCCTTCCAGAAATTGCTTAACCTTGTACTTTGTTTTGTGTTACGAAGGGGATTGTATAGCTGTACCATGTCACTTTAATGGAATCCAGTCACATTAGCGTTCACAACGTACAACTTTTCGTTTTATCACAGTCTGTTATTTTAGTTTTTATTTATTTAAAGTTACATATGGCATAAATATTCTCCATATCTACAAGAATTCTTCCAACAACCATTAGTCTCCCAGGACATGGAGGAGTATTTGGTTCTACTACTTATCAATGAATAGGTAAAAATGTATTGCTCATAACTCTTGGTATGAGTACTTCATTTCTCGGTTGTACAATGACCACCCTCCCTGTTGTCACTTGAATTTCAACCTCTGGTTTAGTAGCTGCTATGTAGTATGTACGTAAATATCTCCTAGTCATTGACTGAGAAGTTACCTTAAGCTAGCCTAACCTCACATCCACCTCCGAAAAACTGAGCTGATCGAGAATGTTTTATAAATAACAGATGACTATTATTTCTTCCATTTTCTGTAAGTAGAAGTATTTTGCTTAGTTTAAATCTAAAATAGCTTTTATAATAACATTATTTTAAATTTTTCTATGTATATTTATAAACACGTTATATATAAATACTTTTGTTTACATACTGTGGCATACATGATAAAATTTTCAGGTTATTATTCATGTGTACTACACAGGTGCTGGAAGCAAATTCACATCGGTGGGACATGGAATCATATTCATAATGCTGTTGTTGTTAAGCGCAAAGCTACACACTCCAGGCATCAAACCTTCTCAGGCTTAACACTGAGCCATCATACGGTAAAAATAATGCTATGTCTGTAATTACTTTTCTATGCGTGAGTATTTGTGTGTAAATTCAACTTATTTAATGCAAAGTAATCAGTATAAAAGTTGCAGTATTTTACAGTTGAATATTAGTATCGATTATTATTGAAAGAAACAAAAACTGATTTATACAACTATTATTTCTTGAAAAGAAATGTTCCACTTCGCTCGCTTGTTGTCTATTTTCACTTGCAACATAAGTGTAAATATCAATAGACATGTTAACGAATAAGTTAACTCACGATACAAAATTAAAAGCATCTGGCAACAGATCATTGCCGACCACTGAAAACACATTAGTGTGGGGCAAATTTCGTTCTATACTGATTTTTAAGTCTTATACGTGTGTTTAAGTTTATACCGTTTATAGGTCTTTTAAGTTCATAGCAGTGTAGGCCCGCCATGACCAAGTGGGTTAAGACGTTCGACTTGTAATCTGAGGGTCGCGGGTTCGAATCCAAACATGCTCGCCTTTTCAGCCGTGGGGGTGTTGTAATGTGACGGTCAATCCCACTCTTCGGTAGTAAAAGGGTAGCCAAAGAGTTGGCGGTGGATGGTGATGACTAGCTGCCTTCTCTCTAGTTTTACACTGCAGATAGCCCTCGAGTAGCTTTGCGCAAAATTCAAAAACAAAACAAATTTTATTGTAGGTAGCTCTTACTGTAATAGAAAGTGCTGTAACAAGTGTGCTTACATTAACTCAAGAACATTCGTGCAGGGTTCTGAATCGAGTTTTTACATTAAGGATCGGTATAACTACACAACAATGTGCGTCACGTATTCTATTGTTTACTCATGTTGTGCTAAATTATACATAGGAGAAACAAGTAGATTATTAGCAGAACGTACCCAATAACATCTTACAGATATAATAAATTGTAACGCAGATAAACCAGTGGCCCTGACACTTCAATTTGAGCAACCATATCCTTGACTTTTTCAAAATACTTGTTTTAAAGAAGGCCTCTTCAAACAAATGTAGCTGTAAGTTACAAGAAAACAAATTATCTTTTAGCCTGGGAACTTTACACCCCAATGGCTAAATGAACATTTTAGTTTCTTATAATATTTATCGCTTTAGTTTTAGCCATACTTAAATTATGTATCTGTTTATTCATTAAAAAAAACAACTACAATGTATATATAGTCACATACAGGGTGTTCGGAAAGTCACTGCGCAGTTTTGTCTGTTAATAAATATAAAAGTGCACAGTGACTTTCCGACACCCTGTATATGCGTGTGTGTATATATATAGGGAGAGGTGTGTTCATATATATATAAATACTGGTTTGGTTTATGGAATTTCGCACAAAGCTACTCGAGGGCTATCTATGCTAGCCGTCCCTAATTTAGCAGTGTAAGACTAGAGGGAAGGCAGCTAGTCATCACCACCCACCGCCAACTCTTGGGCTACTCTTTTACCGACGAATAGTGGAATGGACCGTCACATTATAACGCCCCCACGGCTGGGAGGGCGAGCATGTTTGGAGCGACGCGGGCGCGAACCCGCAACCCTCGGATTACGAGTCGCACGCCTTACGCGCTTGGCCATGCCAGGCCTATATGTAAATACAGCGCCTAATGTTTCAAGTATTTGTAAGCATTGTATTGTACACGTTCATTTGTTACATTGTCACGCGACCTTCAATTTATTTTATTTTTTTGTTTGCGGATTAACTGACTGTTCAGTTAGCAATATCTAAAGAAGAACAATACCTGAAACGCTCTAACTACAATAGTATATACATATTATATATTTATTTTCAACACTTTTCTTTTATCTCTTTTTAACAACCGCTATGCGTAATTTTCTACACAACTGAAAACACAGCAATCGAGTAAGCATGTGGGGCACGTCGGCAAATTGCGACCGTGGTAATGTCAAACCTCTCGAAATACTTTCTTAATCCAGAATTAGGGGTCAAGACTGACATGTAATAGGGTAAAAAATTCTGAAGATACCTACCTGGTTACGCAAGAGAAGTCAAATAAGGAAATGTCTGGAAAAGAAAAGAAGAGCCGGAAACATCTAGTGGTCGGCCAAGAAACTGATGTCTACCTCCTGATCCTTACGACTGGAATTAAAAGCATTCAACGGTTATAAAGATCAATAATTGATACAATATTACTTGCTTCTCAAGCTGCTAAGTGCTATTTAACGTTGAAATGCATATTATGATTATCACTTGATTATCACAAAGTTTTTTGTTGTTTTTTTTTTGTAATTTCGCGCAAAGCCACACGCTAGCCGTCTCTAATTTAGCAGTGTAAAATTAAATGGTAGGCAGTTAGTCATCACTGCCCAAAACCAACTCTTGGGCTACTCTTTTACCAACGAATAGTAGGATTGACCGTAACATTATAACGCCTCCACGGTTGAAAGGGCGAACATGTTTGGTGTAATGTGGATTCGAACCCGTGACCTTCAGATTACGAGTCGAGTGTTTTAACCACCTGGCTATGCTGTTCCTTGTCCCCAACTTCAGCCTGTTTGTAATTAGGAAGATTAACGAGGCTAAGTTATCCAGCAGAGTTCCTAAACAAGATGATTGCAGGATATTAGATGATATTTTGTCGATTATTACATGGGACAACTAGTGTCAGTAGATGTAATGCCCAGAATATCAATAGTTTGCATAACTAAAGAAAATTACTGGGATTTCGAAAACTCATTTGAAAGGATATCGTGACCCTGAATATCCAAGCTATAAAGCAGTTTTCTATGTCAAAGGATCTTCGGACATTTTGTGAAAATCCCTCACCCTACCTTCTAGCTGAAGTTTTAAGAAGTATACCATATTCGCTAGACTCTTCCCAGTAAAAGTTAATTGTCTACAATTTTCATCGGCGTAATTCAACTACGAAACGTAAATGTAGTTACCAAACTCATGGTTTAAGATGGTAGTGAAAACATGAAATTTAATAAAAATCATTCACATATTTCATTTTCATTGTAATTTATTATAACTGTAGTATTGTTAGTGTATTAATCAAAGTTCAAAGGCCTTACAAAATGACGCTTGCTTTCGAACTATGTTTACGTATTAATCAGTACATCGGCCGTACAGTTTCAATTGTCTTTTAAGCTGTAAAGGATGTATGATAGTATAAAAACGAAGCTCTAATAACTGGAAAATGTAGTGAATTACAAGCAGTGATTTTTAGAATTATTTAATGATACCCGTACAACTATAATACAAAGAAATTTGTCAAGGCGAAGACACATAATATTTATATAATATAATATTCTCTCCTATTGGATGCATTTATTCCCTGTTAGAGTTATTACTCGACCCGAAACAACCAGCACAGGCAGCGCCACAGTATAGAGATTGCAAGCAAATTGTAATGTCACGTCTGATTAGTGTATTACCTGCGAATATAACACTGTAGAATTCTGTAATTTATAAATATATAATGCCATTTTGTATTCGATAATGACTGCATGTATTTGTGAAAAGTTGTACATATTATTTTAAATAAATTTAATTTTGCCCGTTAAGGCTGAGTTTGTTAATAATGAAAGTTCTATGAATAGATGTGGTATTATTATTAAAAATCATGTTCTTGTTCAACACTCGTCCATTATTTCAGTAGTCGAACTAAACTTACTTTGCGAAACTTATCCTTACACTATTACTCTCATCTGAGGAATTTATATTTTGTCCGTATTATGTGTACCAAGTGCACATGGAAAATTCAGTCAAGAAAGAAAAGGTTAAAAGCTTCTTTGCTGCGATACGCTTTCTTATTAGAAGTAAATTCATTATTTTTATTAGACTTTTGTTTCCTCCCATTCTAGTAGTAAATTCACTGCTCATTAGGTTATGGATTTTTACATTATGCAAAGAAGAATGCTAGGTTGACTTAAATTAACTCAAATAATCCAATAGTTATATTCCACTGCTCTATGACTGTTTCGTTAGCTTAACAATCGCAGAACATAAGAACTGCATTATTCAGAGTAGGTAACCTACTGAATAAAATTTGCAACCTTCAGTGTTTTCATACTATTCCTTTCACGTAAAATAATTTGAGTTTTATTTGTGGGTTCTGTGTTTACGAATGTGAATTATATTTAATTTACATTTTAAATTAATTTCAATCACTGTTTCCATGAAACGTTTCGAGTATCATAAATAAACGTGTTGTCAGTAACGTATGTTAAACGATGTAAGTTCAGTTTCTTTGCAGATTACACCACCACTCATCACAACAAACTTGTCGGAAAGGCTAACTTCAATGACGTTCCCCACCCATTATGAGCTATAGTATCACGTGACAGAAGCTCCTCTTTACGTCACTGCGTTTTCTACGATTGGTTGTGATAGTTTAAGGGGTCGCATTTGGAATGATTACAGCCATTTTATGAAACAAGTTACGGACGGTTCTTATGGAACATAGGTGGACGAGTTGGGCGTATTTTGGCTTACCGTTTTGTACTGATAGCCTTAGTGATACAAGTAACAATTTCGTAATCAATCAAGAACCTGAATTGTACCCAATTTTTATTTCTGATATAAAAGTAGCCAACTTTATTTATGTGTTGAGTGAATTTGCATCGTTTGTTGAAAAGGTCATTTTTAGGCCCATTTATAGAAGAATAATAATGGTTGACCACACGACTTCGCAGTCGCAACAAAATGTTTTTAGGTTAGGACAGCCGAGGCCACCCTTATCGCCAAAAACCAACAGGCTTACTGAAGATTATATAATAACAGATAAAGTACTTGGTTTAGGAATTAATGGCAAAGTTGTTGAATGTTACGACAAAATTACAAGAGTAAAATACGCTTTGAAAGTAAGTTAACGTAAATGATATATATATATACTTACTAATTTAATGCTAATGGTGTTGGTACTACAACTGACTAGTAATCTGTGTTGAGGCTGGGAGTGTGAAAGATTTGTGACTGTGAAATGCGTATGACGGACGGTCAATGTCACTGTCAGCAGAAAGTGCTCTTGATCTTAATTACAGAAAAGGTGTATTAAAATTATTATTATCAATGTTATTAATATTAAGATTAGTTTTTTGAGTTTAGTTTTGCAGTTAGAATATTCCTATAATTTGTTCAGTTATGGATTTTTTTAATATTTTAAAAGATATCCTTTTTAAAACTGTAGTTTGCAATTTTATTTTTAAGTTTTAATTTTAGATAATGAATCTTGGTTGAAGCAGTAACAGTATTACTATTATTAAACTATATATATTTCCAATGCTTACTCTAGTTTTATTATTTGTATAGTGTATGTGGTTTGTTATCTAGTTTATATGGTATTATTATTCCTGCAAGTAAAAAAAAAGAAGAAGAAAAAAGTTGGCTTCTGAAAAATTTTGAGAAGATTAAAGAAAAGCATCATATATTTTAAAAAATTTAAATTGACTGATACAACAGGAGATTTAGAAGATTAAGAAAGTTGGTGAAACAGGTTTTTTGGACATTAAAGAGAATGTTTGAAAATATGTTAGCAGAAAATGTAAAAATTAACAGTAAGAATTTTGTAAAATGCATTAAGGGTAAACTGTTAAAACAGTGTTAGGATAGGGTAGGACATTTGAGGGATGATAAAGGAAGACTAGTATCTGATTACGAGATGACTGGCATATTAAATTTTGCTTTTTTATTTGTTGTTTTTTTATTAATGTAAATTTAAGCAGTATTCCTCATCTTGAACAATTAATAAATGGAAACTCAATCAAACAAGATAACTGAATTATATGCTCTTTACCCAAAGGTTTTGGAGGAAGCTAAAATTGGATGTGTGAGCCACTTGCTACTATTTTTTTAGTGAGCAAGTATCTGAGGATTGGGAGTTAGGGAGGTGATAACAATTGTACCAGTAATTATAGGCCAATTAGTCTTGCATCAGTTTTGGAAAGTCTGTTTAAAATGTGTTTTGCAAAGTTATTTAAAGAACACTGAATGTTATTGGATAGTTAATATGGTTTCACTAAGAGAAAATCTTGTCTTACAAATCTTTTGATATTCTTTGAAAAGGTTACTTATGTAGATGATAAGAATGTAGATTTAATGTATCTGGATTTTCAGAAAGTGTTGGACATGGTGTTGCATAAAATACTTGTAAAAATTATCACTACAGGTGTGGAAATAAGTTAGCAAATTGGATAGAAGAGCGGCTGGATGGAAAAGAGCAGAGGGTTTTTACAAATGGAGTTCAGTCAAACTAGATTAATGTTACAATTAGGGTACCTCAGGGCTCAGTCTTAGGACCATTGCTCTGTTTTTTTTTATTTGTATCCCTAACATAGATATAAGGAATATTCAATAAAGGTCTTAGGTGTTGCTAGCTGTGAAGAGGATGCTGTTGATTTACAAAAGAATTTAGATAATTTAGTGAGATGGGCAAATAAATGGTAGATGGGTTTTAATTATAATAAATGCAAGGTAATGCATATAGGTTACCATAATTTTAATTATAAGAATAAGTTGGATTTTAATAACCTTGACAGTGTTATAAAGGAAAAGGATCTTGATGTAATAGTTGAACAGTGTCTTAAGCCATCCAGGAAGTGTGTTGCTAGTGGTAGGGCAAATAGGAATTTTGGTTGTATCTACAGAAATATTAAATACAAGTTTAAAGATGTTATAATTTCATTCTATAGGTCACTGGTTAGACCACATTTGGAGTATTTTGTTTAGTCTTGGGTTTCTTATCTCAGGATAGACAATGAATTATGAGAAATGATTTAAGGCAGAGTTGCAAGAATTGTGCCTGGGATGGAAGGGTTGTCATATGAGGAGAGGCTGAAATCTCGTAAATTGATTTCTCTTGAATAAAGAAGAGTTGGGGAGAGGGGTCTGTTTGAGGTGTTTAGGAAATTGATAGTGTTGATGCATTATTTTTTTTCATATTTAACAGAATAGTAGGGCTAGAGGACATGGATATAAATTTTGGAAAGGTAGGAGTCATCTCCAGCTAAGACAGTTTAATTATTCTAATTGGGTAGTTGGTTTTTGGAAAATTTTACTTATGGATGTTAGAGGCAGTATATTTAAGTGAGTTCAAGAAAAAGCTTAACGTATATGAATGATAAGGGCTGATTTTAATATATTTTTTTAATGTAGCTTATAGGATGGAACACCTGAGATGCGACCAACAAGTTCTATGTTGTACCAAAGCATTGTTATTAGTAATAACATTGAGATTTTTCCAACGGAATCTGTGTTCCACTCTTCAATGTTAGATGTTAGTGATGCATGAGTGATCTAACTAATATTAAATCTCATGAAACTCTCAGTTTGGTTGTTGTTTTTTAATACAATTATCAATAATTCGTGATCAAAGCAAAATTACTGACTGAATTAGTTTTTAGTTCTAATACAGTTAATATACTATAACTAGGAATATGCAGATTTTTAGGTTAGAATGTCTTGATTCATCAGTTCAATGACCACTCTGTTATTGATAAATTTGGCCACTAAGCACTACATGTAAGTGGGAGACAAAATACACAAACCATGACCATTTATAGAGTACTGTTGAACATTATATTATGTATTTTGATATCAGAATTATAAACTATTAATTTTACTCTATATTGCTAATTTAGAAACATTTCATGGTATGGAAGAGTAAATATGATGCAGTATATATAGGTATGTTGAAAATAAGGTGTAGATGTGCATTTTGAAGGTTCTAGAGGTTATGCAAATTGGATGATGGTGAACATTTTTATTATTCACATTAACATCGTCATGCATTTTGAGTTATCAGTTTTAGAAATGATGTCATCAGTTTGCAGGCATATCTTAAGTGCATATCTAATTTTTTGTATACCACAGACTTGTACATTTTGCTAGAAGCTTCTCACATTTCATGCAGATAAACACTGTAAATTTGGAATTATAGTTAACATTCTATCTCATATACAGGGCATGTCCATTGAACTAATCCTTGGGTCATATTAGTGTTATGAAACCTGTACCAAACAAAGCATCTTTGACTTATATTTTAAGCAGTTAATTTCCATTTAGAATTGCATCTGATAGTTTCAATGAAATTTTCAGCATTATGTGAAGGCAGGCCTATCCTAAACTTATAGTATTTAATACTAAATGTCTTGTAAGCAGTTTAGTTAACCTGTGTTTACACACACACACACACACACACACACACATAAAGAGAAGAACTGATTAAGAGTTCTATCCATAATTCAAATTTAGTTCATATTCCCTTTTTTCTAAAAGTTTCATTATATTTCTCACATTTTTTTCAACCTCATCAGTGCAGTGTTTATTCATTCATAAACTTTCAACTGACTTCTTACAAAAAAAAAAAATTGCTTAATATGTATGAATGATATTAAAACTTTTATATAACTTTTTGACTTCGGTTAATATCAGATAGTAGTAATACCCGTCATATTTAACATGTTAACCACAACCAAAGATTTCTAGTGTAAATATTAAATGGATGGAGTTTACTTTAAAATTTGCATACAAGTTTAACTAATTAATTTATTTCTCTTGTGTTTGCAAAAATCCACAGTAAGATTCTCCTAAATCTTATCTAACACTTAACTAAATACACTACTATGTGTCCCTGTATGTAGTTTACTCTAGCTTACTACTTAATATGCAATGAAAAACTTATAATGGAATGAAACTGGCAGGATACTATAATTCTGCATTTCTTGTTCTGGTGTTGATAAATTACATATTCTAGAGGCTTTTAAAAATCTAGAAGTAACAGTAAAGATGTACACATTACTTGTACAATTAAAATAAGTTTGTAGGGAAGAAAAGTATTCATAAAATTATTTTAAAGATTTGTTATCAAGTTTCAGTTTTTAAATGGAGTGTGACAAGATTCCATAACCTGGTATTACAACTACCAGGTCTTCTACTTATAATACTGGGGAAAGTGTTACTATGTTTAGAATCTACTGGAAAGCAAGAGTAAGCCACCTAATTAGTATTTTTTTATAAGTGATGCAAGTAATCATGCCTGCTTAATACTGTTAAATATTTTATTGATGGAAATAATATTTAATTATCAGACTCATTGTAATATTAGTATCATATAGTGTAATATCAGATTTTTTCCTGCTCGACTTTGAAATGTTTATTTTTATAAGATATGGATTACCCTGGTAACCTTCATTTCATTAGGAACTTCTGTGTCAAGACACTTTTGAAAAAAATAATTAAAGGCTCCATTATCTATGTGATAATCTTATTCAGGATTCTAAGTTAAATTGTGTCAGTGCTAAGAGCTTTAGTGCTAGCATGATTTTCCAACTTTCCAGAACAACTACTCGGTATGAATACATGTAAAAAGTATTTCTTTAAAAAAGAAAATAGTTGTTTTTACTGCTTTTCTTTTCCTTTTTTACAGTTAACATAAATATCGAAACCCTGAAATTAAATTTAATGCAATAAGTTACTTTTATAATCCTGTCTTGTCTTGTTTGTAACAATGGCTTACCAAACTCTTATCAGTAGATCACCTTTTATAGTAGGTTATTTTTACTGTTATCTCTGTTGTTATTATTATAATTTTGACTAATTATGCATACAGGGGTATTTATCTACTAAACCCACAAAAGTGTACAAGAAATAAATTTTTCAAGAAAAGCATGTTGGTGCAGGCAAAGTCTATTGTTCAAAATGTTTTTAGCCTCACAGTTCTTTTTCAGTATTGTTACTACTATTGCTGTTAACCTTCCAAGAGGTTAAAGGTAGAGCACATACAATACAGGAATTCTTGTAACATGTTAATGCCAGGTTTTAGTAGGAACTTTAACATAGTCATATAGAAATATGCAAGTAGGAGGTACAAAATATTTCTGTACTTATCTAGTGTTGATCTGGTTTGTGTTATGGTTTGATACATGTAGCTCCAGTGATTCAGCATAAGAGGAAATGACAGGAAAAAATCCAGTTGAGATTGATTCACATGGTTTTATCATGTAGCTTAAAGAATACACAGTTTGTTTCATTGACTCTTAATGTGTAGGTCACTGTATTTGTAAAATGTAATTTCATATGAGGTTAATTAATATACAGTAATTTCATTTTAAGATGTTACCCCTGCTTTACCTTTAGTTTTATTTTATTTATATAACACTCATGATAACTAATAATGGGCTACTTGAAAAATTACAAACCGTTTGGAGTGGGAAAAGATTAATAGCTTTTCCTTAGGTTCATATTGCTAGCCTGTATGATGTGTTGTAGTAACAAAAATCTGTCAACCTAAACAGATGCACTGCATGTTAAAAGAAGCTGTGCTTATTACTTTGTGTAGTTTTAGTTAATCTGCTGAAGTATTACACTTTAGTTTTTTTATTTTGGTAAAAACATGGAAGCAGTTGTGTGATGATGAAACTAATATTTAAAGTAGCTTTACAAAAACATTTGGCAATTCTAATTAAGAATTTAATTTCCTCAAGTGTAATTTTTCTGCCATGTGCATTCTTTACTTTTTAATATTATTCCTTTTAAATATCAATTTTAAGAGAAGTTATTTTATATAACAATATAAAATAAAGCTTATTTACAAAATTTAATATCAAAACTCTGAAGCTACAGTAACTGTCTGAGTTCTGCCTTTGTAAGGAACTAAAGTTTCTTATTTTTATGTAATCATGCATAACAGCAAAATTTAAAAAAATTGCTGTTCATCAGGGTAATATTTATATTGTTATAATATGTGCACATTCATTGATAGAGGTGTTGAAACATTGCCAGTTTCAAAGCAGTTGTAACCAGTTTTATCTGTTTTACTGAAGTTGTTCTGACAGTATATTTTTTACTTATCATACCTGTGTAATTAATATGGTAATAAAATTCTGTTAGAATTGTATAAAAAAGAAACTATGTGAGTTTCACTGCTTATGCATTTGGAAATAATTATGTATATGGCATTATTTTCTGAGATCAAATGCCATTTCAGGCTTTCCTTCACAGCCAAATTGTTCTTGGTTGATTAATGGGTTTTTATGTATGAAACATTACTTTGGATTTTTTTTTGACAATTAAAGAACAAATTGTGATATAATTTGCATATGAATGAGTAAATGCAATTATTACGTAGTAAATGTTTTCAATTGCAAAAGGAAGCAATAGTAACAACACTACCATCAAGTTTGATTATGAATTAAACCATCCAGGTTTAAGTTATTATTACTTCTACTTTAATCATAAAATTACCTACACTGGTTATTTATTTGATTTTGAATTATGATGTATATAGCTCACTTTAGTTAAAAGTCGGTGATAACAACTTATTTACATTTCTGACAAACATTGATTTTTGATTAAACGTATTTTTGGAAATTTTGATTATGCATAATTTAACCATAATTTTTTCTTATCTTGTATAATATAATTTGTTTTAAACTCTTGTTTTTCATTTCATCATTGTTGTGGACAAAAATATAATTTTATCTAAAGTTAAGCACACGTAAAAGGTATGATTGTTAGTGTAATAAAATATATATGTATAAAAGCTATTCTCTCTTTGTAATACTTGATTCAATTGAGTCAGTGGTTTATCTAAACCAAAAGTCTCAAGTTCAAATGCCAGTTAAGTGGAAATTTTAAATTTTTTTTTAAATTACTGATTCGTTACATTTAGAGCAGGATATTACAATATTATAGGAAAACCAGACTAACATGATAAACTAGGTATTTGAATTATATTAATGTTGAATTACAATGATTGGATGTCACAGTGATTATAGTGGTCAACTATTATGTAGAAACTTTGTGTTCAAACCCCAGTTGAGTAAGGATTTTTTGTTAGTTTTCTTCCTTTTTTTTTGTTAGTTTTCTTCCTTTTTTTTTGTTAGTTTTCTTTCTTTTTTTTGTTAGTTTTCTTTCTTTTTTTTTTGTTAGTTTTCTTTCTTTTTTTTTGTTAGTTTTCTTTCTTTTTTTTTGTTAGTTTTCTTTCTTTATTTTTGTTAGTTTTCTTTCTTTATTTTTGTTAGTTTTCTTTATATAACCCCTCGGTGTGGATTCCTGTACGTGGTGAGGGGACCTCCCAGGGAAGGTTCTGTTCTATCTGGTTACCTTCTCTGGGATCTAAACATCCACCCACATGTTTGCTGTGCGTGGCGACCCGTGAAGGGGAGGAGAGGATCCTGGTGGTTGAGGGTCCAACCCTAACACACCACTTTGGCCTCGAATTCCTGTAGACGGGCGGTCTTTGGGTGGCCCCCCTTGGGTCAATCAGCTGGTCCACTTGGGCTAGAGTCAACCAAGTACCAGTGTTGGAAGTTTTCAACGGGTGTTGTGGACATTGTGCCTGATGCTGGTGTTTGGGTATAGTGCTCACGAAACCCTGGCGTTGCTACATTGTCCTTGCGTGACTTTGTAGTGCGTCCCCTTGTAGAGCTCCATGGTGGGTGGGGTCAGTGGGTACTGAAATGTTTTCTTTTTCCTATGGATCCTCTAAAAAATTTAAATAAAATTGTAAAAAACAGTCAATGGGTAGCGACCACGTCTTGAATACTCAGAACAGCAATCTTCAACATCAGTAACACACGCACCTCATTTTCTTATATTACATTCTCTTTCGGAAAAACCTTTAGGGCAAATGTCCCCTTTTTTTATTCAAAAGGGACTAGAGGGACTTGCTGGCTCTCCAAAATCAGTAAAGAAACTTCGATCTGGTGACATATTGGTTAAAACATCCACATCCCAACACAGTGAACTCCTTGAATTCAAAGGCAATTGGGGATATACCTATTGAGGTTACACCCCATGCTACCTTGAATTCTTCACGAGGAGTTATTGTTGAAAGGGATTTGAAGAACATTCGCGAGTCAGAGATTCTCGCTGGTCTCTCCACCCAAAGAGTTTCTGCAGTGAGGGGCATCTCCACTCGCAAAGGTGGAGTTACACTGCCAACAAATACCCTCGTTTTAACATTTACTTCACCACGTGCACCTGCCACCATCAAGGCAGGTTATCTCATTTGCAGGGTTCGGCCATACATACCAATCCCTCTTCGATGTTTCCAACGTCAGAGATTCGTCAAAGACATCTTGTCGTGGTTCCCTGACATGTGCTCATTGTGGAGGCAAGGACCACGATACCTATGACTGTGACATGAACCCACATTGCGTAAACTGCAATGGTTCTCACCCCTCTTACTTTCATTCTTGCCCAAAATGGTTGGAGGAAAAAGAGGTGCAGCATTTGAAAACGACACATAACATTAGTTATCCTGAGGCTCGGAAATTGCTGTCCACAACTCCATCTCGGACATATGCTGCTGCACTTCATTCCACAACTACAGTGGGAGTGCAGACAGATCTCTCTGTGCCTCCAAGAGAATCGTTTTCAAAACAAATGAAAAGCCTTTTGACCTCCGTGGTTAAAAAGCTTGATGAATTGACTTTCACACCCATCTCTGTTCCTCCCATACCTTCCAACAAACCTCAAGATCCACGTCCTTCAGTTTCAAATACAGGCATTTCTTCTGATACATCTTTATCTCCCACCACAAGAGACAAAACAATTATTCGTTCGCGTCCTCAGTCACTGGATTCCCCTTCCAATAACAAAAACCTGCCCACCCGACCCAGAGCAGGATCCATGGAGGTTGATAGACCTCCTCTGACTAAAGACAAAAAGACGTGGTCTTAAACCAAAGGGTTCTCCAGCCACTTCACCTACCCGTTCTTAAAAATGGCCACCTTGATACAATGGAACTGTCGAGGTTTACGTTCTAATCTGGATGATATCAAAACGCTGATTGCTTCCTACCATCACTGTTTGTTCTCTGTACCTATCCCCTGGAGAGACATATGATCAATCAGATCTTGATGCTCTCGTTGAACAATTGCCATCTCCATTTCTAATCCTAGGGGATTTCAATGGACATCATCCCCTCTGGGGAAGTGCTATTATTGATGGGAGGGGCCTATCTGTAGAGCGGATGCTCTCTGATCACAATCTTTCTCTTTTCAGTACTGGTTCTTCCACTTACTTTCATGCACCTAGTCAGTCCGTTACCGCTATTGATCTCTGTTTGCTCCCCTTCATTATTCTCCCATTTTTCATGGAGGGTTGACAGTAATCCACTAGGCAGTGATCATTTTCCGATCCTTTTGAGAGAGACTGGCCGTGGTCGATGCCACCCTACCCGCGTGCCCAGGTGGAAGCTGGATCAGGCAGACTGGTCCACTTTCACTTCTCTCACAGAACTTGATCCTGCCATCGAAAATCAGCCATCAATAGACGACTGTGTAGCAGCGGTAACTGACTGTATTACACATGCAGCTGCTCAGTGTATTCCTAAAACCTCGACACGTTTTCCACGATATCCTCGTCCGTGGTGGAATCCTGCTTGCCACTTAGCACGGAAGGCTCAAAAGCGGGCCTGGGATACTTTTCGTAGATACCCCACACTTTCAAACCGGGTTGCTTTCCAACTGGCCCATGCACGTGCTAGGTTGGTAAGACGTCAAAGCCAGAAGGAATCTTGGATTAAGTTCACAACCAGCATATCTTCTACCACCAGTTCCAAGATCATATGGGACAGGATACGAAAGGTTAATGGACACTACAATTCTATCCCCCTCTCGATCTTACTCTCTGATGGTCAGGAGGTGACTGATGTTCGGAACATCGCTAACATTCTAGGTGAAAGCTTTTGCCGGGTATCTAGCACTTCTGCTTGTTCCTCCACCTTCCTGGCTATCAAGACTCGGGCAGAGCGATCACCTCTTTCCTTTCGAACTGACTGTTTCTTTGACTATAATTGTCCCTTTACCCTGGTGGAACTAAAAATGGCCCTTCATCGGTCTGCCAGTACGTTTGTTGGACCTGATGATATTCATTATGACATGCTGCACCATCTATCTCCTGCTTCTCTTGATGTCCTTCTGATTGTTTTCAACCAGATCTGGCAGGAGAATGTTTTTCCTGATGCCTGGCACCAGGCTATTATTTTACCTTTCTTTAAGCCAAGGAAAGATCCCAAGATTCCTTCAAACTACCGTCCAATTGCTTTGACGAGCTGTCTGTGTAAGACATTAGAAAGGATGGTTAATGCTCGTCTTGTTTGGTTCCTTGAATCAAACAACCTCCTCTCTCCCACCCAGTGTGGGTTCCGTCGACAGCACTCCACCACAGACCACCTAATTCGTCTTGAAACATCTATCAGAGAAGCCTTTCTCAACCGCCAACATCTTGTATCAATATTCTTTGACATAGAAAAGGCTTACGACACAACATTTAGGTATGGCGTTTTGCGAGACCTCCATACATATGGGTTACATGGCCATCTACCCATGTTTATTAAAAAATTTTTAATGGACAGGAGATTCCAAGTTCGTGTGGGTTCGACACTTTCCCGTTCTTTTGTACAGGAACTTGGAGTCCCTCAAGGCTGTGTATTGAGTGTTACACTCTTCAGTATAAAGATAAATGCCATCACTGAACAACTCCCTCTCACTGTTGCGAATGGGCTGTATGTCAACGACTTTCACATCTCATGTCAGTCGTCAAACATGAGATATATTGATCAGCAACTACAAACCGCCCTCAATTGTGTACGGAAGTGGACTCTGGCGAACGGCTTTAATTTCTCTCTCTCCAAAACTGTATGCATGCACTTTTGCCGTCGATGGGGTATTCACCCTGATCCTGAACTTCATATCGGTGAAGTTTTGCTGCCAGTGGTCCCGGAGACCAAGTTCTTGGGGCTTATCTTTGATCGTAAACTGACCTTTATACCACACTTAAAGCAGCTTCGGGTCAAATGCACAAGAGCACTGAACATCCTTCGTGTTCTCTCTTCTACCAGTTGAGGGGCAGATCGCTGTTCAATGTTAAAGGTATATCGTGCTCTTATTAGATCGAAACTCGATTATGGATCAATGGTGTATGGCTCTGCCAGACCCTCGGCCTTAAAGATGCTGGACCCCATTCATCACCAAGGACTTCGACTCTGCACTGGGGCTTTCCGTACCTCTCCAGTTCAAAGTATATACGTTGAATCTCATGAACCTTCTCTACACCTTTGCCGTTTGCAACTATCTTTACAATATACTTCGAAACTTCATTCCTTACCAAAGCATCCCACCTGGAAATGTGTTTTCCTTCCTCGGTGGGCAGTACTTTTTCAGAACAGACGATCTGTCATTGCTCCGTTTGGCCTTCGCATCCGGGCGCAATTGGATGAATTGGGTCTGTCCTTGGATAACATTGCAGATTCCACAGGTTGGCCCATCCCACCATGGCTTATTACAGCCCCCAAATGTGACCTTTCTTTCAGTCACCTAAAAGGCAGATACTCCAGATTGGAAGTACCATCTTTTATTCAATGAATATCTTTCAAACAATAATTCAGTTCCCATTTATACAGATGGTTCCAAATCAGGTAATTCAGTGGGCTCTGCTATGGTTTGCTATTGTTCAGTAGTTGTGTGCAGAATCCCTTCTACAGCTTCTGTGTTCACTGCTGAACTGTATGCCATATCTCTTGCCCTGGATCATATTGCAACTGAGCAGTACTCCAACTGCACTATTTATACTGATTCACTTAGTTCTATACTTGCCTTGGAATCGCTACACATTAGCTCACATCCTATTCTCGCTGATATTCGAAACCGACTGGCCCATTTCTCATTAGCAGCTACTTCAATCCAGTTTTTCTGGATACCAGGCCATGTTGGTATTCGCGGAAAGGAGCTTGCAGACATGGCAGCTAAATATGTCTGCTTCAGCACCATCACTCCTATGCCTATTCCATACATGGACTATGGTGTTGTCTTCAAGGCTCGGCTCCGTGCCAGCTGGCAGTTCACTTGGAGTGAGCAATGGGACAACAAACGTTTTCAAATCAAACCCAAAATTGGACTTTGGCCATCTAGCTTCCGTAAAGTTCGGAAGGAGGAAGTTGTTCTCACTAGGCTACGCATTGGTCACAGTTTTTTAACTCATCATTTTCTTTTATCTGGAACTGATGCACCAATGTGTAGTTTGTGTGACACTCAAATCACTATCAGCCACGTTTTACTTTCTTGCCATCGTTACAATTCTCAACGACGGCAATATTTTAAACATATTTTTTCCCAGGGTCAGTCTGTAACATTGGACAGAGTAATTGGTGATGGTGACTCTGTCCACCTTGATAATGTTTTTAATTTTTTAATGGCCATTAATCTTTTTAATCTCATTTAAGTGTTGCATATTTATTCATTACACCTTTTTAATTGTGGTTCCTTTTTTACAGTTTTAGTCTCTTTCCTTGAATTTGACATTGGACAATGGCCAGAACATTAAATAACTCGACACCAGGACTAGAAAGGCCAACTTCAGGTGACTAACGCTACTGTTTGAACTATCTGTTTGAACTACTCGTTAGTCGTCCTGATGAGTTGTTATTATACTTTTGCTGCATATCATTTCACACTTTTACTACTTAACTTTTTAGTACTGGCCATATTGACTCATAACCCGGAACCAGGACTGGAAAGACCAACTTTAGGTGACTGACGGTGGTTTTTATACTTACCTGTTAGTCTTTCTGGCGGGTTATGATCATTACCATTCTGCTACAGGTAGTTCTTTACAACTTTGTTGACTGGATGTCAACATTGGTTTTTACACCATTTTCTGTTTTAATTGCTGTTTTGTTTTTACCTTCATTTACTTTTACAAATTTTACTCCATTTACTTGACTTTATCTTTTTACTGGACATTTGGCTACTCATTGTTACAATTTTGCTATGTATCTTTTAAAACTTCTGTTCTTTTACATTTTGATACTGGTTGCTATGACACATAACTCGGGACCAGGACTGGAAAGACCAACTTCAGGTGACTGACGGTGGTTCTTGAACTTACCTGTTAGTCTTCCTGGCGGGTTATGATCATTACCTTTTTGCAAGAGTAAATACCTTACAACTTCTTATACTCTGCCTTCTATCTTAACATTGTAGACTAGGTGTCAACATTGGTTTTATACTTTTTTGTTTTACCTTCATTTCCATTTATGCCTATTACTACATTTTTTTTTACATTTTACGAATGTCTGCGCAGATAGCCTGGCTGCTTTGTGCCATAAAACACTAAATCAATCAATCAACTTTATATAGTTTTTAAATGTTTAAGTTAATTGAATATGAGAAAAAATAAGTACTGTTTCAGATTAAATTGGTGATCATATATATTACATATAAACATAACCTAAGTATATTTTCAACTGAATATATAGTGCTACAGTGCATTATTATTTAGTCAAATTTTTATAACATTTTTTTATGAAGCGTCATATCTTTGTTTGCCCTTCATCTCAATTTTTTTTGCTTTTGATATTGCAATTAATGAATTGCAGGGTCATACATTTGACAATGTAGGAATTTCTTTAAGAACCAGTTCTTTTGCACAGTTTAATCTACAGTCTTTATGCATTTTGTTTGCATAATATAATTAATTTTAGAAAGCATGTTAAACATTTATATAGATTTAATTTTCAGAAACAAAATTAATCAGTATTTATCATAACATCTTGGGCATTTAACTAGTTGTAGACAGTTTAAGCCAATGATGTTTATAAAGTTTTTATTGTTTAAATGAAAGACTTGACAAGAACTATATAGCTTGGATAGAATGAGTTTGCTCATGAATGTTCAATGTAGACACATCTTCTCATATTCCAGGTATTAAAAGATAATCCAAAATCTCGAAGGGAGATAGAACTTCATTGGAGGGCAAGCAATAGTATCCATATTGTTAATATTATTGCTGTATATGAAAATGCCTATGGTGGTCAGAAATGTTTACTTGTTGTTATGGAATGGTAAGTGTTCTTTTTTATGCTTATTTTGTATTTCAGGGTGAATTATTTCATACACTATCTACTTGTACTCTGTGTCTGTGTATGTGTGCTTGTACGTATGTGTTTTAAAGATGGGATAAATATTGGATTTTACTATTTGTTGAAATCTGAAGAGATATTCATCTCATAATGAGTTTGATAAGGTAGTATTTCCATTAGCAAATTGTTTAAGAACATCAGGCAGGCACAATACTAGTAACATACAATAGTTGTTTCACTGAACCTGTTAGTATATTATATAAGCTTTGCTACATTGTTGCATTGTCCCTGCTTTAAGCAGTGGGAGCTGTAGTAGTTATTGTATAGTTTAAATAACAGTTACATGCACTCATTTTTTTGCCACAATATGTTGGAGGTAGGCATGGAAATGGCAGTGATGATAATGGCAAGCACATGGTCAAGATTGGTTTCATCAGTAGCTTAGCTGTCTTATGCCACCATGTGCCACATTCTTTTAAAGATCTTACAGTGGATGCTTAATCATGCAGGACTGTACATCCTAATTGAATTTTCAAAAAGCGATGACCGAGTAATTAGTTTAATATTGTACTGCAATGGATTGGTTGCTAATGCCCATTGTACATATTCAGTATGTATATCCACATCTACTGCCTAAATAGTACTAATACCATGAATCAGATATCTGACTAAAACTTATTTGTTCAATCTATGATACATGTATATAATGTATGCATTAGAGTATTTAATTAATTAATATGTGTGCATGTACAAAGTACAAGTAGATACTGTATGAAACTACTTTCTCTATACTTTACTTTTATGGGCACTGTAGTACATTAGTGTTATGGAATATATAACAAATTGCATGCAGTGTTTGCCAGTCATGTGTATGTAAGGAACATGGTTATATGTATTGTAGAAAGCTAGAGCAGTGGTCTCCATACTTCTTTAACTGAAGTGTATCCTTACTCTGACCCTTCTTTCAGTATTTTACTTCCGTAGTTTTGTGTGTAAACCTAACTCAGATTATCCTTATCATTACCATGTGTCAGCTCACTCATTTTCTCATTCCTCTCTTTTAGGCTTTGTTATTATAAGCCTGTCCATAACTAAATTTAATTTTTATACAGTGAATATTACTGTCACATGCTAAAGCAAATGGGCTACAATTGCAATAAAAAAAACTTATGTATATACTAATAACAGAGATGTCATCTTAACTACATAGTTTTACTCATTTGTGTAATTAGTTTTTTTTTTTTTTCATTATTATTAATAACAGCTTGCCTACCCACAGTGAGACATTATTTTATCACAATATTACGTGTTTTTCTAGTTGAGTATCTTTGGCATAAAGGATACAACGAGGTGGAAATGTGTTTTTAAGAGCAAATTTCAGTAACTTTCTTTGGTATGAAACTTTTTCTTTTATTGTAGGAGCTGAGAAATGATTTTCTATCATTAATGGCATTTATAAGAATTGAGTATAAAAATAATTTTTATTTAAAATTTCATCAAAACTTGTGAATTTCTAAACACAAATGTACCGTCTTCTGAAAATCTGAGTTTCTATGAAGACAACTGATCTGTATCTTGTTAATGAATATGTAGGTTTCATTTCTGTCCAGCTCATAACCACTCAAGTAACTATAAGAGTAGTTGTACTATAACTTTTTAATACAGTGTGCATATCTACACAAAATTTTGCAGTTTACTAGTAAACATTACAAGACTTTAATATGCAGAATGTCAGATTTTTGAATTGAAAGAATTGCCCTTACATTCTTTCTTTTTAAATATAGGCAATTCAATATGCAAAGCAATTTTGATTTTAAGTAAAAAACTACTTTTATACATCAGAAAATTCACAAATTCCATTTGTGAAATATAACTTTCAGGTAAATAATATATATAAAATTTAGAACTTTATCTGTAATTTTCTGTAACTTATCTCTGTATGGGTTTGGTCGAACTGACCATCCTCGTAAACTCCATTAAAAAATCAAACAAACCAGGAAGTTTATTTAAATATTGCTTTTTACATTCTATAACTATTGCAAAATGTAACAGGAAATCACAAATGCTTTTTCTAAATAGCTTAATATCTCATAACATTTGTATATTTTTTTATATTTATTTTTATTTTGATTGACCTTTTAGCTGTGTCTGACTAACATTACAGGTGTTACAGTCACATGGTGCACATAACATCTCATATTACCATATCCAATAGCATAAAACTGGACTCTACAAAGTTCACTGTCTTAGTTTTTTTCTAGTGGATTAGTATTTTGTAAATTACAATCACATTTCAGTTACAGTACAAAATGTGGGCATTTGTGTCGATATATATTATTGCTATTTACAAATAGCTTCTTAAATTTCAGTTACTTTTCTTACAATATAGAACAGTAAGGAAACAAATGTAAAAACATTTCTACTACATATGACTGTTACAGAGTTTGTACTTTTTTTTTTCCCATACCTAGCATGCTAAGCCTTGTCAAATTTCACACTTGAAGGATGTAAAATAAAATAACTATACCAGTACCATGTAATTCAACTGTAATTTATAAGGCTTAATAAGGTGTATTTGATCCTAAAAAAGTATTTTTTGATAACTATTTTGTCTTACCTTTCTTTAATTTTAAAACTTAAAAGAAAAAGTTAAACTTGGTAAATAGACACGTTACAAAAGCTGGGAGCATCATTTGTGTGTATGGATGGGATTCTGAGCTTTTGATTCGTAATAAATTTAGGATACAGTGAAGTGAATGTACATAAATAGGGTTTTCCAAAAATCGAGTGGGTGGTACTACTATGTTTGGTTTGGTAAGTATAGAGATATCTCAGTAAATAGTGAAGATGGGTTGTTCTTATTTTATATTGTAGCTTGTCAATACTGATAATTTGAAAATCTATTTCATAAGAAATTATTATTATAAGCCTTGCATTTGAACATCAGCACATTTAATTTGAACATACCAAGTGGCACACTTATATCAACATTCAAGAATTTGTGTTTTTAATATTCACTTTAAGATTAAGAGATTAATTAATATATAATATTAAAATTTAATTTATAATCCAAACTTTGATGTCAAACTCATTGCTATACATTCATAAAATAGTAGTTCAATAAATTGTTAAATGTAAGTCTGTGGACATGACATGCCCTCTGACCTCTTCCCCTGGGAAAACTATTAGCTTTTGAGTTAAAACTAAACTTTTATGCTGTTGATCTTTTGATATTTTTATTATTTTGAGCAAATTGATCACATTCCATATATTTGCAGACCCATAATGTGGGGTATTATTCTCCATTACTATCATATCTTTCAATCATCTTCTACTCTTAAAAATTACCAATTTTAGTGAATAATATGAAGGAATTCTGTTTGTTAGAGCTGGGGGGGACTCGGTCATTATAATTCATTACCTATGAGTATCGGTTACATTAATTAGTATCGCAAAATTAATTTACTAATAGAAACTATTAGCAAATCAGTTATCATGAAATTAATCAAATTTTTGAAATTAGTGTTTCCAATTATTACAATTTTTAATTTTTCCAACTATTGAAGTTTCATATGAGAATAACTGATGAAAACTTCAGTGTAATTGATTAAGAAACTTGACAATTATCAAATTTGACTTGTCTTGCTCTAATATAAAAGTTTTAGTTTTTACAAAATGTATTAATATTAAATTTGAAAGATAAACTCCTGTTTTTGTGTGTCTTGCCTGTAATGGAAGTGTTAACATGCTTGAAAAAGCATGACAGGTTTGAGATACTGCTATTTTGAAAACGAACTTAAACGTAATAAGAAACAAAGGTTTGATGTTACAGCTACATTATTTCTTGATAAATAAAATGTTCACAGTACAATTGTAAGTTTATAGTATGAATCTACTGTGGAAGCATATTTTATATCCAATTTACGTAGAATAGTTACATTTGTACCAACTCTAAATTCTTTTAAATGAAGCATTCAAACTAGATTCACCATGCAGTAGTTGAGGTAGTTACTGTTTATGAAGTGTGTGAATATTTTAGCTCTAGAAAATTTCATTGTACATCAGGGAATAGCCTTGAAATTGTGTGTAAATGTAAATAGTGAATATGCAAATGCTAGAGAACTTCTGAAAACATGAGAGCAGGGTGTTAATTTACTTTAAATAGTAATAGATCAGAATGATTTTGTTGTAAAACCTGTCAGTGTATGTATAATCTATTTTAAAATGTTTATTTGCCCATGTAATTAGTAGAAATTTCTCTTGGATGTGTTCCAGTGGTAAGTTCAGTGGTTAAGGATAGTATTTCAGGGTATTTCTAATTTTACTGACTTAATTGTTGTTAAAAAATTAAACTGGTTTGCTTTTTTCAGAAAATTAAATATATATATTTATGTTTTTCTGTGTTTGCTTTTTCAGCATGGAAGGTGGAGAATTGTTTTCTCGAATTCAGCAGCGAGCAGAAGGAGCATTCACAGAACGAGGTAAACCAGTTTTTTTATCTTGTCATAGTGCTATATTTAGGAGCTATGCTGACTTCAAGCATGTCTTAAAGGAGTGTCAATCTAGGGTTTGCAAACTTATCAATGTCAACTAATTTGATCACTGTCAAATTTTGTTAGTAAAAACTGTCTGTAAGAATTATTTTTTTTCTGTCTTTACATTCAAAAATTGTTTTCAAGTATTATTTTGCTCAGTATTTCTTTTAAAAAAATGTAGCAAAGTCCTGTTTTTGCCTAATTTTCTAACTTATGGCAATTCTTTTTTGTATATAAAATCAAAATGGTATTAATCCATTTGCAACAGGTGATGGGTCAAAAGTCATTTCATCATGTTTTTTGACTTTTATTCAAAATTTTATAAAACTACTATTTTATGAATTTATGTCAGTAAGTCTGCTACCAAATTGTAGATTTTCATTCAAATTTTTGTAGTATTAATTAATTTCTTAATTTAAATATAAATGTTAAAAGAACATGCCTAAATGTTGATATCTGGGAGTCACGTGGTATGTTGAATGTATCACTAAATCTAAAGTTGTACAAATTTGGAACTTAAATTGCCAATATTGACAAACTAGAATATAAAATAATAACCTCGTATCTTTTTATTTTACCAAAATGTGGTTTATGTATTGAATCAAACACACTGGTCTCATTTAAAACTTTCCATTTTTGGAAATAGTCCCTTATATACACTTATTTCAACATATGGCATATTTATAACCAGTTGACAGTTCAGAATATCCTGCTACTGGTTTTCTCAGCAATTTTAACCTGTAAAAAGGTTACCATGTTCTTTCAAACCAAGATTTTAAGAAGGTAGCTTATGTCTTTTAGTCTGGTCAAAATTTCTTATTGTTTTTAGATCTAAATACAACTTAGTGCCTGATAAGTTATAGTAAAATTCTTTGGTATGGATATAGTAATTTATGATATTCTGTTTCAAAATTTTGAAAGGCTTAGCAACCTATGTTGAACAGCAATCATGTTTTCAAAGATTGTAGCTAGAAGAGATAATCATTTGTTTTATTTCTTTATTTACTGTTCTTTATTTTAGGAAAAACAAGTGTAATAACTTATTTCTAAGTAGTAATAATCTATATACATATATAATAATTGAAATGTGACTGTATGTTGCAAAGTATTATTAGTCCATTTAAACACAGTGAAGATAGGACTTTGTAAAGACTGATGATTTAGGTTGATCAAGTTGATAGTTCCCACTTAGTTAGGGTAAAGAAAGTATAAACTTTTAATGAAAACAGACATTTGAAATGTATTTTGGAGGTTTATATTACACAAATAATTTGAGATTTTTGGGATGAATTATAGTTTTTTAATCATAACATGAAAATCACTTCACACTAGTAACAGAACAGACTTTTATATTTTTACAAACAAATCTTTAGTAAAAATTCTCCATTTAAAAACTGATTTTTGTGTGTAGAAAAGGCTTGAGTCCTAGGAGGTTTTAGAGGTTAAATACTTAATGTGTGCAAATATGTATACGAATCACAAAAAAAGGTTAATTCATTCTTAACAAAACTGTGTTTGTATAGACTCATCAGAAAATATCTTGTACAAAATTTGTTCAGAAAAATTCCAACTAATGCATTTTATGTGTACAGCTTCTTTTCTACATTATGAGAGAATATCTGAATTAAACATTACATAAACAGAAACTTGTAAGAAATAACTATTTTTATCATGTTTTTAAGTGTTTGTGAACTTTTTATTTTGAAAGAGGCAGCAGGAATCATGAAAGAAATTTGTGAAGCTGTCGCACACCTTCACAGAATGAATATTGCTCATCGAGATCTAAAGGTATTGCATAAATGTTTGTATCTAAAGGTATCAGCATGTAAACCATACTCTTAATCATTTGGTATTTCATAAGAATTTAAACTATAAATAACTGGCTAGAAAGTTGGTAGTTGGGTTAAATGGTCTTGGTTGTATAATATGTAACTTAGAATATACTTTAAACAATTTTCAAAAGTGCAGGTAGGAAGAAAGGGAAAGGATACTAAATTCTCTAAATCCACTCAAGATTTGGATACACAGTCTTTATTCTACAGTTTTTAACCATTATGCATATTCAGATTTTTACCATACCATAGATTCGAGTTGTGTAAAAAGGATCATTTAAGAATTGTTAGTCTGCTGACCATATTCAGTTGGATTATTTAAAAAAAAAGTTATTGCATTTTTTATGACCTTTTGCTTGCTTTTGATTTGTACAGAGTCAATTGTATTATATATTAATTGTTTTTTGTTCTTTTTTTTGTTTACGTAGTGAAATTTGTTGTTTTTAAAAAATGAACAAATAATTAAACTACCTCTAATAGAGATTATTTTTCCTTCAATGTGTTTCTTTCTCAGTCAGTTTTACTTTAACCAAGTTTTTAACTGAGTTTTAAAATGATCAGTGTATTCTACACATTGCAGAGAAGCAAAGCTTAAAGAATTAATTTTTTTTTGAAATATCAATTTTTAAAAAAAAATCGTACTAATAATAGTGACATACACAACTTTAATGATGTGATAAACTTAAATGTATATGTCACTTTATTGTCTAAATAAAAGAAAGTATACTTGAACAGTATATTTTGTGCCTTCCAGTAATTCATAAAACAAACTTCTCTTTTCAAGTAATGTAACAGTTGAAATTAGCTTGAATTACGAATTTTTCCATAGTGGTAAGCTTAGAATAGTCTGTTACTCGAAGTGGACCACTTGTTAATGATCTAGTGTCAAACATTTAATGAAATCAAAAGAAGTTTCTTTGTCTTTGCTCTGTAAGTTGTGTGGCTTGGAATGGTCTTAAATCCTAAAAAGTAATAATAATAATAAGTAATTTTTATAGTATGATTTTATATCATGATTGACTTAGTCCATAAATGTTAAAGAAGTAAAATTAGGCTTATATTTTATGAGTTTGACAAAAATGTACAGTTTTATTCCTATTCAACATACTTGCTTAGAATTGTGTGAAATATTTCTTCAATTCATATTTCATTATGTTGCTTCTACAGGTGAATCGGCATATCAGTTGAAAAATAAAAATTTTGTTGAGCAAATGCTGGGCATTTAAATGCATAAAATATTGTACATTCATCATAGATCAAACATGATTAAAAATTGTTAATTCAAACAGGGAAATAGGGACTGCCAAAAAAGTGCAGAAGCAAGTTGAATCAAAATGCAAAGATTATATTTTCAAGCCTATAACTAGGGGCTCTAAACAAAAACAAACTACATTTAAATTTTGTCTACATTATGTATCTCAAGCCATCTTGAGATACATGTTTATGTCAAATGTGTCTACATTAGTTCCTCAAGCAACAAATTCCTATTTTAGATTCCACGAAAATTGATAAGTACTGTAGACATGAAATTAAAATAGGTATTTGTATCTTGGGAAAAGATGTAGAAACAATGTCAAGTCTAGTTTATTTACTTTTTAAGAGTTGAGACTAAAATAAAAGAAAGATTTATTGAATATATTTGAATTTTAGGAATAATTGTTTTGCTTAATGATATAAATGAATGTAAATGTTGCAATGAATAATAAGTACTTGGTTATTAAATATAATATGTTTAGAATAAAAGCTTTAAATTTTGGTACTGCTTTTGATACAAATACAAATAACTTGCATCACCATCAACCAAAATGCTTAAAATAAATATTTTGTTATAAAGTAAGTGATTTGGTTTTAGAAATGGAAATATATTTATTTTATATATTGCATGAACTGTTAACTGCCAAAAAAGTTAACCAGTTTTATTTTAATTAGCCTGAAAATCTTCTCTATTCTCAACCTGAACCTAGTGGAACTCTAAAGCTTACAGATTTTGGTTTTGCTAAAGAAACAACAAACATAAACTGTCTTCAAACACCTTGTTATACCCCATACTATGTTGGTGAGTTGTTGCTTTTGTATAAATTAACTTATTTATGGTTTTCTGTTCAATGTTGAATAGAATGACACTTCTTTCACTTTACGTGATAGGCATAAGTTGAATTTTTTGCTGTTTTGGATCCTAAGTTTTGTGATTTTTATTTTTATTCCTTAAAAGAAGTTGTTCTAGCTTTTCAGAGTCAATAAAACTACTCTAAAGAAATATTTTCTCAAACTTTGCCACAGTGTTGGTTTTTGCAGTATAATAAACCATAGACAGTAAGATTTTGACTTGTTATAATCTCTTTAATAATGTTCATTAGCATTTCAGTAATTATGGTTAAATCTTGATAAAAATGTTAAACTTAAGGTTAAAAAAATATTCAGACAAAATTTTCAATTTACAGATTATATTTACTAGTATTTAAAAAAAAATATTGAAAGTGCAGTGTTTTGCTGTATTGATTTTTATGTGTATATATATTATTCTGTAGCACCTGAAGTTCTTGGTCCAGAAAAATATGACAAATCTTGTGACATGTGGTCATTAGGAGTTATTATGTATATACTGTAAGTAAACTTGTAGTTTTTTTAATAGTAGCATCAATATTACATATACAATAATAGAAATAATTATGAAAAAACACAAACAAGATGCATACAAATTTCACAAATGAGTTATCAGATCTAGATGGTGACTTTATTAAAACTTGTCATGGGTAGTACAATGTGATCATGTTGTGACTTTTCAGGTAATTATATTAAAAATTTAATTTTACTGCTTTATTATATATAAAAAAACATGGTTTGTAAATATTTTTTATAAGTAAATATTTTAAGAAATCCTCATTCTTTCCTAGTATGAATATTGTGGTATTTGTTCTAAGTCTTCCCATTTCTCTAATTTATTTACTAACCCTCTGAGAAGTACAGAGTTTAATGTAAATTACTAATAATATAGATATTACCCAGCCAGAGCATAGTATTTATGTCATTTATTATTTGTCTGTAGAGCCTTAAACTAGAAAATCAGTCTCTTTCCATGCCCACCTGTCAAACCAGTAGAGAGAGCATATCCTCATTTCTGTTTAGATTCCTCTGTGCAAAGGAATGAATTTGATGCAAATGTATAAGTAGAGAAGTGAAAACATCTATTCTGCTTTGAAATAAAGCCATGACAGATATGCAGGTTTTTTATTTTCATGTTCAGTCATAGAACTTGGTTGTGAAATTTTAGTTTCATATGGCTTATAGGAAAAAAAATTTAAATGGAGAAATGTAAAAGAAATACACAGTACACCATTAATATTACACAGTAATGCATCATGTGAATAAGCAAAAGAAAATCTTACCCAGATCTTTTTGGTTTTTCAAACTTGCCCTCATTATACTAATGAAATGTTTTAATTTCTTGTAGTTTGTAGGGAAATGTCTCAAAAACTGCATACTATACTTGAGCAAGGTATTTCTACAATTGCTTCTCTCTTATTCAACATAGATATCTTAAATTACTCTTACAAGTATAAACTACAAACAAGATAAGAAATAATTCTTCTCTGCTTTTCACTTTCATTGTAATGGATCCTTAAATGTCAATTCTAATTTTTCTATACAGTGAATTGTTTGTTAACTTTTTATTTTTGCTACATCATTCTGTTTGGTACTTATATGATTTAACCAGTAAAATTTGTTGACACTCTAAAAAAAATGTGTAATAAAAAATATTAAAACATCATTATTTTAAAAAATTAAGAAATGTCTCTCAAACAATTTGGTCAGTTTGAAGTTTTTCATAAAATCTTTTTCTCTAATTGTTATTTTTAACGCACATTTGTCAAAAAAATATGAATTGCATAACACTATTGTTTTAAAATACTGGTGTTTTCAAAAAAGGGGGCTCTAGTTGTACATGTGTGACTAGTAGGCATAAGTCAATGCTTATTGCTGTGTAGGGCTTCTACTTGTAACATGAGTGAAATTGAACATTATATTTCCAGTTCATAATTTTGTGTGTCCTGGAATACACTGTATGGTCTTCTGAAATGAAATGTATTTATGTTATGTTTTGTAAAAAATGTTACTTTATATATCAGATTTAAATGTAATTAATATATGCACGTGATCTTCTATATTTTCACAAATAAAATCTCCATAAACATTATACTAATACAAGTTCCATAATAGTGACAACTAGTATAACAACTCAAAAAATAAATAAATAAAATACAACTGTATTATATCAGTATCAGCAAAACTTGTAATGAAGATAAGTTCCAAGAACAAGAATAAATTTCAAAACAAACTCTTTGTTGCAACAACCAGTAGCTCAATGGTAAATCTAAGTAGTTATCATGCTGAAAATTTGATTTAAATACCTGTTTAGCACAACACAGATAGCCCATTGAGCATCTTTATTTTTAACAATAAATACACAAATAGTTTGTTTTAAATTACCATTTAACGAGAATAAACTGGTGTTTAGCGGTCGGGATGAACAAGAAAGAATTATAAGATAACCAGGAATTGATGGTTACATATTATAGGGACCAAATGGCCGACTAAAAGGAAACAGATAGTCAGCACTTAGGAAAACATTTTATTATAAGCATAATGTGAAGAAATATTTATAACTATTGTATAGTCTCCTTATAAGTCACAGTGAACACATAAATAAATGAAGGTCTTTTTTAGCTTTTTTTTCACTTGATGCATTTTGAATATATACATTAGAAGGTTCTTCTTGAAATATTAGGTTATTATATTTGCAACAAAGTGTCTGAACAGCATTCTTTGTCCCAGTAAAGTTTTGTAGTTTTCACTAAATCGGAAAATAATCTGAGTTTTTATTTTTAGTATGCCTGGCTAAGAATACTTGAAATAAGAATTCAGTTCAAACATCATAAATTACTATATAATATTTTATTTTAGTATGTTTATAATAAAGAACAATACAAACACCAAAAATAAATCTGTAGAACAATCCATACTTCTACAAGTGCATAAAATTGATATTTTAGATAATACAGATCATATAGTTACAAAATCAAGAATACCGAATATAACAGAACAATTCTATGTAGATCATTAATAAATTTGAGGACTAGCAACCTGTGTGGCTGTGTTGTTCATGAGCAGAAATCAATTTTTGCTCTTACTAGTTTTATGATTCTGTTCTGCTATGATTGGCTTGTATGCATAATCAAAATATTAGATTTACCAATTGCTGAGAAAAATTCATAAGAGCATAGGAGTTATTGTTGAAAGAAAGTTATATGTATGTCACTGAGCTTATCAATGCAAAAGGGGTCATTCTATGTAAGCCCCTTCCCTTTATACTGGACCATCAACTAATAGCAGCATAACATATGCATTAATGCCATCTATTTGTGTAAGTCAGTAATAGTTAGCTCTGAAGGAAAATACTAATTAATTAATAATATACTGTTTCAAGTTTTCGTTATTTACCAAATTACTCATTTAGGTTTGTATTTATTTTAATTTCAGCATTTTAATTAAAATATTCAAAAAGTCATCTCTCTCAAAACTTGGCCTGGCATGACCAGTGGTTAAGGTGCACAACTCAATCTCAGGGTTGTGGGTTTGAATCCCCATCTTGCCAAACATTCTTGACCTTGTGATGGTCAGTCCCACTATTTGTTGGTGAAAGAGAAGCCCAAGACTTAGCAGTGGGTGATGATGACTAACTGCCTTCCCTCTAGTCTTACACTGCTAAATAAGGGATGACCAGCGCAGATAGCCCTCGAGTAGCTTTGCATGAAATTCAAAGACAAACCAATGTCTCAAAACCAAACATTACTCTTGAGACACAGTGTTTATATTCATGAAATATTTCATTTTTTTATTTTTACTGCAAGCATTATACTGATTTTTTTTTCTTAATGTAAACATTTTGTTTTCCCTCCATCTTTCAGGCTTTGTGGTTTTCCTCCCTTTTATAGCAACCATGGGTTAGCTATCTCTCCTGGAATGAAAAAGAGAATTCGGGCAGGACAGTATGACTTTCCTCACCCTGAGTGGAAATGTGTTACACAAGACGGTAAGTCTAAATCATTTCTTTATGTTTACCACTAACAGTGAAAGTTGTTGGAGCAGGTTTCATACATTTACTTTAATATGTGTCAGTCTTTTTTTATACTAGTGGTCAGCTTGCTGTCCTTCTAAAATTATTTACACCACTAAAATGCAAGTAGAATAAAAAATCATCATGTCTTGCATATGAGTTAGTATTCTATCAGTTTTAGTTTATTTTTGGTGAAATCCCAAAAACCTACAAAGTAGCTGTGACAAACAGACTCTAGCCTGCAGTCTTATGATTGGGAAGTATTATTCTAGTGTGAGGAATCTTTTTGTAGTTATGTGTAAAGTAATTCTTTAGAACTTGTGTAAAGACCCACTTAATCCACTTTGAACAACAATAGAATTGGTTTTAAAAATTTTTAAAGCTGAACTGTGGTGGTATTCATCTTGGACTTTCAACAGAAATATACATAATGTTTTAAAAGATTGATAATTATTTAACAAAGGGTAGAAAAATTAACTTGCAATAAATTTTGTGTTAAAACAGATGCTTTCACATGAAAATAAACACGGCTTTTATTTTAGTGCCTCTCATGCATTGCAGGTTTATAGGATTTTACTCCAGTATTTTCCTGCAACCAACTCTTAAATGCTAAACAGTAATGTCTCTAAACAAATTTACTTATGTCAAACGAATTAAAATTACATGCTTGAGGTTTAGTTTTATCTAGTAATTTATGCAATTTTGTTGAGTGGTTAGGGACTCATAGCTACTTCAAAAAAATGTTATTGGTTGTATTTGTCAAAATATCAGTTTTTTAAAACTTTTTTTCAATTTAATACTGCACTTTGAAAATTGTCTTGCATTATTGATCAAGTGCTTAGGTTTAGAATTAATGTAATTTTTTTTAAGGCTTTCCAAAAGCCCCAAGAAACTTGGTGTCATGACTGAAAGTCATTAACAGGATGTGCAATCAACTGTTGATTTAGTGCATTCTAATTACAATTAGTGGTAGTTCTTTATATGTATTGCATTATAAATAAATTTTCTTTTTTGTTGTTGTTGTTTAAACAGGATAATATTCTTTGATAGATTGTTTAACCACAGTATTCATGATCAAACTTAGTTGAATGAATGGCAACTGCCTGTTGTAGAAACACGAGTGTAGAGGACAATGTTCCAAAAGTCTTCTTGAAGATAGAAGACTTCCAAAATATCATTTTCTCCCTTTGTGTTTCTACAACAGGCAGTTGCAACCCATTCAACTAAGTTACATCAGGATAACATCCATTAAATAATTTTCTTTAAGTTATATTACTTTTGAGTTATATAGTTAACTTTGTTTTAGTTACAAGATAATGGCAATCACAGTTCTCACTTAAGCTAAATATTTCCAGACAATGGTGTAACCAAAATAAAAGATAAAAAAGATAAATTGATCATTCCTGTAATATGTTTGTTTAATTATCAAGTCTTCGTTAAAAATAAAGAAATAAATAAAAGATACTGCTACGTTTTCTCAACTATTTCATTGTAAAAAGGTATCTAGGAAAAGAAGAAAGAGATAAACAGGATGCAGACTTTAACAACTAGCTCAGTCAAATTAACTTTGTAATTTGATTAACAAGGAAAAAGTTAAAAATTCAATAACAGTATTCTGATTAGCATTGCTGTTTAACCAGTTAGGATTAATTCAGGTGAAGACAGTTAATAACTAAATGTTTCCGAAATAGTGTTTGTGTATTTTGTATATCTTAAGAATTTCATCAAATCTCATTTCTCATATTTTTATTATATAGATGATTGAACTAACTTTGGTGTATCAACAATACATTTAAGATTCATAACACAAAAATCCATGGTGTGATTCCATGCTGTGTACATGCAAGTAATCTAATGTGGGTTTATGCTAAAACAATCTCCAAAACACAAGTTTTGTTTGCTTAAATATTTGTATTTTATTTTAGCTTCTGAACATTCTAATTAATTGGGTTATAGTGAACTTCATGTTATTATTTGGAAGGGAACCTTGAGACAATATTTGAATAATTATGAGTTAACTTCCAATTTTTATAACTAAATACATGCTAAGAAATTCTTCAATTTAATGTTTTTGTTACACAGTTTAAGTGACTATTTTACATCCATCATTTCCTTTTCCTCAAAATTTAATGATAGTTAGTTATTTCTTTGTCATGTTTGTACAGAATTTGTTTTATTTAGCAAAAGACTTGATACATGGCCTGCTGATGACTGACCCAGCTCAGAGACTGACAATTGAGGAAGTTCTCAGCAATAAATGGATAGCTGTAAGTGTATTTTCTGAATAAAATAAACCATTTTAAGGCAGTATTTCTTTGATTTTTTTAAAATTTTTTTAATCATCAACTTGTGCATAAACAGTTTTATGAGAGTTTAGTAGAAAATAGTTTATTCTGAAGAGGCTGGAATGGGTATTAAAATTGTAATTAAAATAAAGTACAGAACAATGTTTCAACTGTCTTAAATCATTTTTGGGTTAACAAAGAGAGTTAGCAACTGATCGTTGCTGGGCACATGTCTTAGGGATGGTCATTATTATCTCTCTGTTGACCTGAATATGATCTGAGAAGATTGAAATATTGTTCTGTACTTTATTTCAATTAAAGTTTTAATATCCATTCCAGCTGTTGTTAGAATACATTTTCACTCCAAGTGGGTTTCTCATCATCATGAAATATTTAGTCTGTAAACTAGTAGCCCAAGAGTTGGCAGTGGATGTGATGGCCTTCCCTCTAATCTTATACTGCTAAATTAAGGATGGCTAGTGCAGATAGCCCTTGTGTAGCTTTGCACAAATTTCAAAAACAAACAAACCAACCAGCTGAAGTTCCATATAATTAAGAATTAAATGGATCAATAACAAAGGATAGTCAGCTTGAGTGTTTGTAGAAGTGAATACACTTTTCCACATTCCTCTACATTGTTTTTAATAACTGGGATGATTCAGTTAGTTTTCTAACTTACATTTTCAAATATCCAGTTAGATATTTTTTACCTTGCAACAACATTTCACATTGTATCATACTGTAACTTTTAAAAAAAATGACTGGACTCGTAATATTTCTTTATCTTTTTTTCTCCCTGAATTCTTTTGATTTCTAAATAGCTAGAACTAAAAAGATTGGGGTCTAGTTCACAGACAGAGGAAAGTTTGGTGTCTTGGTATGCTATCAATCCTGGTTTTCTATTTTAATTTTTCAAAACACCAACTGTAGATATGAGGTACGGGTCCCATGTATCCATGCCTAGCATCACCTATAATTTGTAACAATTCAAAAGTGAATTATGAAGGTCAGTTAACATTTTGCATTTTTCTCAAGTAATACTGTTTCTATTCTATCTACAAATGAATTATGTTTTATGTGTACTGTTGACAGGAAAAGTTCAAAAATATTTTTTATTAAAAACCTATTTTCAACTAACTTATGATTTTATTATGGGCCTAATTTTTGAAATTAACTATAACACCTTCTTATGCAGAAATACACAGAAGTGCCAATGACTCCATTATTTTCAGTGAAGGTATTGAAAGAAGAAGGTGATGTGTGGCCAGAGGTTCAGGTGAGTGTTGTTGCTGATGTAGAAGGGTAAAAGATGACATATAGCCAGAAGGGTTAAGTGGGTTTGATTTTTAACTGTGACATAGCAGCTCTCAGAATGGCTCTGAATTTTTCATTGTAGTTTTATCTTGTAGTTCCATCATCTCTCGACTAATTTGAGGTCTAATTACTCTTTTGGACTCTTTATGTCATACCTTTTTGACTGATGTATTTAACCATGGCTAAGGTCTCATAGATTACTCTGATTCTGTTTAAAAGAATTTAATTTGAGGATAGGGACCTAGAGATCTTGGTGAGTAATAAAATCGAATTGGGCATGCATGCACCACACACTCAGTATTGCTGGTGCACAAAAAAGCTAATAAAGTGGAAAAAATGTCTTTTAGATTAATTTACTCTAATCCTGCCTAAAGAATTTCAAAAGCCATGGCTATTAAGGATTCTCTCTTATTCATGTAGGAAAATTAAAAATGATTTATTTTCAGAAAATTAAATGGGTTTTATTTTTATATGTTCAGAAGAATAAATATAGTGTGGATAAATATTTAAATGTTTCATTTCTTGTGTGTGTATTGCAGCAAATATGTCTTCTGTTTTAGTGAACTTTTTTCTTTCACCCTTCTACAGGAGGAGATGACCCAAGCTTTAGCCACTATGAGAGTTGATTACGATGCAATTCATCTGAAAAACTTAGAGAAGTCCAATAACAAATTGCTGAACAAACGCAAAAATCAAGCCCAAACAGCAAAATGACAACAAAATTAAAAAAAAAAGATTTGGTCTATTGATAAGCCACTTCATCCAGTGGAATCTACTTTTATATTTACTCTGTTTTACTATAACCCTGAAAGGCTTAGTGATGATAGTAGGCCTAGTCATGTATGGTAGAGTAGTCATGGCATTAAAACTTAAAGTTGCCAAGACAGCTTGGAACAAAACTTTTTTTTTATTTTGCAATTCCTATCCTTACTCAAAGACTTTGTTTTGCTGAAGTTTATGGTACTAAATATCTTATGTTACACTACTGTGAATATGGGTTTTATATATATATATTTTTTACATCAGTCATGTTCTGTCATTGACAAATAGCCCAAAGGAATAGATCATAAAAAGAAAGATGCTTCTGAGAAGAAGCAGAACTGATGATTATGTATCCAGAAGTGTAAGACTCAGGTATTAGTTGATAGTTTATTCATCATAGATGAAATACAACCAAAACGTTTTCAATTTCTTGTTAAAGTAAAATAATGTACTTACTTAACCTTGTATTTTAGTACCATGCATTTTAAGCAGTACATAAGGTGCAGCTTTCTGGGATAGTAATTATGAAGTTTGTTTTAGCGAGCTCAGACCCTGTACGTTTTTCTTATGTGTATATTATTGCATGGAATATATTTGTCTTATACTACATTTTTTGTAGATGATATGTTACTTCTAAGCTTAAAAATGAAAAATGGGGTCTATGGGTAAAATACATGTATTTTCAGAGATGTAAACTTTGAAAGTATAACATGTGTTGTTTATTTTCCATCAGCAGTTTAATAATAGAAAAATGAAATCATTTGCATTATTTAGTAGGATTTTAAAAAGATAACCAGGCAGTGCTATTTTAGAATTCAAAGTTTATTGCATGTTTTCTAAACGTTTGTGCCAATATACACAGTTTGTTTTAATGTTGTGGTTTATTTAAATGACATTCCATATTATCAGTAGTTGTGGATTTGTAATCAAGATACCAAAAAAAAAACACATTTGGTTTTAAAAAAGGAAAAAGGAAAAGATAAAGTTTTTTCTTTGAAGAAAATAGATTGAGGCAACATTGTAGTTTTTAAAATGTCTTTTTGTTTTAGTAGTAAAATTATTAAAATAGCCAATTCTAACAAACAAATTTTGTTCATATTCTTTTACTGATTTTGTTTGAATTTAAATTATTTTCATGAATTGTGAAGTTTTTGGTTTGTAAAATAAAATGAAAGAACAGTTAAGTGACAGTAACATATGTTTTGGTAATATTAATATTATATGCTGTGAAGCTTGATATTTCAGGTTGCCACTATAAAAAAGCATTTCAGCTTTGGTTGTTTGGACATGTTGGGTCTGTTGTGCATTGGTATTGATTTTAAGACTATTAGCAACGACTTACAACTGAAAGTTTTCTTGAAATGCTGTTTCTTTTCTTGGTTGCAATGTATGTTTTACACTAGTAAATTTTAGAAATGATTTGTAGTCAAAAGTCTGTTGTTATGGGACTTCATCTAATGCAAAGTACTACTGCATTCTATGATACAAAAACAATGTATCACATTAGTATTCCAAACAGTTATGAAAAAAGCATTTCTATTTGGAGTTTTTAGTAAAATAAGCATCAATTTATCCCAGAAGATTTGCAAGGTAAACTTTTAGTTTAAAATTGAAATTTTAAAGAATGAATGAATAAGTTAAAATTCAGTTGTGTTGAGAGGCAAAACAACAAACACATTTTAAATGCTGAATAGTTATTACCAACAAAACTTATTCCAGTTCACATTTAAATAAAGTGAAGAAACTGCTTGATTGGCTGAACAGTTAATATACTTAAGTATATAGAAAAAAGTAAATGATTTTCAAGTATATGAAAGACTTCCATGTAGTAATTTTTGCCAGAGGATGAAGTGTGATGAAACATTTTATTATTGGTGATGGGTAACTTAGTAATTTTTAACTGTCTGATTATTTTGGATGATTAAAACTAAAATATATACATCTTGAAATGTATATAATTGTATAAATATCTATTCTAACTTTCAAGTGATTTATGCATGTTGCAGTATCCTGTTATATTTTTAATAAGGCAAAGTTTCAAGGATGTGATGAAGTAAGTGGATTTTTTATGAGAAAGTTGACTCAAACATACCATTTCACAAAAAGACTACTGATATAAGATGGCCATAAGAAAGCAAAACATCGGTTTACAGTTGTATCAATGTTACATAAAGGAAAGGGTAACTATAAATTGTACTGGAAGTTATAAACTGTTATTAATAAATAGAAGGAATTATGCTGCCATTTGATCAATAGAAAACTGCAATAAACTCAAAGCAATAAATAAAAATGGGAAATGCATTGGTGTATAACTTGTGAAAACGATTAATAATCTAAATATCACAAGAACTAAAAGACGGTCAGAGAGACAAAATAGTTCTGTTGTGCAGCATCAGTGGTATGCATGCAAGATATTTTAACTTAGTCATTATCAATCCATCCTTTGTAAGTGATGAAAAACTACAATCTATTGGGTTGCCAGACGTGTTTAGGCTAATTTCGTAGTGTTCACATTTTCCCTCTTAAATGCTAAAAAAGTTCTTATTTTTATTTTTCCACTTTCTTATTTTCATCTTTCGAAGCTCTATTCAAATAAGTGGTTGAGTCTAAAAATGCAAAATGCATATTTTTTCCTTATGTTCATTGGTCTTAAGATTTTGGCCAGCAGTGTATGTTGTTATGAATAGTTAATTACCTGGCTACATATAGGAATGGCTTATTACTGCAGCAAGTAAAGTGTAAGTAACGCTATGATTGAATTGCGTACGTGCAAGATTCAAAGGTGTGTTTACCAATACATGAGAGATTTCTTACTGAGGATTGTGCAGACAACCTAGTTTGTGTATTTATGAGACCGTGTGGCTAATGGGGTCGGATAATAGTTGAGCAACGCCAATAAATACAAGTGATATATTCTCAGTTAACTAACCATTGCATGGAGTTTAAAAGTGCTGGTTAGTTTATTTGCACATGAAGTTTATGAAAAGCTGTAGCACTTCTTTTGTTATATAACAATAGAACAAGAAAAGAACGAATGTTTCAAAAATAAGACTGGGTGTTGCTTTAGTGTGTGCCAACACTATGGAAACCTATATCCCTATTTAGCCAATGGTACTTTGCTGAACTGGCTAAATCAAGACCCAAAACGTAAGGTGGTTGAATCAGAGCAAGATGAAGCTTTTGTTTTATTTCGCTTCGTAGATGAGAATAAAGCTGGAAATATTTATCTGACTGTTCAGGATAAGAAAGTGTAAGACACAGAGGCGAAACAACTTCAACAATCAGCGGAACTAACCACGATGACCTAATCCGTATAGCTGAGATTAACTTCGATCGTCAAACGTTAAGATAGCCGTTTTGTCTTAGGTATCGAATAATGAAGGTGGAATGTATGCAAAACCTTGTATTATTACTATTGATGGCTAAAACGGTAAGTTTTTAAAATAACTGAAAGGAGGTATTATCCTTGCTTTCGGTGATACACTATTATGTGATTTCCATTGTATTACCATGAAGCTGGGATAGTTAATATTAGTAGTTGTAATGCATAGTGATTAGAGATGATAGCTAAGAGTAAACATTCAGCTGAAAGGGTGTTGAAACCCTTATTTTTTAACTATCAGGAGGTATTTTAAGGTATAGTGTATGATCTGTTAAGTTGTCCAGAAATAACTGTTTTTGACCTGCGAAGTTTGGATAAGTATAAACCAGTATTGTAAAACATGCTTAAATCAAAGTAAGCACCATTTGCTTCAACACACTTTTGCTGACGTATAACGATGCTGTTTATGCTCCTGCTCTAGAAATCAGAGTTTCTATTGTCAATGAACTCCCTGAAAGCTTTTTCTGCAGCTGCCTGGTGTTTAAAGCGTTTATTTTTGGAAATGTTGTCAAAGTGCTTGAGAAAATGGTAATCTGTAGGGAAAAGGTCTGAGGAATAAGGTGGATGAGACAGAAACTCAATTTTTGAAGCATCATCATTGACACGTGGGGACGAGCATTCTTGTGAAGAAGAATAGGGTCCTTTGATTGACCAGAGATGGTTGTTTCTCGCACAACTTTCGATGCATTTCGGCCAATTCTTGACAGTATTTATCCGCTGTGATTCTTTTCCCTCGATTCAAAAGTTGTAGTGAATGATGCTGGCCACAGTCCACCATACAGTCACCATGACCTTTCTTTGGTGAAACTTAGGCTTTGAGATTGTTTTGCGATCGAGCCATTGTGCAGATTGTTTCTGATTGTCATACAGAATCCTCTTTTCTGTCACTATTCGTTTAAGAAATGGATCATTTCGGTTCTACGATAGCAGCGTAGAGCAGGTCTCATAACACCGATTTTGTTGATCTTCAGTCAGCTCATGCAGAACCCATTTATCCAACTTTTTCGTCTTTCTAGTTGTACTTAGGTGGTTGGTAGTGCTTGATTTGCTTGTGCCTAGCTTTTCTGCAAGTTGATGTACTGTTGTGTGAGGGTCTGTCTCAACTGCTTCCCTTAATGTGTTTCATCTAAGGATGGCTTCCTTCCACGACTTTCATGGCCTTCAAGACTTTCATATCTATGTTGAAACCAGTGCTGAACTGTACGTTCAGTAACAGACCCATGACCAAATGCCTGGTTAATGTTCCGTGTAGTTTCAGTAGCTTTTCGTCCAAATTTGAAGTCGTAGACGAAAATCGGACGAAGGTCCTTCTTGTCCATGCTGCTTTGGGATTACGAAACTTACTCTGAGTAGAGTTGAAACAGCAAGCAAGACACCTTGCAAGCGATAAATGTTGAATTAAATCAACCAACCAACCAACGATAATTTACTTAATATTCAGTTTCTAAATCTCATCGTGAGAATTCCGACATTTATTTCAAGAAAATCTAATACATTGTGAATTACCTCTCGATCACTGGAACAATAAGTTGGTCACAAGAGCGACGGGCTGAAAGAGATATGAGATTCTCTTACAGGCTACCAAGCAGTTTCACTGCAAGGTTGATCGATTGGAATTATACATAACGGGCTATCTGTGCTCTGCCCACCACAAGTATCGAAACCCGGATTTTAGTAGTTAGTCCGCATACATACCGCTGTGCCACTGGAGAGCGACTGCACGAAATGTATGTGATACTAGATGATGGTTACTCAGTTTACAGAATTAAGAAGTTCGAAAACTTATTTTCACAACTACTGAATAACGTTTTTCTGAAGCTAAATATGTTATGAGAATCGATAGTTGCGGTATTTTTAGACAAACCGATTTCTTAAATGCCATACAGGCAATACTGCAAATAACATCATTTTCGATCAAGAAATAATGGTGGGGTTATGTCGTTGATGACTTACGAAGTTTTAAGTTGCGACAGAAATATGCAGATTGGACAAATTAAATGACAGAACAAATAAATAATATTTATTCAGACAGACTATATAACAGTGTGAGTACCTACGTAGACAACTGGACGGTCTTCCCCACTAGATCTGCGATCAGTTCGCCAGCTTCCTGTCAAACGAATTCTGCCGAACTAGTCACGATGAAAGCCAAGTAGAATTGAATAAAGACAGCTTCTTGGATTGAACTTTTAACTTGTCTAGTAGATGGTGTCGCTTCATAACCTCTGTTTCCTAACAGCATAGGACGACTGTCAGTTTTAGTTAATGCAACACTTATGTAGCGCCGTGATAAAATAATGTATTAACTTAAGTATTCACTATGTCACATTGTATTTGACAATTGCTAGCAGTATTCGTGCTATTTTCACATTACTTTAAGTGTACATGTTTTACGACAAACACATGGGAATATGTATTCTGTCGCCAGATGGAGTACATATACACGTTGAGAAGATCCTACCTTGGGTTATTAATGTCTAAGCTAACCCCAAATTTGAAACTCTTTACAATAAAACATCTAACATGTTTATTGCAAGAAAACAGCACAATTTTTATTTATCAAAATTCTATGTCAACCCTCGTGAAATTTGATCCCAATTAACTTAGGCCTGGCATGGCCAGGTGGTTAAGGCACTCGACTCGTAATATGAGGGTCGCGGGTTTGAATATCAGTCACGCCAAACATACTCGCCCTTTTAGCCGTGGGGGCGTTATAATGTGACGTTCAACGTTGGTAAAAGAATAGCCCAAGAGTTGGCGGTGGATGGTGATGACTAGCTGCCTTCCATCTAGTCTTACACTGCTAAATTAGGGACGACTAGCGCAGATAACCCTTGTGTATCTTTGCGCGAAATTAAAAAAAAAACTAAGCCCAATTAACTATGTATTAAACACGCAGCTTGTGTTTATACAAGTAGTGGACAAAACAAAATGGTAAATAAGCAACGAAAATTGTATGCAATGCAGAATTTAACACGCATGTGTGGTTCATCCATTAATTAAGTAAATAACATCTCAGTGTGCATAGGATCATGTAAATATCTTGGTTAAGATATGGGTGATTTTGAAAGAGGGATGATGTTCATTGGGTGGGGCCTTCACTGACCAAAACAACTTGATGTTTCACGAGATATGATGTCTATGGTGATATCAGCTTGGAACTCCGAGAGAAATACATCATCAAAAAAAGGCAGCAGCCGGTGGAAGTTTGTTCTCCAGGTTCGTGATGTTTGTGCATTAATTCAAACTGCAAGGCAAAAGAAGTGAGCAACTACAGGTCAACTGGCCACAAATTTTAACCTGGGACGACAGCAGCCAGTTTCTTCAAAGACGGTCCACCGAAAACTCCACAGGATGAGATATTATAACCGAGTTACAGTGCACAAACCGCTCATGACACTTGACAAGGCACAGTTGTGCGTCTATTGGTGCAAAAGACACTGGCTACGGTCTACTGACCAATGGAGAAATGCGATATAGTCACATGAATCATCCTTCACGATGTTCTCGACAAATGCACGTTTAGCGTCAACCTAAAGAACTCTATAGCTCTGAGTCTCGGTTCCAACAGTGAAGGGTTCAAATGGTTCCGTAATGGTATGGGGTGCATTTTTCTGGCATGATTTGGGTTAACTCATACACTTGTAAGGCAAGATCGATGTCATTCATTACCCAGTGGTACAGAGTAATCATCTTCATCCCGTTTTTGCAGCATTTCTGGCCTGCATAGAAGTGTTTTTTAAGATGACAATGCCCTCGTCTACAGAACACGAGTAGTCGTTTTATGTCATGGCTTTCTCAGTCATAAGATCTGAAATCAATTGAGCATGTATGGGATGTTCTTGAATGACCCCTGAGACAACATTTTCAACTTCTATCAACTAGGTATAAGTTGATTCTCGTGGAAGAGTGGTGTCGCATTCCTCCTACAAAATTCCAGGTTATGGTAGATTCTAAACCACGGCGCATATAGATCATACTCACCGCGTACGTGGCCCAACACCATATTAAGGGACTTTAAATCGGTGTTTCCATTTTTTATCATTACCTGTATATCCCTTACTTAATTGGAAAATTTTAATACTAAGAAAGGAAGTGAAATAAAGTTCCCATATATTGATACCACAGTTAAAATACTTACACTACGTAACAAATTTTGTTCCTGGATAGTATGTATTATTTCTTAATTGCTTATGTTGTAAAAGTACAGAAAATGGCCATTATTCCCTTCAAACTTTGCTTTTGTGACCTGGATAATGAAATATAGAAATTAATTTATTTTATATGTAAAAACGGACAAATTTGCATAATTTCATTTACATAAGGTCTGAATAAAACAACATATGATTTACATGTATTTATACTTAAGCTATACAAAAATGAACAAAAATGTTTAGAAGTGAGTAGTTTTTCGAGATTTGCGACTGTAATGTAAATATCTTTCACGTATCAGCCCCCTCCCAAACATAGTCTCCCATCATGTTTTCGTTATACGCTCTCAGGTCACAAAAGCAAAGGTTGAAGAGAAAAATATCTCTTTTTCATTTACTTTAGGTATAAGCAATTGGGAAATAACTCTTTCTGCCCAGGAACAAGAAAAAGTAAAAATTTTGTCAGGTATTTGTTTTTTTTTTTAATTTCGCACAAAGCTACACGAGGGCTATCTGTGCTAGCCGTCCCTAATTTAGCAGTGTAAGACTAGAGGGAAGGCAGCTATTCATTAACACCCACCACCAACTTTTGAGTTACTCATTTACCAACGAATATCGGGATTAACCGTCACATTATAATGTCCTCGCGGCTGAAAGGGTGAACATGTTTGGCGCGACGGGGATGCGAACCCGCGACCCTCAGATTACGAGTCACACGCCTTAACACGCTTGGCCATGCCGTGCCATTTTGTTAGATAGTGTTATTGTGTGTGTTGTTGTTGTTTTTTTAATTTCGCGCAAAGCTACTCGAGGGCTATCTGCGCTAGCCGTCCCTAATTTAGCAGTGTAAGACTAGAGGGAAGGCAGCTAGTTATCACCATCCATCGCCAACTCTTGGGCTACTCTTTTACCAACGAATAGTGGGATTGACCGTCACACTATAACGCCCCCAAGGTTGGGAGGGTGAGCATGTTTGGTGCGACCGGGTTTTATTATTAATTTCATACTTCCTTAAATTGTCTAGATATATCTGTAGTAAGATATATTTTGATATATTTTCTAAATGTGCATGCAGATGTTCTACCTGTGGTTATGACGACCTTGTCAACTGGATGTTGAAAGGTCTTAAATAAATTGTAATCCTTTTTACTAGGCAAAGGTTGCATACGTCAATATCTATTTTACACACGCTATGACCAGTCTGGACATTTTTCTATGTTTACTCTCTCAAGGGATAACACATAGTCGAAGGTAATTAATGAGTTTTAATATTTCATTTATTATCGATAGAGATAATTTGGAGTTTATGAGATAATGAATTTGGATCTATGCCTGACATAAAAGTGTAATATAAGATCATTGCTTCTGTCCTTGTTTTGTGCAGACATATTTGGGACATCTCCTCTTTACCCCACCAGCCGGTACAATTATGGTCACTGGTCTATTGAAGTGGTTAAATACCTCAAAATCTAATCAACGACTCCTCCCATTCTTCAATTCTTGACATTTATTTACAGGACAGTAAACCCGAAACGCTTAGAACTGCATGGGATAATATCAAAACAGGCCCTGTTACACCTCAAATGAATAATACCATTCTTAACTTTGCGCTCTTGGCGTTAAAGCCACAATAAGATATTGAAGCTAATTAATAAATAAAATAAACACCCACGTGCACATTGTTGTACGAATAAAGATTTCTGTTCTACTTGTACATTAATGTTTTGTCTTTCTTTACTCGACTCGTAATCTGAGGGTCACAGGTTCGAATCCTAGTAACACCAAACATGTTCGCCATTTCAGTGGTGGGGCGTTATAATGTTACGGTTAATCCCACTATTCGTTGATAAAAGAGTAGTCCAAAAATTGGCGATGAGTGGTGATGACTAGCTGTTTTCCCTCTATTCTTACATTGCTAAATTATGGACGGCTAGCGCAAATAGCCCTCGTGTGGGTTTGCGCTAAATTAAAGAAAAACAACCAAAACAAACCTTTCTTTAGTGTCCGTGTTTAATTTATTCTCTACTTATAATTACCTGAATAAGTGTTTTTGAGGAAGCTTGTGATTACCTGAGTACAATATTACAATGAAATCTGTACAGTCTGTACTCATAGATCATGTGTCATTGCCATACTGCAATTAAAATGATGTTACCTTTGATGTAAAAACTTTTGGTTTTTTAACTTCATCTGTTTGTGTAATTTTCTATAAGAAACCAACATTCAGAATCTAACTTTAAAAAAAAACTGCTTCATTATGAAATTATTATATCTAGATTATTTATTATAGATTTGCTCAGCATATCGCTTTACGTAAAAAAACCACTGAAAACGCTTCAGTATTTTGCGATGTTTATCAATTAAATCATATAAAATAAAACTTTTGTTGTTGTTTTTTGCTGAAACTTTCCCAGTGGGTCAGCGGTAAATTTACGTAGTTGAAATATAATATTCGAAGTTCCTTTTTATTTTGAAATACATATATTTTATTGTGTTGTTTTGCGCTAAAACAACTAAAACTGAAATTGGACATCAAAATGCACATGGAAATTTAAAAGTAATCGATTAAAATCTTCCATTTGGTACATATTTAGTTTTTTAAAAATATTCAATTTTGATGGCAAGTGGTGGCGATTTACTTTTTGAGCATGTGTATGGAAAAAGAGGAAAATGGGTACGGTCTTGATGTTTTATATTTTAGGAAATATTGAAATGCTATTCAAAGTATTGGATTTCTTCACAGTTTTAATATTTTATGCATATTTTATTAATGGAACTCATTATATTTTATTGAAAATAAAAGTTTAATTTGTTAAACATTTTACCAGGGATATTCGATAAGCCTATACTCGTCGTTTACATCAACTGGTTGGAAGTAGAACTTAAAGGTAGAAAGCGATTGATCGTTAGTAAGGTCTCACGTTGAGTTTGTGTATTGCGTGCAGGTTTTATCTCGTCTTAGAAGAGATATATGAGTTATTGGAAAGAGCTCAGAGAAGATCATCTATGATGTAGGAATCGGCTGATTCCAGGGATTGAAGTGTTATTATATTACAACTTTTACAAGGTTATCTTAACTTTAGGCTTAGGTTTTGCCACTGTGTCAGTGATATTGATAACACATTTTCGATCGGTAGGAATAATTAATCCTGATATTTTTCAGGCGATACTAATTCCCTTAATTTTAAAGTTGTAAAATGCTAACCTCGGAAGACAACATATCACTTCATGACAGAAAATGATCACCCTTATTAAAAGGTTTACCTTAATTAAAATTAGAATCTTAATTTATTCAAAGTTTTAAACTTGTGTTTTTGTGTTGCCATAAGAATTCAACGCAAATTATCTGATGTTCCTTCAGATACTTCATCTTGAAAACAAAATTAAGTTAGAACATCGTATTCTTAATTTGTCCCTTCTATCATTCTAGTACCCCATTTGGTCACTACTATATGAGGTAAAGATTAACTTTTATCTTCTTGGTAGCAACATGAAAAGTACAGTAATTTATAATATGTTAATGATTTTAATGTTATATGATTCATTTTTGCTTAAAATATTTGTCACTTTTAATTTCAGTCAAAACATGAAGGTAAACATAAATTATTATGCATTTCAGACAAAAGTTAGTTTTATTACAAACCTATAAAGATATATTTGCTCAATCTTTTATCTTTATTTCACACCATTATTTTGTATCATTTTTATTTAACATAAATGGCATTTATATTATGTAAATGTTTCATTTTGTTCACAGATACTTTTAATTTTTTTTTCATACAATAGTAGATATTACATTACCTAATTTGAAATGTCAGTTACAATTGAATTTAGCTGATTAATGTAGCTAAACAAGGTGAACCTTAAATGTGTGTAAATTTGTATTGTAGTTTTAAAAATTTAGACATTTCTATTATCTGAATGTTGACATACACTTTACAACTAATACAGATATATCTTAACCACTTCACATATTCTTGTAAACACTATGGGTAGGATCATATGTCTAAGGGACCAGCACTTAATGCCAGGACATGAGCAAGTTTGGTGAAAACAGGTTTATCTCTTTTTCACTTGCTCTGTAGCAATCATGAGGTGTGGCAAGTGCTCGCACCACTCAGTTTGATGACTACTAACATTTCAACCCGTGGATAATGTTAGCTAATCTTGTACAGTATTCAATAAGCATGAGTGTATACTGATAACTTTATTATATAATGAGATTGGATCAGTGATGTCTAAGGCCATTCTCTAGAAAAGAAAACCAAATCTCTGCTTTATTACGTTTGTTCCAGAACTACACCTAGTTGTATATTCACATCATCAGTATATAAACCATTGGAGAACTGAAGTAATCCTACTTGTTACTGGGTACCATTGTTGTCTTACTGCATTTGTGGGATGTATGAGTGGTTTGGATATCCCTTGGTATTGTTCTTGCTCAGAAAGATATATTTATTTGATTAGGACAACCTGTTGAGGTACAGCTACTGCAACTATTTCTGCAGATATCCTCCTTCCATATGGCTGTTTTTACCTTATTACAACAGAAACATCTGTTAGGATAAGAACATCTCCTTCACCCTGTTAGCATCTCATTGCTTCAAGAAATTTCATGAACTTATCTACCAAGATGTCTTCTTGATCTATGGAGGCCATTGTTAGGTATGCCTTTCCATGCAAACAGTGCAGATTATCTGTATAAGCATCCAGAATTTGATGATGCCCATCTGAAGAGCCTTGAACTCAGGCTGATGAATTACTCAATTTTTCAGTTGGTCAACATTTTTTGTACAATTCAACAACAGCTGTATCACAACCATAAAGTTTCACCTCACTAAAGTGCTCAACTGAGTTCAGGGCTGGACTGTCTGGATCAAGCATTAGGTGTCTTGTTCTGGGGACCAGCTATTCCAAGTAGTTACCTGCCTGTAATGATTTAGTAAAAGGTCCAGGTCTTTTTTCACTGTACCTGTGAAAGTTATCGTTGCTGACAAAGTCTCATGATTGTGACCTATGAACTTTTGTCCAACACTGCTTTAAACCTGGTTAGCAGTATGATGAATTGCCATTGTCATCTCATCCATCATTCCTGTTCAATCTCAGGCTGCTTTATATAAATATTTTTTTTGTTTCTTGAAGTAGGTTTTTGTTTGTTATTTTAATCATAATTTTGATTTTTTTTCTTTCATTGGAAGTACAGAATACAGTATCTTTCAGTGCTGTCCTCTGAATGTAAACTTTTCTGTATTCATGCCACAAGCCTTTTGCTCCCCCTTATTAGAATTCATGTGTGTGTTTTATGCAAATTATTATGTGCTACTTTTCCACCCATAGGAACATACTCGTGGTGCATGTGACTTCCCCTGTACCCACCCATAGGAACATACTCGTGGTGCATGTGACTTCCCCTGTACCCACCCATAGGAACATACTCGTGGTGCATGTGACTTCCCCTGTACCCACCCATAGGAACATACTCGTGGTGCATGTGACTTCCCCTGTACCCACCCATAGGAACATACTCGTGGTGCATGTGACTTCCCCTGTACCCACCCATAGGAACATACTCGTGGTGCATGTGACTTCCCCTGTACCCACCCATAGGAACATACTCGTGGTGCATGTGACTTCCCCTGTACTATTCTACCAAAGCATCTCTTCTCATTTGGCAGTATGTGTGTTCAGATGTGCTTCTTGATTGTTTAACAATTCACATTCAGCTCAGGCTTCCTCACAAAGTGGTTTTCTTTGATTTATTTAGTTTTCATTCAGACAATTTTCTTAACTTTAAAATTTATCAGTTGGTTCCAGTCACATTATTGTTTTTAACCACTCAATTTAATGTATTCTTCTTAACTATGAATTTTTAAGTTCATGTAACCTCTTCAGGGTAATGTTTTTTTCTTAGGTGTTGGGTGCAGGTGACCCCGTGGTGGATTTATGTGCTTGTCTGCCAGAAGGCTGAATATTAGCTGGACCAGGGTTTATTCCTGGAATTTGTCTCAGTTCCTCCTAAATGGATGGAGCCTGTTTAAACTTACAAGAACTGTGATTATCTGTTTCCACCTTATAATTTTGCTATACCTTCCCATCCCCTGCTTGAGGAATTGGTTAGACCTAATGCAGTCTTTTTTAATTTCGTTTCTTAGGTACAAGATGTTTAATCCCTTTCTCCTATCTTTTTTTTTTCATTTGTAGTGTTTTTAAAAGTTAAGGTAATGCACCAGTATGGGGTTACAGTTCTATTAACTGTAAATTATAATATGAAAATATAGTTACCAGTTGAAAAGTGGTCTTTTTTGTGTTGTTTACAGTTTTTATCTGCTCTTCCACTGTTAGATAGCCATTTGTTTTTTACTGGCTAAATAACTCCATTGTGTATTTAACTTGGTGTTTTACAGCCTTTGACAATAAGTGAAATGGCCTTATATTATAATTATGTTTATTTAAAACATTAGACTCTACATAAAACAGTGGTATTTTGTTGCCTTTACCCAACAAATGATTATCTAACTTGCTATTGGCTAAACTGGTAAAATTTTAGAATAGTTTAGTTTCCCTTGTGTAATGCTTTTGTCAAGGTATTTGTCTGCCAGAATAATGGATGAAATATTTCAGTCACATTAGGAGAGAATGCAGAAAGTATAATAATGATTATGAAGTAATTGCCAAAATAGAGAAAATTTCATTTTTGTTTTGACATTTTAATACTTTCAGTAGTTTGTTTTTCAGGAGAAAAGAACAGTAATATATTTGTATAAAATTGTTTTCTATAAAATTGTGTGAGAAAGCTAATGTTGTTGTTAATGTTTTTAATTAGAAATGAACCAAAGATTTTTTTACTTTTTATTATTATTAACTATTAAGTAAGTAAATATGAAATGTTTTAAAAATATGATCTTTAAAAGCAAAAATTACATACAAACAAATGCACAATAAGTACCAGATCATCTGCTTTTCTTTGGTAGTATCAAAATTAGCTCTTACTCATTTAGAAACAATAATTGTTAAAGAATGTTGTAAAAGTTCTATTTGTTAAAATAACTGATTTGAATATTATTACCAGAGCTTCTGATATATTCAAGAATAATTTATGCAGAAATTTTTTAACACTATAAATATATGTATTAATTAATTATCTTATATAATTTGTAGTAGATATTTCTATTAATTTATAGGAAAGCCAAGTGGTTTGCGTACAGCAAGGAAACATGTTACCCATCGTCGTGATCAACGCTGGCATGACAAAGATTACAAGAAAGCTCATCTTGGAACAAGATGGAAAGCTAATCCATTTGGGGGAGCTTCTCATGCTAAAGGAATAGTCCTAGAAAAAGTGTTAGTATTAGTTGAATAATTTTTTATTACGTGCACGTTAGCTTTTAATAAAGAAATCTGATAGTTTGGGTAGTGATTACATCTATTAATTTCTCATAAACTAATCAATGGATTGAAATGACAATTGAATCAGTTGTCAAGAAAATAATTAACTGATCAAAATTATGGTTTCTGTCTAGTTGCTGTTTTCATTTATTACAACTATTCATTTAATCAAAATATTGCTAGTGTTTTTTTATTAAACACAAAACTACATTGTAATTTGAGGTTCTCAGTTCACTTCCCATATTTACTAAACATTCTTAGCTCATCTTTGTTACTTTGTATGCCACTTTCACCAATTTTGCACAGCTTATTAGAGGGAATGCTGCTGGTTGGCAGCATCTATTGCCAACTCTTTAGCTACTTGAGTGATATATAGTGTAAATTTACTGTTTTTCACATAATATTATGCTTCTAATTTATAATTGCATAAATGTATTCTTTAATGTCTAAGGGAGAGATCTGGAAGTGAGTCTGACTCATTTTTGTTAAACAACTGTTGTAATGTTGTGTAAGCAGGTACAAATCTTTGCGTAGGGAGTCTGGACCCCTCTTTGTTTTCAGGAATAAATAATTTTATTCTTTAATGTTGTATATGCAAATGCACATTTAAGAGAAGGATGTAGCAAGGGCAGATTCCCCTCCACCCACTTTTTTTCTTTTCTCAAGATTTTAATAGCTTTGTTTTTTAAATTTGTTTAAGCTAGCACAGATCTAGGGGGATTATGTTTTCTGTTTATTTAATAGCTTTAGTTTAGAGGATAGGATAGTTTAAATGAACCAGTAATCCCCTTGTTCCTAAACATTATGTTATAAAGAAAGTTTGATATCACTGAATTGAATATGAATTAAACTACCATGTGATAATGAAGTAAATATATAGGTTTAAATATCTTAATAGTTTCTGTAAACATTTCATTAATTTCCTTTGTTTGTAAATTTTGAAGGATTTTGTGTATTAAGTTACACGTGTTAAAACTACAGCAATTTTTTATAACATTGTAATAAATTTACAAGATTTGGAAGTTTTATCATTCAAGGTACGAGAGATTTACCTTAGACACAGGAATATATAATTCAAAGCAGTCATATGAATAGAAATTGTTTAGGCTTATTAAAGGTATCTTGGTGATATTTGGTTCAAGTTTAAAATTATGGTTCTTTTACTTTTAAATCAAGTATGTTTAGAAGTTTAGTTTTATGGTACATGAGTACAAAATATACTCTAATTCAAATCTTTCTTGAATATTATTTTTACCTTTTATTCAATTGAAACAAAGTAAATAGATTGACTGATTGGCTCCTTAATTATTTCTAATAGTAAATGTGATATGTTTTAAATAAAAACATTATTGGCATTAATAATGATAATAAAACATGATTTCATTATTCAATTATCAATATATTTGATTTACAGAACATTGATGTGGGATTATTGCATATTTTTTTGAAAACCATAGTGATGATTGCTTGGATGTATGGATTCACTTGCCAAATATGAGTTACTATAAACTTTGAAAAATTCTATAAGAAAATATTTTTAGACAAAAATGTTTTTTGCATAATGTGCAAATTACAGTTTTTAGAAGAGGTTATTTGGGCATTTAGAATATGAAAAACTAAAGTACACTCAGTTTGATATATTTTGAACTTACCTTATAGACAGTGCTGTTGGAGTCTGTAATTGATTTACTGTTATTGTTCTGCTATTTTTAGCACATAAAAGAAAGAGTGAAATCTCTTATTTATTGCAAAGTTGTTACCAAGAGAAGTCATTGTTTTATTTTTTGGTCTGATGTTCGTAAAATAATGAAACCTATAATAAGCAAATATTTTTGTTTGGTGCATTATCCTATAAAAATGCATTTCAGTCTGAGATATCTTGAAATTGAGAAGCTTGTACAGAAAAACAGGTTTGAATTATTTTTGTTACAGTCAAGAAAAAGAATAATTGCTTCTATATTTGGCCCATAAATACAATTATCAAATTCCTCTGTACAGTTAATTTGTTTGGAAAATTAATAAAATCTATTAATAGGCTATTATTTAACCAAAAATTATACTGACAATTCTCTTAAGTTTTCTCACTGATAAGAAACAATGCAAAGTTAGTACTGTGAGACCAGCCATTTGGAGGTTTTAATTGGCATAAAAGTTTTGTGTTTGATGTAGATGAAGTTACACTAAGTGATTGTTGTTTTTTGTCTCTTTGTATGTAAATAGAGGTGTTGAAGCCAAACAACCAAACTCTGCTATTAGAAAATGTGTCAGAGTTCAGTTGATTAAAAATGGGAAGAAAATAACAGCTTTTGTTCCAAATGATGGTTGTCTGAATTATATTGAAGTAAGTATTTTGAAACAATTATATTAATTTTTAAAAATCATCTATTATGCAAAACAAAATATTAGGAATAAATAACATTTAGAACAATTAATGTGAACTTGCATATTTATTTATTTTAATTATTAGTCTGAATTACTTTCTTTTGTAGTAACTAATTATTCATCTTAAATGTTACAGGACAAATTACATTTTCAAGTTTTCCCACAGTTTTGACTAAAAGTGTGCAATATTGAATTAATTGAATTATGTGATTTATCCTTTTAACTCAGTGTGTCCATTATCACTAATTTTCACTGATCTTGGTATCACCAAGTAACCATAAAACCATACATAATATTATGTAACAAATGCATCTTTAGGAGATTTGGCAGTCTTCTAGTAAACATTATTTGTCTTATGTAGACAAAAAACATTAAATATTTTTATTAATGATCGGTCTGTAAACAAACAGACCCTTTATTGGGTCAGTCCAAGTGGAAGTTCATTTTCTTTAAGAATAAAAACTTTTCTCATAAAACAGTTCTCAGATTTTATTTGTGTAACTACGAGAACTTCCCTAAATGAATATTAGGTGGTTTTTTTCAGTAAAATTTAATATTTTAACTTTTATTTTCTCTAATCTTAACACTAAGTGTATTATAATCAGCATTCTAGTGTAAAATGAAAAGTTGAAAAATACAAATATATCAATTTCCTCTTTCTAGAATGACTACACATTGTAACAGACTATTGTTACAATCATTGCTAATGCTTTTGAAAGACCTTTTCAGAGTATGGCAAAAGTTATTTATAATAAGTGGGGCAGCTTTGTGTAAACAAATAATTAAGTTATTGGCAGACTAGTGGTATCACACAATCAAAAACTTGGTGTACATTCTATTGTGTCTTGTTTATTTAATCTTTGTTTCATTTAAGTTTTATTATCTGAACTAATGAGTTTTTAGTTTTTCTATTTTAGTAATTTTTATAGCAATAAATAAAAATGCACATAAAAAAACAAGGAATTTTATATTTTTACATTGGACTCTTGTTTATTTCAGCTTTGCAATTATGAATACAAAACATTAACATGTCCAGAAAATATAATGTCATAAACCATTATAGTTTAAGTGGCTTTCTAACTAAGCTGTAAGTGGGTTATAATAATTCTTTTTGTTGGTCAAAGTGAGCATTGCAATAGCTGCATTGAAGATCTTGGTTAAATATGCAGGAAACTGTTGTAAGAACACACTAACCTTATAGATAATTCAATAAATTAAAATATCTTCCTCTTATTGGTTATAAATAATGAAATAATGAATATTCAAGAAAATTGGTGGCTTTTTTTTAATGGATGAATGTTTGACTTTCCTAGATATGTATGTGTGTGTGTGTGTGTAATTTGTGTAAAACTGAGGTCACAGAAGGATAAAACATCTGAAATAGTAAAGAATTGTATGTGGTACACAGAAGTGAAGATTTTGAATTTGCCCTTAAATTAATAGGTCAAAAATTACATTAAAATTTGACTTGTGAACTATTATAATATACTTTGATAATAAAGTTGATTGATTAAGCTTTGAATGTAACTCTATAAATGAACAGAACTTGACCTAATCCATGTATCCAGTCATCCAGTTACAAAGATCTACAAAAAGTGACTTTCAACTCAAACTGTTGTTTCTGTGTACAAACATTTTATGAACTTGTATTTAGCATCTGTAATAATAATAAAATAATTGTTGGAACTTGGAAAATAATTTATCTCCAAATTCAGTCCTTATTTTACAACTATTTTTAATGTAAAATATTATGTACATCTTGACAAAATAGATATTTTTGGTGCACTTTCACCTTAATGCCACAACCAACCTGTGCACATTTTAATTTTGAACTGAAAGTCTTACCATGTAATATATGTTTTAATATTTTCCTTATAAAAATAGAATTATATGTGCACAATGTATTTTTTCACTGTTGAAACATTTTTTTCTTAAAAAGAAATGCATTTATTATATTTTATAATATGCCATTTGGTTATTATTAAAACTTTTGTGAATTCAGTAAAAATAACATTCTAAATGATATTTGTTAACAAATAACCTATTTGTAATTGTTTATGTGATTGGTTTATTTTTATTGTAAGGTTTTTTTTCTCTGTTGGGAACTGAATTAAATATCAAATATGTCTTAAATCAGTTTGTGTTGATGAAGTGAGTGTATAAGATGAACTTGAAATTTTGATATTTCATTCTGTTTTTTTAAGAAGGTATTTTGTACTTTTGTAATAGTCTAACAGGTGTTTTTACATCAAATGTTAAATCTGTTAAGTATATTAAATCTTTGAATAGCTGTCTCTTATTGCATGTGGTTTAAAATAATTTACAGGAAAATGATGAGGTGCTGGTTGCTGGATTTGGCCGAAAGGGTCATGCTGTTGGAGATATTCCAGGAGTTCGTTTTAAAGTTGTTAAAGTTGCTAATGTGTCTCTCTTAGCCCTGTACAAAGAAAAGAAAGAAAGACCAAGGTCATAACCTGTGCTGAACAATAAACCTTGAATAAATAAAAAAACACATTTAGTTATGCTGAATCTCAATTTATTTATATAAACAGCAATATTTAATAACTTGCTCTTAATGATGTCTGCTAGTTAAATTTTAAACAAAATGGTTGTTTTTTATTTTTGTTCCACCCTTTTAGCATTGTCACTATGACTGTAAGTTAGTGTTAGGTATTAAGTTTAATTCTCCTTAATGTGAAAATATTGATATAGAAACAAAAGTTTTCTTAAGTACACAACTTTTATGGAATAAAAACACATAACCTCCTAGAACTTTAATGAAGGAAAACTCAACACTGGTTTTGACATTAAACATACCTAAGAAAGAAAACAAATATTTTGGTGTGATGCTGAAACCAAATGCAGCACTTTTATCTGATAGGTGAGGGTTTGTATCAGTGTAAACAAACACAAAGTTTAATTATTGTATTTTGTATTAGTTTCATTAATATTGAAATTATATACTGAAGGTAGAATTATTGACAACATGGCCATCTAACACCAAAACAACACTAAGAATCTCTAACTGTAATGTTAGAAGTTCAAAATATTGAAGAAGTGTAGTTTTAAGTAATAAATAAACTCTTGTCTCAATAATGCATGAAATGAACCAAATACAGCCAGAAAGTATTAATTAAGTTTTCAGTTAAGTTGAAAATGATATTATACACTTTTATTCATGGCACATCAGTTTCACTTAAGCAAATGATAAAAATTAGAGATACAAAATGTGACAGAACGTTTCTGGTTACTGTAGGAATTTTGGCGTTATTAGTGGATTGTCAAAAGTAGTGTTTTCTATTGTTAATAAAAGGGGGTTGTGTATCTGGTTTAAATTCCATTATCAATGAAAGAAAAACAAAAACTACACACCTTGGGTCTATGGCAGTAGTTTAATAGTGATGGTCAAATCCCACAATTTGATTAGAGTATCTATGAGTTGGTGGGAGGTAGTAATGACACAACGCCTTCCTTATATTCTGGATCTCATAATTAGAGATGCCTAGTGCAGTTAGCTTAGAAGTAGATTTTCACAGATTTGAACATACAGCATTTTATACAATGTTATAAAGTTAACTGAAATTTTAGGAAACAGTATTCTTGACATATTCAAGTTATGAAGATAATGTAATAAATAGAAGACTACCTTATGACTACATTAAAAGTATAATGTGAAATATTCCAAACACTACGAGTCTGTTGTCTTAGAAGTTGTATAACAATTCAGGCTTCAAAAGAATTGTTGTGGACATAACGATACTTGTGAGATGTGTAAAAACCTTGTTTTTCAACACTGACGGAATTGTAAGATGTCCACGTCTGGGCTGCTACAGCACTAACAACCCAGTGTTATATCTGTACACTTATCTAGCTTTTGACTCGCACTTTGAAGTAGAAACGTTCAACTACTCAGATGCCAGATTATCCCCCCACCATCGTGTTCACCCCTTCAGCCATGAGGTGTTATAATGTTATGGTTAAACACACTATTTATTGGTAAAAGGGTAGCCCCAAGAGTTTGCAGTAGATGGTGACGACTAGTTGTCTTCTCTCTAGTCTTACACTGTTAAACTAGGGACGCATAATGCAGATAGCCCTCTGCAGCTTTGCGTGAAAATTACAAAAGCAAAACATTGTCCTACACAGTCATGTACCAAACTTGTTCGCAGTTCTGAGTGAATATCCTACCACCTACCAAAATGGGCACGTTTTCTGCCGTTGAGTCAGATTTGTTAAAACAACTTTCATTAGATCGGTATTTACGTACGAATATCTCTAAGTAACCTACCAAATGTATCATCTTTCAAAAGCTTTAACGTTGCACACGAGAAATACTCATTACGTGTAATCTATTGTTACTAACACTTAACTATCAATTCGGGATAGACATTTTCACTCTTTAGATTTATAGACAGTTGGGTTCAATGCTATTTTTAATTCACCCACCGTTTAGAAATAAATGTGGATAACCTTTAGATGTGACTTCTGTCAGAATTAGAGATCACAGTTTAAGGAGACCGCTGACGTTGATTATTTCCCTTTCAGCGAATTCGTGTGTTAAACATATACCAAAGTATTAATAATAAAATGTTAATACATCTACGTATTCCAGGAAGTATTGACGATTTAATTACAAGACCTCTCAAATGTAGAAAGTGTGCGCGTATATATGTAGACACACACACTACATCAAAATTAAGAGGTTATTGGCTACTGTAGTGTTAACTTGCAATTACTTATAATCAGCGACATTATAATTGTTCCTTGCAGGCATTGACTTTTAAATCAAAATTGCTTTTTGTTGTCAAAACACATGCTCCCACTAGTTTCTGGTTACTTATATGGAAGTTATACCAGAAATTTCCTCACTAACAACACATCGAGTATTACATATATTCTAAGTTAATATCTATAGAAATGGATTAAGTTATGGAAGCCACTTAACATTTTCTTAAAACTAGAATATTTAATATGCAATACTACATGCTTGATGTGTACTTCTAATAAATTATTAGAAACAATTAAGAATTATACAAATTTTCAGGAAGTTTTTATTTATTCGACAAATCTTAAATGGCACATCAACGTTAACAAACGTCACAAACAAGTCGACCATTATTGGTCTAGTAATGATAAAGATACATATTTTGAGAATATTTTCATTTTTCACAAATGCAAATATAAGAAACTCATCATTAGTAATATATATTACAATTAGCACAATTTCTACTGTTCTTCTTTGCCTTGTTTCAATGCTGGTTTATCGCTCATTTGCACCTGCACAACTCGTTCATTTGGCTGTTGACCCTCCAAGGCTTTCTTAGGTGCCTCGACTGTCAAAATTCCGTCCGAGCTGAGAGAAGATTGTACAGTTTCTGGATCGACTTCTTTTGGCAGCATGTACCGACGAACAAATTGTCGAGATATAAATCCATGTTCATCTGGCTTTTCTTCATGCTTACCTTCGATAACAACGCAGTTCTCAACAGTTTTTACATTTAATTCGTCAGGCTTAAAATGGCTCACATCTAGTAATACCTGAAATTTATCGGCTTCGTTTTTAACCTCCGAAACACCTCTACCTGCCTCACGGCTTATTTGTCGCCGGGGTCGTACGTAGTAGCTATGATACAAAGTTGGTGGTAACACATCACTGTCGCAAAGCCCACGGCCAAAATGCTGATCTGCGAGACAAGTGGGAAAATCCCAGGTATCCCACCAGTCTTGTCCTAGCAATGCAGGTATTAAGCTACGCGAAAAAGCCATAATATAACTACTTTAACACCAACTAGTTTCGAATTATTCTTTCTCACACTAATACACCTTCTCGATTGTTTTGATACTTTTCTGTCGAGATCGTTTATATAGGACGTGGTAGGCCCTCTATTGCGAGAAATAAGCCGTATCGTTAAGTGAACTTTCTCGAAATGTATACGTCACGTTCTTCTACTATTGCGCAATCTTATTTGTCGTAGTGTCTTCTAGAAGGTTCCATATCTAAATCACCATTGCGCGAACGTTCTAGAAATATTCTAATAACTATGTTTGGTTCATCTCAGTAGTAGCATTGCAAGTTAATGTTTCCTTTAATATTTTAATTTAAACATCTTTATAAGTGAACGCAATACTAAGTAATTAAACATATTAGTTAAAAAAACTGCAGTCCTATAAATGGAATACAATTTCACACCTTTAGAAATATTAATTCAAAGCAGGAGTTTTTTATATCTTAGCATCATATATAGATACAAGGCCGGAGTTTATTCGTAAATAAATAATATTTATATTATAAACGTAATAGAAAAAATGCAGTACTGATGTTTCAAAGCTAAAATTAAAAAGGAACTAAAGACAAGGTATATTCATCATATAAAATTGTTCAATATAGTTATCCCAATGAAACAATATAACATTACATTTCTCTTCTTTAGAAATATAGTTGTACTTCATTAGCCAAAAATCGAGATTTAGTTATTACAAAAAGGAAAAAAATCACCATGCTGTGCTGACTATTCAGTTTTCCTCGCGTTAATTTTCTCAGAATGGTAAAGTGTTCACTAAAGACATTGCCTTACTTAAACGTTTTTAACATAGAAGGTTTCAACTTTTATTTGTAAAGTAATAAGATGTCTGTAATGTTAGAAGTGTAGCAAGCCCCATCAAAGAGAAATACAAGCCTGTGCACAGAAGCGGTAAACTTATGGCTTGTCTTCAAATGGGGAGGTCCGGCATGTCAAGGTGGTTAGAGCGCTCGACTCCTAATTTGAGGGTTGTGGGTTCGAATCCCCGTTACACCAAACATACTGGCAATTTTAATCGTAGGGAAGTTATAATATGACGATTAATCCAACGGTTAGTTCGAAAAGAGTAGTCGAAGAGTTGACGGTGGGTGGTGATAACTAGCTGCCTTTTCTCTAGCCGTACACCGCTAAATTCGGGACAGATTGTGTATATATTCCTCGAGTAGCTTTGCGCGAAATTAGAAAAACAAACAAAAATCATGTCGTGTATAGCCATATATAGAATTAAAAAAAAAAAAACATTATGCAGGGAAGATATAGTTGTGATGTCAAAACTATGTTATTAATTGTTCATGCCATTTTGTTTTCAGGGAAAAAGTTTATAATTTCATGGTGGTAATTTTTTAAATGGGCTGAAAATAACGAAATACCAAGAGGTAATTTGTATCACTTTGAGACAAAAAAGTTCTACATATTTATCCCTCTCTCACAAAATGATTCAAGTAAAATAATTTACAGGACCTTTTCATCCTTTTTATTATTTATATTTCTGTGCGCAAGATATACCGAACCAAGCCCATGTGGGTGTTATTTATGTGACAAGCAATCTCATTATGTGTTAGTTATAAAAGTTAGTGTTGTGTGGTTGTGACTAGCTACATTCCCTCTAATCTTTCACTGCTAAATTATCACCCTCAAATTAAAATTCTTTTAAGCAGAATTAGAATAAATTAATCTGTGACTTCCTGAATTCAAAACTCTAATTAGATCTCAAATCGACCAAGAGATGACAGAGTTATGAGCTGAAAAAAGTTTGCACTTGAAAAAAAAAACAACTCAGAGTCATTTTGTGAGCCGTTATGTAGCACTAAAAATAATTGTATTCAAAGGTGAAAATAAGTAAAAGCATTTTACATTGTAAAAAAATCACGACAATAATGGATAGTGTTGTGATTCAACAGTAGTTTGTGTTACCATTTTCTTTTATTGATCACACTGTTTTGACGCGTTTCATTTCTTTTTTATTCACGATACAGTGGCGATTCGTATTACAGCTCTCTGTTAAGTGGCGATTCTTTTTTGGAAATTCACGATACAGTGGCGATTCGTATTACAGCTCTCTGTTAAGAATAATACTGTCATAAATTTTGCATTTCTTTCGAATTTAGATGGTTGTGTTGTTGTTCTTGCAATAATTGAAATAAGGAGTAGAGTATACATAAAGTTCTAGCAAGAACAAATATAAGACATCTCAGATTGCAGAGATTCTCTGCACCATATGATATGAGTAATTGATATTGTGAAAGAGTGAATGTTGAGAATAAAATTTATGCAATAAAACATGGATGTAAGGATAGATTAACTTCAAAAAGTTTCAACGTCAAGACCAGGAACTCTCTTTGCACGACAGTTACACTGACCCAGGTTGAACTTCCAGTGAAATAAAGGTAGAAGCACAAAAAATGGAAAAGACAATTAAGCTTAAAAATGTAATGGACCACAATATAAAAAGAAAGTTGTTCCAAAACAGAAATCACTTACTGTGATTCTTTAGAAGTATACTTAATAACTTAGAGTGGAAATAAAAAGTAGTGTAATTCGTCAAATGTGGGCTTGCTATTGCAATGAACACAGGGAGTACAATTTATATTGGGTGATATCTACCTGGATGCTTGGTGTTATTTAACCGTCCTGGCAACCATAACAAGCAAACTGGGCTGAGAGTGGAGATAAGTGAATTTCGACGATGCGAAGGAGGAAAACGTTTCAAGATCAGACTCTAGTAAAGATCGGAAAATAAAAAGATTTTTTAAGTAAAAATTCAAGAATATTACAGGTATAAAATAAGCTCTTAGATAATGAAGTATGTGCTACAGAGCCATGTACTTCACTCTTACTACGATTTGTTTGAATATCTTAACACCTTATAAAATGAGAATATTTTATTCCATTGAGTTAGAGATTTCTTAAAATAGGCTGTTTATAAGATCGGTATTTACGTACAGGTAATTTTATGCGTCGACCAAATAAGCGTATCTTAAAAAAAAAAAACCTTTAACAATACACATATAAGAAATACTCTGTTAATTACGTTTAGTCTACTGTTATTAACACTTAGCTATTAATTAGTGATAGTTAACATTTTCACTCATTGTATTTATTGAAACATTTATAGATAGTTGAATTCAAACAAAATTGAAAGGAGCAACAACTGCCTACTACTAAGCGATATGTGAGGAGAAGGTCTTGGATTTGTTTCTTAGATTATTTAATGTAGATCTTATATTCGTCTTAAAATGCTCTTTGTTTAGTTTTGACAAGAACAGATCTACGTGTCATGTAAACTTCCAAAATATACCGACGTTTTGGTTACCTGGTTGATCTTCTTACTTAAATTCTGCACAAACGAGAGGTAAACGTTCTTGAACTTTGTTTTTCTTGTGTGTTATTTCAGCTTGTTTTTTTTATGTTACTTAGAGCTGGCCCAGTATGGCCAGGTGGTTAAGATGCTCGATTTCGCTTCGCCTCGCTTCTTCTTTGTAGGTATTTGGGTATGTTGAGTTTTAGATACCCAGGAGGGTCAGGTGCGCAAGACCTCTTCCTCCATCCCTAACTTTCATGTCGGCTACTACTATGTTGTTGTTGTAGTGCTTTGGGGCCAGAGTAACTCACAGTACTACGACCATTTTCAGAGCAATGTCCATGTATTGTCTTGAGTTGCCCCTTTTTTATTTATGTATGTTTTTTTTCTTTTATATATATATTGTTTCCATTATTACTTTTATTTATCTTTTTATTTTATTTTTTTAATCTATTTATATATGTATATTTAAAGGAAAAAGAGAAAGAAAGAAAAAGGAAGAGAGAAGAAATAATAATAATACAAAAGAAAAACCTATGAATATTGTACGAGTTTTAAGCGTCTAGTGCATGGTGGCCAGCTTGATTTATATTTCGTAAATATATATTCATAGGAGAGAGGTACTTAGGGCTATGTTCATCATGTATGTCAGTAGTTCCCAACCTTTTTTTATGCCCCGCACCACTAAAAAGATTTAATATGTTCTCGCACCCCTCACAGTAATTATTTATTTAAGAATAAAGGTTAAGGTGGCCAAACAAATTTTTATAATTAGTTTTTAATGATATGTAAACAAAAACAAAACATTTGGAAAACAAAAAAATATTACAACAAACTAAAAATTGCATAAACCCTACATGGTCTACAAAAAATAAATTTTCATCCAAGCATGAAATGAAATTTCTTTGAATTTGAAATGTTCAAATGTTCATAAGCCAATTTAAATTTAATGACTCTTTTGTTCCTGTTTATTTCTTACGAGTTTTTCAAAGCGTGACACTTTGTTAGTAATAGCAATCCGCAAGTCTGCCTGTACACCCAAGCGATTTCTAGATTTTGTCTGGATTTACAAAAGGGTACTAAATCCAAACTCACATAAGTATGTCGTCGCGAATGGGATGAGCACATTTAGTGCTTTTTCACAAAGTCTTGGAAAAATGTCCATTGCCGAACACCAATACTGTTCCAATGTTTTGCTTTCAAACTGCATTTCAAGAACTCGATTTGTGCGCAGTTTAATAAGATCTTCCTTCAGTTCTTCATCATCCGACATATTATCCAAATTGAAGGAGTACGGATTCATAATCCATTCTTCAGAAGTTTCCAGTTCTCCTCCAAAATATCCATTAAATGACTTTGATAGTATTTCCAAATGGTCCACAATTTCTTCACACACACATGGAATTAGGGACTCATCCTCACTTATCATTTCTCCGAGTGATGGAAAATTGAAAAGATTCCCTCTTTTAACTCGTCGACACCCAAGATGTAACTTTTCTTTGAAAGCATTTAACTTTTTGCAGCATTTAAATATGTTTATGTTTTTCCCTTGAAGAGATACACTCAGGTCATTCATACGAGTAAAAATATCACTCAAATAGGCTAGCATTTGGTTGAATTATTGTGACTGTATTTTGCCCGGCAGATCATAGTCACGTTCCTTCAGAAAAGTTTTGACTTCTTCTCGCAATTCAAAGAAGCGCGTTAAAGCTCTCCCACGTGACAGCCAGTGAACTTCTGTGTGGAAAAGCAAAACTGAATGCTCACTTCCAAAATCTTCACAAAGCGACTTGAAGTGGCCGTGGTTCAGAGCGCGACCCCTAATCCAGTTGATGGTCTTCACAGAAATGTCAAGGACCTTTTTCAACTTTGGATGCAATGTTTTTGATGCCAAAGCATGTCGATGAAGAAAACAGTGAGCACCTTGCAAGTGCGGAATCTCTTGTTTCATCAGTGCAAAGAATCCTGATTTATTTCCTAGCATAGCAGGTACACATAGAACCAATAATTTGGATATCTAAATCATATTTTGCAAAGAAGTCCTTCACACACTGGAAGATATCTTTCCCTTTTGTGGTTGTTTTCAGATCTTCACGAAACAAGAAATCTTCCATTATGGCACCATCATGGACATACCTCACTAGTGCGATGAGTTGACTGCAATTTGCAACATCAGTTGTTTCGTCCAATTGGAGAGAGATTTTCAAGGGACTAGCCCTGATATCTGCGATAACTTGGTCCAAAATGTCCGAACTCCAATCACCAATTCGATTTTGAACAACATTATTTGATAACAGCACTAATTTAAGCTTGTTTGAGGTTTCTTTTCCCAGAACAATTGTTGCCATTTCTAATGCACACGGTTTTATCACCTCTTCTGCAATTGTATAGGGCTTCTTTGATTTGGCTACCTTATACGCCACGTGGTATGAAGCCATCAACAGCGATTTGTCAGCAGATATAAAACCTAATTTTGGAAGGGTTGCTCGAGAATCAATGCGGGCCCTTCTACCTTTCAACGATTCAACATCATGGCCTGCAACAGCTGCCCCACCATGCCGGTTGTTGAAGTGTTCCTGCAGCTTAGATGGCTTCAAATTTGCGTTTGAAAGGACAGCGTCACAAAGCATGCACTGGGGTTTTTGCGGATCCTCAGTTGTTCCGATGCAAGTGAAACCAAACTTCACATAATCATCATTCCATTTCCTTTTCTTTGACATAATGAAGTTTTTTTGTACGAACACAGAATCAACAATGCACTGACTACCATAGCATCACCCATGGGTGAAACTTTCTAGAACATTTTCGAATATACGTCACATGACGTCATCGATTAACTATGGATACTTCTGGAAGTTTCTCGAGTCACGATCACGTGAATACATAACATAAATAATAGACACTTTAAGAAGGCGTTCACGAACGTAACCTAATTAGTTGTGCTGAGTATTTGGGTCACGTTTACGTTTCGTGTGTTGTTTGTTTACAGTTGTACATTAAGATTTCGGTCTGCGCCGGTGACAGTAGAAACGATAGTTCATCGTAACAAGGTAAAAAGCTACGTCTGTAACAAAAAAGAAATAAAAAATAAAAATCGAACGTAATTTTTGAATATATAGGACAGTACCCTTAATATAAACAACAACAAACTTGAAATGTTATCTCGCACCACCTGGAACGCTATCTCGCACCTTCAAGGGGTACGAGCACCCCTGGTTGAGAACCACTGATGTATATAGATCACATAATAAATCGTTTTTATGCCAATTTTTATTAGAATAATTTGGTGCATTATGCAAGAGCCTTTTATATACTGTCACTACGTTTGCATACTTATGTATGAATGTGGATGAAGTATTACGTGGTACTTTATAAGCTGAAGTTAAGATTGAATTTTGTATTTTTTGTAGTTTGTGTAACTGTTTTTGTGTTATGTTTATCCAGACAGGAGATGCGTATTATATTATAGATCTAATGTATGTTTTGTAGATTTTTATTGTATTATCATGTGATGCGCCTTGATTTTTACCTGAAAGACTTCTTGCATAATTTGCTCTTTTTCAGATTCTAGTTAGGATATTGTTAGTATGCTGTATCCATGTTAATTTGGTATCGTAAGTTAATCCTAAAAATTTAGCCGAAGTAACAGTCTGTGAAAGTGATCCGTTCATGCATAACTTTGTTGGATATTTTTTTCAGTTTATTTAGTCTGGTGAATAGTATTACCTGGTTTTTTGGAATATTTATTTTTATTCTATATTTCTGGCAGTATTCTTCTAAATTATTCATGCTTGGTTGGAGGTTTGTTGCTGCTATTGAAGGTTTGTTTGTTTGTTTTGTTTTGGAATTTTGCACAAAGCTACTCGAGGGCTATCTGTGCTAGCCGTCCCTAATTCAGCAGTGTAAGACTAGAGAGAAGGAAGCTAGTCATCACCACCCACCGCCAACTCTTGGGCTACTCTTTTACTAACGAATAGTGCGATTGACCATAACGTTATAACGCCCCCACGGCTGGGAGGGCGAGCATGTTTGGCGCGACGCGGGCGCGAACCCGCGACCCTCGAATTACGAGTCGCACGCCTTACGCGCTAGGCCATGCCAGGCCACTATTGAAGGAGTCCAGACCGCTACATTGGCGTTCTACTCTTAATCTGAGGATCACGGGTTTAAATTCCCGTCACACCAAACATGCTCTTCCTTTCATCTGTGGGGGGGTGTTATAATGTGACGCTTAATCCCACTATTTGTTGATAAAAGAGTAGCCCAAGAGTTGACATTGTGTGGAAGCTGCCTTCCCTCTTGTCCAACACTGCTAAATTAGGGATGGCTAGCGCAAATTAAAAAAAAAACCAACAAACTATTAAAGCTATTCATTTTCAAATGATAATTTTAATATTTTTTTATACTTAGTAGTAATATTTTTCATTTATAATATTATTATATAATTTTGAGCTTGACACAAATAACTTTTTCCATATATTTTTCTTTCGTATATTGATTTTATTTTTTCCAATTTCGAATATTTTTATTAAATTTATTTAGTGTTTTATAATTATGTAACTTGTATAATGGTTATCATTATGCCTCTCGATTCCATGAAGGCTATGTTCCTTCATATGTATTCATAAGTGAATCTCCTGCGGATTCATTAACAGGCTGGTTTTTTTAGTGAGCAGATTGTGAGCCAACTGCACAACCCCCAACCAGGAAGAAAAAGCTGAGCCGTCCCTAATTTTGCAGTGTAAGACTAGAGGGAAGGAAGCTAGTCATCACCACCCACCGCCAACTCTTGGTCTACTCTTTTACTAACGAATAGTGGGATTGATCGTCACATTATAACGCCCCCACGGCTGGGATGGCGAGCATGTTTAGCGCGACTGGGATGCGAACCCGCGACCCTCGGATTACGAGGCGCATGCCGAGCACTCGTACAAGGGTGGTATATTTAATATTTTAAGAACTAATTAGCATGATCATATTGTTATAATGATGATATGCATCTTATAATATTATTTTGTAACTGTATTATAACACTTTACGTTTGTTAGATAGACATCTCATCAGCACGTGATATCATCTTGCATAATTGAATCAAATCAAGCAAAACAAGTATTTTTCATTTCATTCTTTGAATTTTTCTTCATTATTTTTATTTGTTCTGTCCAGTTTAAGCTATGAAGAATTAATATTACTCTAAGATATTTGACACTTGCTTTTGTATAATTGAATTATTTTTCCTATAATTTTCAATAGATGTTTATAAAGATAATTCTCATTAATTATTGCTTTAAAATTATTCGATTAAAATCATTTAGATTATGTAGAGCGTTTTATTTACATTTAAGCACAATAAATTCTCAGTAAACCACCTCTATATTAATTTTAAAATCATTAATTTCTTTTATAAGTTCATTTTAAGCGTTTTCATATATCTAGAAAAAAAAAAGATGTTATTTTATCATCATTAATTTATTTATTTATTAATACTCTGTGTTAATATTTTCATGATGTCCAAATTGACAATTCGAGAAAGAATGTATTAAATCCAAAAAGTTTATTAATTTTTTAAAATAATCTTTTCAAGAATAGTTGATATAACTGTTGATAAAGCAATCGGTATGTAATTACTTAAATCAGTTTTATTTCCTTCTTTTAATTTTGGTATAATGACAGCAACTTTTAAAATACCTGGGAACTTATTTCCCATTGACATTATAACTAAATACGTTATTACTGGTGTCAGTTTTTTTAATTTATTTTTGGTAATTTCTACTTAACCTTTATCTTTTGCTACAACTTTTATATTTTTTAACAGTTTATTTATTTTTTATTTCATATTTGTAAGTTTGTATAAAGTGTATTGAATTTACAGATGTATTAGTTTATACTTCCTTTCATCTAATTCGGAGTTGAGTACTTTTGAAGGTGTGTGTATCATGCTATCTGCCGAGTCCACTGAGGGATATCAGACCTCTGATTTTAACGTTGTAAGTCCGTAGACTTACCGCTGCATAAGCAGGGGACACTTTTGAAGGTACTATTTATTTATTTATGCATTTGTTAATAAGTGTTTTACCAATGTTCTTCAAAGTTGCAGGAGCCCAACTGTCGAGTTATACACGCATTTGTACATAAATATTAAACTTAGCCAGTGGCGGCGCCAAGGAGGGGCTTGAGCCCCACCCCTCAAATGAGCCAAGCTTCCCTTGAGCCCCCAATATTGTTATCTACATGTATTCATAAAATATGGAAAACACACTCGTCGTTGTTGCTTAACAATTAACATCAAAAAGACATAGATCTGTAGAACTCAACGTCTTCATTAAGTTTGTTTTGAATTTCGCACAAAGCTACTCGAGAGCTATCTATGCTAGCCGTCCCTAATTTAGCAATGTAAGACTAGAGGGAAGGCAACTAGTCATCACCACCCACCGCCAACTCTTGGACTACTCTTTTACCAACGAATAGTGGGATTGACCGTAACATTATAACGCTCCCACGGCTGAAAGGGCGAGCATGTTTGGCGCAACGAGGATGATGAACCCACGACCCTCAGATTATGAGTCGCACGCCTTAACACGCTTAGCCATGCCGGGCCATCTTCATTAAGATGGAAGTATGTGTCATGCGTCCCATAGCAACGTACTGTATGCACTGAAACTCATGCGCTGTATTGCCGCTCCCTGTGTAATGCCATTCTGTCGCGAGCTTTGACGAATATTATATGACGAAGTTACAACAGATTATCAGGGATTTTACTTGATAAACCAAAGGTTTCACAGGTATTTACCCATTAATTTCATTTATCTTTTATTGAAAAGTAAAACATAGCATGCATGTATAAATGTATTGTGTATAGGTCAAAACTATGAAGCATTTAGCCGGTGATGTGTCCTCTGTGAGATCATTTTGCATTGTGTGTCAGCCATTAAAAACTGTACTGATGATTGTGACATACACTTAAAATTGTGACTTACAATCCAATTAATGTTATACTTATGATTAGATAATAACCTTACATGTTAACTGACCAAATACTATTTCTAAACAATTCTAAAATGAATTTTGAAATTGTCATTGGGCTATTTAGAAGTGCCTAATTTAATGTAATGTAGTAGTTACATTATTGTAACAGGTGCTTCTCACACTTATGATAATAAGAACAATATCACAATCACAGTTTGGCCTGTATGAATAATGTGAACTTATGAAAAAACCAGCCATTCTGTGAAGGTCAACTGCAATTTAGCAAACTATGGTGTGGCAGAGGATGACCTCGCAGTGGAGGTCCACCAGTTGAACCGGCTAATTGTCAGGAACAAAGACAAGTGGCAGGAAATATCCACACCATTGGAGTTTGCAACCATGCTGGAGCCATACAAAGATGCCTTCATGCATCTCCACAAACTTGTATGCATCGCTGTGACCCTGCCTGTCACTTCAGCTGCCTGTGAGAGAAGTTTCTCGTGTCTGAAGCTTCTCAAGACATACTTGCGCAAAAGCAGTGGTAACAACCGCACCAGCAACCTTGCTGTCATATCAGTAAACTCCAGGAGGGCAAAACAACTTGATATTGATACTGTTATAGACACATTTGCTGCCAATCCCCAGAACAGGCGCATTGTTTTGAAGTAATATTGACTATAAATACAACATGATGAAAGATAGTTAGCCTGATAGCGACCTTACTTTTCCTCAGTGTATTAACTTCACATGGAATAATTCGTTTCTGCTATGTAAACTGTCTTTATGTTATATTTCTTTTGATTTGTAGCTTTACTCTTAGTGGAATATTAAATGTTCAATCTAAGCTAATCTTGATTTTCTTTACCTTGAGTGGAATTTAGGTGAGCTTCCTCTTTTACATATACGCATATTTTCATAAACAGATTATTTCTAATTTGTAATAATGAATTATTAATCACAGTATGAGTTTCCAATGAAAACTGCATTGAAAACGCAGTTCAAAATAGCACACCTTTCTGAAAGGTACCTTGGTATTTACATTATTATAATTTACCATCTATATTTTATATTGATGACATTTTGGGAAGCCCCTCCACAGTTTACCTCAGCCCCCCCCCCCAACGAAAATATCCTGGCGCCGCCTTTGAACTTAGCCTAATTTATTGTCGAATATATCATAATGTATTCAGTATACTTACGAGTTGCATGTTATCTATATATATATTTGGCAATATTATTTTATTTGTGTGATTTATTTTTGAATGAAAAATAGGTTCTCTATAAAATTATGTCGCGGGGAGTGATCCTCAAAGTCTTGAGGATAGGTGTATTGTGTCCTTAAATCTTGTGTAAGCTTCCTTTACGACCATAACGTGAACAAGCGATAATTGTGGATGCTTATGATTCATTTGTCTGATTTTTCAGCTATATATAGAGAGTAAGTTCTTTTAATATTTCCAATCAGCTTCGTTTGTATTAGAAGAGCCATGACTATTCTTTGCAGGCTTATCCTCCAGCAAGATTTGGCTCTGAAATCCTAACCACCTTTTTTTTTTTTGCTTTGCTAGCGTTCAAACTATTAATCCTTTGTACTTATATATTTCTATTTAAATACCCAAGTATTTCTCAGTATATTATATTACAACAATGTTGTAACGTTTACAAATATATTTTGATTCAGTTGGACATACTATCTCTTCATCTGTACATTCCTGTCAGAAAATGCATTGGACAGTCACTAAACCTGAAATGTTTGTGCAAGTGAACATCAGGCAAACACGTAACTTCTATTGTAATGTGTTATATACAAGACTGACAAACAGATCAGCTGGCTTTAAGTACACCAAAGAATGCAAGGAAATAGTCCTATGCTATCACTTTAAGTAAATTATACAAGTTGATATTTGTCATGAGGCAACTCTGTCAATTTGACATATACGTAACACCAGTACTAGATTAACATAAGTTTCAACATTATGAGCCATCATATGGTTAGATTGATATATATGTTTGTCTTATTTCACTTTGTAACTTTTAGAAAAACCTTTCAGGCAACTTATTTTCATCAGTCCTGACAACAATGATTTTCTTTTCCATGGTTTATGGTAAAAATTGATAAACTTTTACTGCCTTGTCTGTGGGAAGGTTCTCTTCTGAAAATTCGCTGGTGTCTCCACCCCTAATATTACTCTAAAAGTTGTCTTGACATTAACCTCAAACTTTTCAGCTAGATCAGTCACCTTTTCAAAGTATTATCAGAAGTTTTTAACCAGTTGGCTATTCTCATACTGATAGGTGAATAATGACTTAAATAAAATGATAAAAAATAACAGTTATTGTTCAAACAACTGATAAAATAGTTATTGTCTTGACTGCTACTTTGTCTGTTATATCACAGTCAGCCTGAATAGTTCTTGTATTTGACAAAGAATATTGCCTGCACTGGACATAGAAGACACAGTGTGGTTGATATATTGTTGTTAGTCCATCATATATGAAGATGGCAGATGCTTTACATTTCAGGGTTTTTTTATGTACTCGTGAATGGCTTATAAGCCCAATTCTTATACTAAACTTTCTTCACTATGCAAAGAATAATTCTGGATTTGTGGCAAATGACTGTATGTCATATTGACAAGACTTGTGAAGGCATCAGTTGGTCTATGCATCCCTGATGCAACAATATTCAAAGCCAGATGCTCCATTATGAACTATATTACCAGTTTTTAGTTGTCAACATTAATATTGCAGAAATTAATTGCTGACTTCAAGTAGTCTTTGTACCTTGTATGTTACATTGTGACCATTCGTCTTTAACAAGCCCTATACAGAATATCTTCTTTGAGATATGTGCTTCTGAAATTTTGATTACATGCTCCAATCACCTTTGTTATGCTTTCAAGACCCTGGCACTAACACTTAGCATCATTGCCTATTGTTGGACCTCTGTATCAGGAGCTTTGTCTTTCCTTCCAATTTCTGTCAGTTGGTTAAGATATCTGGCATGAAAATAATTAAGTTTATTTAAATGGTGACTGTATTTTTTTCAAGACTCACATCCATAAAACAGAGATGAGATGACTATGGATTTATGGGTTTTCAACTTGGTCTGTAAACTGATGCCTTTCTGGTCCAAGAGGTGTTCCCAAAGTTTTATAAAGGTTTTGCTTACATTAGCAATCTTGTTGACAATTTCTTCATCAGTGGTGGCTTCTATTGACAGCATGCTCTGAAAATAAGTTGACTTGTGTACTGCCTCAAAAATATGATTTCCTATGGATACTACTGGAGGGATGCAAGATTTCCTTGGTGCTGGTTGATACAGAACTTTCATCTTTTTCCAGCTGATAGTTAGGTTATGATGTAAGTATGTCCTCTTGGGATTGAGATAAATCTAGTCCAACATCATCAACAAACAAGTTGCTCAAGGACTTTAGTCTTGGCCTGTTGTCTCCTAAGATTTATCAAGTTTTCATTAGTTTAAACCTCGTCCACATGCCAGCATGAAAATCTTTCAAGACAATTAAAAGCGTAGCTTTAATACTTCCAACACTTCCTTAGTCTCAACGATAGTGGGTTTCTTTAACATTAGCTTCAGCTGAGAGAGTTCATCAATGGCTTAAATGCTGGTAACTGAAAATATAAATTTGTAACATAAAGTTACTACAGTTAAATCAGATAGTAACTGTCATTACAATTAAGGTTTAAAAACCTTTCACTTAACATGTTTCATTAAAATACAACAGTTTAAAGAAGAAAGGGGATTACTATAATGTTTTTAATCCTTATTTCTTAAAAATAATTGTATTTTAGGGGTACATATAGATTAGTTTATTTGTAATAACTCACTCATTATACAAAGAAATGAGTTAATATGAGTGAACTCTACTTACCATGTTTATATAACCTTAGTTTTGATGATTCATAATATTTGAAAATTATGGATTTAGGTATTAAGGTAACATTTGTGTAAACTGCAAATAACAGATGTTAAAAGAAAAAACAACTTTTAAACATGCAAAATAAATACATAAAAATGAGACTATCTCCAGTCTCATTATATAATAACAATTTTTTACTCATTAATTAAATGTATAATGATAAAATAAGCACTCCAGATATGACACAGTAACACACTAAGATACTTTATGAGACTGTTCCAAATCTTGTATTTTAACAGTAAATTATTGAGCAAAAGTATTTTATTCTAAGACTAAGTACAAGTTCCATTGTTACATATTAACTGTGCATCATATAACACTGGCTTTTTTTAAACATCTATGTTATTAGGAATTTAGGTTGAAAATTATAAATGTTAATTACCAGTATTGTGCTGATTAAAACATTACATCAAAACAGATAATGTGAAGGGTTTTAAAATTCTGATACTGTTTAAAAGGAACAACATTGAAATCTACACCATTTTAGACACATGATAATACCATGTTTCCATTGTAATATAAAATAATTTATGTACCTGATCAATAAAAGAAATCTTGTGCATACTTCTGTGTAAAATATCTGACTTGTGCAATTACCTCTTACAAACACATATATTTAAACCATAAGCCTTCTAATGTCAAAATTGTATGCCAATGTTTTTCTTATTCAAGTCTTAATGATGGTACAAAGTACCAGATTTTTTTCATGTTCAAAAGTATATGAGCAAAAAATACTTTTTATCACTACTGAAAATATAATCTCTTGTTCAACAGAAGTATTACTTATATGTTTAAAATGTTTCATGTAAACATGATTATACTTGGAAAGAAATACATTTTTGAAATTAATAAAAATTATGTCTGAAGGTTATTTAATAAACAAATTTTTCTCCTTTGTGTTTCTTATACCATGCATAAAAAACAATTAATAATTGTTTATAACATTGACAAATGTTTTAAGATATGCCTTTTTTTTCCTTAGAAACTAAACTGTTTATTTCTTTTTTGAGCAAAGCCACATCAAGCTGTTTGTTGTGTCTATCATGGGGAACCAAACCCTGGATTTTAAAATTGTAAGTCATGAACTTACAACTTTTCCACTGGCAGAGAAAAGTAACCTGAATTATTAAACAACTTATAGCAGCTTGTGTTGATCAAGTGAATATAGAAGATGAAAATTGCATCTTTCATTTTGTTTTTATTGCAAATCTAAATTTTTATTTCAAGTTACTGTACAGGTGTTTCACTTTTTAGGGCTTGTTAAGCATATGAAATGTATTTTACTGAAGTACTATCTCTAAAGGTTTTTGGTTTAAATTGATTTAAGAGAATTCATGAGGTGCTGGTTTCTGGATTTGACCTTGTAGTTTATTCAAGAAATTTTAATACAGTGAAACTTACTAATAATGTGTCTTTGTTAGCTCATTACAAACCAAAAACTGATCATAAAGTGTACTAACTAATCAAACTTGAATAAAAAATGTTATTTGGTTACATTGAGCTTTATTTATGTAAGCAGTAGCATTTAGTAACTTGATGTTAATACTGCTTGCAAGTTACATACATTTTAAACAAAACTGGTAACTTGTTTTCTATTTTGGTTTGACACTTTTTATGCTGTCACTGTTTATATGTAATTGTGTCAGAAATTGATATTTATCCTCTGAAATAAAATTTTTCTTAAACACAAACTACTATATAATAAAATCACATTTTATAACTAGCTAGAAATTTCACTAGAAAAAACATCATCACTTGTTTTAACATTAAGCCTACATTATAAAGAAAATTAATAATTTATGCTGAAACAATGTAATGCATAAATGTTTTATATGGATAATTCTTATTTGTATCAATGTTCTAATTTTTTATATCATACAAATAATACAATATTTATTTACATATTGATGCTACTTTATTAGAACAAACTGAAACTGTACACAGAAGCAACATAATTGACAACAAGAAATATGTTACAGAATTTCTCATGGTAGTTTAATATATTTTTATTTAGAACATAAAAAACTGACTTCAACATAACATCTAACGGCAGCAAGGGACATCTTCTGCCATTTAGGCTGTCCCATCCACTAAACTAAACTTTAAAATGAAACACTAAATCTGCCATTATCATTCAGCTAATTATCAGTCCATCACTTAGTCTTCCTTAAATTTACTGCTTTCACCACATATGAAGGCAACACATTTTAAAGGTCTAATATCCTGCTAGAAACATTAATCAGTGTTAGTTGAATATTATTCTTATTCTACCAATTACTAAAGTTATACTTACCTCTCTTAATCCAACAGTTCTTGCCATTAAGTAAACAAAAATATGGTATACAGATACTGTAAATTCTCTGAACAATCTTACACATCTCAGTCAGATCCTTTCTAACTCTTGGTTTTTTAAAAACAGTTTCAGAATTCATAACAGTTTTCATCCAACAACCTTTCCATCAAGGGCATCATCCAAGTATTTGTATTAATTCCAACAACTCAATGCCCTTTCTAAGATAAAGAGTCTAGATCTGAAACAGCTTCAAATATTGCCTAATCAGTGACATATACAATGAGGTTCTCACTTCCTCCTCAAACTTGTTTCTGCAGATAAAAACGGCTCAAACTTCTATTTGCCCTACCACTAGTAACATCACACTGCTTAAGTGGCTTATCTGAATGATAAACCAGAATACCAAATATATCTACTGATGTATGAGATGGACAGTATCCAAACAAAAGCTACCAAGTTGTGGTTATATTAATGTAATGAGTATACATCTACACATATTAAATGTTTCCAGTTGTAAGATAAAAGCTGAAATTTCAAGATGTAGTGTTATGATGTGGTAAGCATACAACTTAAGATAATATTACATTTTTATCCATGAATTATCAGTTGCACTTACACAGATGATGAAGATTAAAATGTTACAGATCATGTTACATTTGTAAAAAATAAACCATCATATATGGAACAGAGTGTGAGAAACCTTCACAGTAATATGTAATTATGGGTATTTTGATGTTTTTAATAAAATATCACAATTAATATTATATAATACTCAATAAAAAGTATGTTTCTTATAAAATTAACAGAAAAAGAGCACAATTGGTATTAAAAGAGTTTACTGAAATAATATGTAATATGTTTGAGGAAAATAATGCATTAAGTGCGAGAAGTTTTATGAGTAAAAAAGTTCATGAAATATTCAGTTGCATTAGATTAATCATTTAAATTTAACAAATGTAAAAAAATTCAAACAACTACAAGTCCCTGATGACCTATGAGTTGGGTATCAATGGAAGTATTGGATCTCAGGCTTCAGAAGAACTGGTATAAAGAATAGATATATGTACGTTATTGACAAAATCTGCAAGATGTGAAATTTGGGCTGCTATTGTATTAGCATCACTTCATATTTATACTACAACCTATTGTATCTGCTACTATTAAAGCTTACAAATAATTTTTAAGATATTTATACATTTGATTTTAGTTATTCATTTATAATTATTTTGATTTCCTTTATCAATCAAAACATATATATTTTTCTAAATATGTAATGATACTTTTATACTTGTCCATTTTTGATATTTCTAATTTGTAAAGACAGCGATTTCTGTTTTTAATGAATAACTTGTGTTACGTTTCACATTAAGTTAAAAATAAAGCAGAAAATTCATATGTGGATGTCATATCTGATGATGTCATTATTCTCTATGTTATTAGGTTGAGGAATAATTCGTGAGCGTTTTTTCAAGTTGAAAAAATATATTCATAAATGAAACGCTTTCGCAAAATATTTCATGTCATTTGGTAGATAATTTTTTGCTCTAATAGATGGTGTGTTTGATTTTCATATGTCTTTAATTTTCAGCTCATTAAATGGAATGTCAAGTGGACAAACTCGAGCATTTTCGTCACCATCTGCTTTTCACATTTAATTTCTTGCAATTTCGTTTAAAACAATGCATACTATATACCTAGGTATTACATGAAATAAAGTATCATAATAAATGTTTTGGGTGTAATGTGTTCATGCATTGAAGTATTGTATAGTCTTGCATGTAATGCTTGAATGAAATTAGTTAAAAACGCTCACGAATTATTCCTCAACCTAATATATAATTGATACTTCCACTGATCAACATTCAAGGTCAAATTTTAAGCACCAACAAATACAAACATCCAAAAGTAAAAACCTTGGTAATTTTTGCAATAAACAAAATTCTAAATACAAATGTATAAAAAGTTTTAAAAAGACCAAACTAACTTAAGCTTCTTCCCTGACTGCATTTGTTTTTTGAATGTCACCAAAGCTTCATGAGGAATATCTGCACTAGTTATCCTTAATTTAGCAGTGTAAGACTAGAGGGAAGGCAGCTAGTCATCACCACCTACCACAAACTCTTTTTACCAATGAATAGTGGAAGTGACCAACACTTTATAACACCTCTAAAGGCAAATATGTTTGGCATGATGGAGATCTGGACCCTTGACCCTCATAATCCAAGTGGAGTACACTAAACCCCTGGTCATGCCCTTGATTGTAAAAGTTACTTCCTGTTACATGGTTAAACATATATAAATCTGTTCACAAACCATTTCAGATTATATCTGATAGTGCCTTTATTCACAGAAACCATGGCAATGAATAAATGTGAAATGTCCTCCCCAAGCTTTGTTCTCCATATTACGTTTCTTAAGAAGTTCAGCTTAAGGTGCAGAATTCATGCGAGGACATATCAAATGACGTCAGTATTCTATGAAATATTTGATGTTATCAATCTTCTCTGACTACAGTATAGAAAATGTACATCAAAATATAGTCACAACAAACAAAGAATGAACTCTAGAAGAGCACTTGTATAGTTCCAATCCCAGTGTTGCTGCAACCAACCAAATATATACAAGACAACTTCCTTTGGTTTTAAACATTTCTATCTTAAATATTTCCCAAGCTTTGAATATTTAAAATCCCAGTTTGTTACAGTTGTACAAAACCTGATTAGCCTCCATGTAAGCTTGACTTTGGGGCACGTTCAACCTCAACTTTTTTACAAAATATGATCAAAATAGTACATAAAACTTGAGTTATTGTTTTCACATACACAATTGAAAACAAACTTGTTTGCTCTTGAACAAAGCCAAATTGTATTGTCTGCTATTTCTATCCATGAAGCATTGAACCCCATGTTTCAGAGCTGTAACTCTGGAGACTTATTGCTGTTCCATTGGGGTAAAAAACAAAATTAAAATTCAAGAAATGCATTATATATGTAAAAATTCTAATTGTTTACAATGTTATTTCACCAATATAGGTACTTACCACAGAAAATCCCTCAAAGATCTTCTGGAATAAGGAGTAGGCAGCACAATGGCTTTCTCTCTGGATGCTTTTTAAGCCTGTATTCCTCCCTATGTACCCAAACTTGTTTTTATTATTAATAATGTTAAAAGGGCAAGTATCAAAACTATGTGCAATTAGAAATGACAACTTTTAGATTACTTCTAAACCAGAGTAATGGTAGTGTATTTAAAGTGTACCTTATTATTTGTTATACCAACTTTGCTCTAAACCTACACCTTTGTATTTTAATTTTATCAAGAAAAACAATACGTAATTCACCTAAACTATCGATTAACATTACTACCATTTTACAAGATAAGGTACAACCAAAGTTCTGAAGCTGGCTTTAGAATATTAGTATTCTTTTAAAGATTTACGTTTTTATAAAATAATTTATTTGACCGCAACTATTAAACCATACAAAGTGCAAGAAAGTTTTACCCTGTTATTTTTCCCTTAAAGTCTAAATATAATTAAATTGTGATTAGTAATAGTACTTTTATATTAACTGCCTTCAGATTTATTGGAAAAATTCATAAGCAATTTGACAATTAATCATTTTATATTCACTGGTCTGTTATGATGGTAACTTCCTTGCTATCATTTATGTTCATTCATCTGTAGAAGAAAATAAGAAAATCTTTTCCAATATTCGTTTTTGCACATGAAAACAGGGTTTCATACACAAGGTTATGAAACTATCCGATACTTAAATCGGATGTTGCCTTTAGTGGTGGAAACCACGATCGTGAATAAATTATGAGTTTGTGTAACGTACAACCGTGATATCCCCCCAATTACCTAATTTCATAAAATACCGTGTAACTTCACGGTTACTCGACATGTTAAATAACTTCGTATTGTAATATTAGTAATGACATGTAGCGTGTCAAATTTCAAAAGTTCACCGTTGAAGTGTTAAAATACAATACATTTTATTCATAAACATGCAATATTATTAAAATAATGGATACAGGTGAAAAACAGTTTTTAAATGTTAGATAGCGTTATCACCAAAATTAAATTTTTACAACAAAAACAAAAGTGATACGATATCTGAAATGCTGTATTGTTTATTTTTTGTCACTAAAGAGTTTTACATTCATTTGAAGACAACAAAATAACTGGTAAATAGTTCAAGAATACAATATATTATCGGTACATTTAATTTGAATTTTGTCTGATAGTGACAAAGACCTTATTCATGGTATAGAATAGACTATTAATTACACACTTATAAAGGAACACACGAATTATTTGGCAAGATACTAATTAAATTAAAATATCAAAAAGACACTAACACATTCGAACACATTTTCACTGTTCTTCTTTGCTTTCTTTCAATGCCGGTTTATCGCTCATTTGTATCTGTACAGTTCGTTCATTTGGCTGTTTACCCTCCAAGGCTTTCTTAGGTGCCTCGACTGTCAAAATTCCGTCCGAGCTGAGAGAAGATTGTACAGTTTCTGGATCAACTTCTTTGGGTAACATGTAACGTCGCACAAACTGTCGAGATATAAAACCGTGCTCATCTGGTTTTTCTTCGTGTTTACCTTCAATAACAACGCAGTTCTCAACAGTTTTCACATTTATTTCGTTAGGTTCGAAATGACTTACATCAAGTAATACCTGAAATTTGTCGGCTTCATTTTTTACTTGAGAAACGCCACTGCTTGTATTACGAGTAACTTGTCTCCGTGGCTGTTTGTAATAGATACGATACATAGCTGGTGTGAAAATATCACTATCATGAAGCCCGAACCCAAAATGTCGATCAGGTATACGTACAGGAAAGTCCCATGGGTCATACAAATCTCGACCCAATAACGTCGGTATCAAACTTCGTGAAAACGCCATATTAAATAAAGTTTTCTTTGTCGACTTCCAACGTAACAAGTCCGTAGTAGAAGATAGTTACAATATTACCACGAGTATCATTTATATAGTAGTTACGGTACGTTCTCGAGATTCTTCGAGAATTTTAGCCACACCAGTTACGTCACTTTCTGCTCTTCCGGTATGCGCAGTGTTAACTGACATTGCGCGTCTTCTAGAGTGTTCTAATACCTACGAGAAGATTGCGCGAACGTTTTCGAAAAGGTAGTAAGTTGATGTCAGCCCTTGGTTGTTTTCTGAAATTAAGTTCAGTATTTTCGTTCAATAACCTTTGTAAGTATGCGCGATAATTAGTAATGAAACTTTTTATTAGTGAACAAAAACGGTGCCAAATGTGGAACATGATTTCATACCACTAAAATTAGACTTCCGTTACCAACTGTTTAATGAATCTTAGCAATTTACTGTAACGTAAATGGGCCAAATAGTAAAACGTACTCTTGTAAACACAGTATGTATACATTTAAGATAATAAACAGAATATTCTATTTGCAAATAAATAACATTTATTTATTTGAAGACATAAATAAATGTTTACCCTCACTGTTAACTGTCGGTTAACAGTTACCGAAATGCTGTATTGTTTATTTTTTGTCACTAAAGAGTTTTACATTCATTTGAAGACAACAAAATAACTGGTAAATAGTTCAAGAATACAATATATTATCGGTACATTTAATTTGAATTTTGTCACTAAACGTGACAAAACGTTTATATAAGCAGTAGTATTATTATGACATAATAATAAACAACAAGTCCATGTTGTTGTTTATTACACGATAATTCCAAAACCTAAAAATGACATCAAACAACTTCATTTTGATGACATAATTTCAGACGGAGTATCCTTGCACATGATATGGGCAAGGCCGGATTAAGCTAGTGCGGGGCATGTAGCATATGTTATAAAGGGGCCCTAAATTAAAAAAAAACAAAGTTTTAACTTGTTTAATTGCGTTGTTTCGTTTGCTATACAGCCAGATAATACGACAAATATATATGACATTTCAGTAACAGTATTACTTATATGTAGGTATCAGTTTCAAACGTCAAAAGTAACAAAACTACAATTTAAAAGTTACATTTTATAGATTTAGCATGAGCAGGTTTGTTGATGATACTGAAAATGTCTGTTTCACGCAGAAGTTTACGTTCGATGGTTTTTAGAGTGAGATTGTTCAATCTGTTTTGACCCGTGGTGCTCCTTAGTTCATATTTAATCCTTTTCAATTTTGAAAATGAGTGTTCTCTACTGCAGTTGGTAACCATGAGGGACGAATAGATGCGCAAGGGAATTTCTACGTTTGGAAAACAAGACTCCAAAGAATTGTCAATTATCAAATGGTAAAACTGTAACTCAATAGGGTCTTGTTTGATGCCAATACGAGAAACATGCTTAAAGTACATAACGAAATGAACAATCCATTTGTAAATAAGAGTTAAGGACGGGACTTATAAATGTATTTAATTTGCATTTTACAACATTAAGATTATTGACAAGTAGCTATGGAAACGTAAATGTGTTTCCCTACTAAGAAAACAATGTATTGCATTAGTATAAAAATGCGACGCAAGTATTGAAACAATATTATACACAATACTGTTTTACTGGTTTTTCAGAATGATGTGAATTACTGGTAGTTACATTGGTGTTCTTACCTCAGCTGTTCCCCAAATATTTGTTTGGTTTGTTTCTTTTTTGCACCAAACTACGAAAAGGTTGTGAACATTAACCGTCCATAATTGTAAAGTAATTGGCTGGAAGGAAGCCGGTTAGTCAGTCATACTTACCAAAAACTTAAAATAAATTTGACCATTACATTTGTGATATATGTACAGCTGTAGTGTCACCTGGCAAACGGTAGAACTTCTTATGTAGTGATGGCACACATTGCTCTTCTAAATGGCCGTTTAAAAATCGCTACAACAGGTCATCAGAACTTTACAATACTACATGGTATTTCTTCTTATAATGATACCTGTGTAATGACTTCGTAACAATTTCTAGGAATGTCTGTAGATATTATAGTAAAACGTTTGAAGTCCATGTTGTTGTTTATTACACGATAATTCCAAAACCTAAAAATGACATCAAACAACTTCATTTTGATGACATAATTTCAGACAGAGTATCCGCTTTTATAAATAATATTCACTAGTAGTAATTTATCATAATTATACTGTAAAGAATGTTATCATTACCCCTTGAAGTTAGCTTCCTAAAATTTGGTGTTACTTTAAAAAGCTGAAGTACAGAGTGAAAGGAAATATAAGCCAAACAATAAATATTACAGTTGTAACCTCATTATATTAATAACTTCGTTATAAACGCAATGTTTTTGTGTCTATTGAAACACTGCTTAAAAAACAAAACAAGTGAAGAAAATGTTTTCAAAAATAGGTATGGCCAATATCAATCCCTCAAAAACATTGCAAACAAACAACAGAGATGGTATTTGCATCATTCCTACATAATAACAAAGGGAATAATTAACAAGTGCCATTATATATATATGTATATAAAACTATTCAATCACAATTGAGTTTATCCTGTTTTTTTCTGTTAACATTTTACTATGCTTTGCTCCTGTGCTATTAGTATTATGAAAAGATGATGCAAATGCCATCCCTGCAGTAATTCATTTTTTTATGTTGTTTCTTTACTTGTTGTTGTGTTCTTAAACCATTTGCTGACCTTGGTCAAAGCATTATCCTTTCTGTCATAATGAAAGTAACAAGCAGTTGATGTTAAATATAAATAATAGTGTTATTAATAATTAGTGTAATTCTGACCTGTACAAGATCAAAGATGAGGATAATTATGCCTCACTCACTTGATCTGTCACACCATAAAAGCTATTATTTATGTAACTAACCTAGATCACATATTACAACCAGCCTGATAAGCCTTGATATGTGAAAAGCCTTGTTCAGCATATATAAGATGGTAAGTATGCACTTGTCTATCATCACTCTTAAGTTCTTAAAAGTTTACGAAATCTCGTAAATTACTTTAAATGGTTATCATTTACAATCTTTATATTAACTAGAATGAAAATATGTCTGGATGTTGTTAATACCACACTGTTAAATGAGACCAAAGTCCTATGTTAGTGACTCAGAATCACAGGTTATTGTTGTAAGTTGTAGTTTTACTACTGAAATTTATGTGTGTCATTACATTGTGATATAATATTGTGCACATGGAAAAATGTTGTGCTGTAAAGGGCAATATTTTGCATAATGTAGAAACTTTCATATTTCATCTCTGTAAATACCTTTTAGTGTAGTGGATATTTTATCTTTTTATATATAGACTGCAGAATTACATAATGTAAGAATAATATGCCTATAATTACTGGACAATGTTTATCATCTTTGAAAAGAGGAGTTACATTAGCTAACTTCCAATCCTCTGTTACCTGCCTGTCCCCTGCTAGGACAGTGATATGTCTTCAGATTTACAATGCTAAAGTTGGGGTTAGATTCCCCTCAGGGGACACAGCAGGTAGCCCAATGTGGCTTTGCTATAAGAAAAACACATACACACTGTTGTCTACCACTATTCAAGGATTTGAAAAAATAGTAGTATGTAGTTCACTTATCCAATCCTTAACCTCCTTCAAGCCCTTGAGGATATATTATCTGAACCAGGAGTCTTATCATTCTTTAAACTTCCCAATTGTCTTCAGAATTAATACACTGTTCTTGTTTCCATCTATCATTTGTTCAAAGTGTTGAATAATGTTTAAATCTTCATTAATAAAAATTGAAGGAAAAGCAAAATTTAATGACCCGTCTTTCTCATAATCATCAGATATGAGTCTTCCTTTATCAGCCCTCAAGGACTGTATTCCAATCCCAGTGTTTTATTTACCTTTTATGCATTAAAAGAAATCCTTACTGTTATATTTACCCTTTCAGCCAAGATTCTTTTTGATGTCATAATTTTGTGTTTGACGAACTTTCTTGATCTTCTATAATTTTCTAAATCTCTTGTCATACCAGTCAGTTTAAATTCCTTAAATTTATGACTTTCTTTAATTTTTAGCTATTGTACTTTTTGTGAGCCAGTCTGGTTTTATATTTGCAGTCACTCTTTTCTTTCTATGAGGAATATGTTTATCTTGAATATTTAAACGTTTTCTACATATAAACTTTGTGTCTTAAAAGTTACATCATGTGGCAACAAATATCAAAAGATAGAGGAAACCATGTCTTCAGACTTCAGGCATAATAATTTAGAGTTAAGTTAGAGTCAAGCAGCTCAAATTTCAAGTAAAATAACATACAAATTAGGATAACATTGTTTTATTCTGTAAAGTATGAAAACCATTAGGAAATAAATAAAAAATTACAAAGTTATTCAGATAATATAGTATTAACAAGTAACAACAATGTTTAATTAACTTCCCACATTAGCCACAGTAATGTTTAATTTTTAAAATGAAGGTACAATACCAATTAAAATTATAAAAATTAACTGCATAACACTGTAATCAAATTTTCAATATTTTATATGTGGGAGACAAGACTTTCATTACAATCATATAATATTTTGGATTAACCAATGTTAATCACATAGCTCTAAAGTAACCCGAATTAGTTAAATAAAGTTAAAATGGCATTAACATATTCTGTAAATGATTAGCTCAATGAAGCTATAATTGATTTATAAGCTTCTTCTTTTTATGTGATTGATACAAAACAAATAGTTAAAAACATTTCAATTTTTTGTAACTAAAATTAAATAGATATAGTTATTTGAAATGATATTTATAAAAGATTGTAGCACTGGTAATTAGGATGTCCATTTTTGAAATTTGTTAAAAAAGTTGTTACTTGTACAGTCATACTATTTGCAGTTTCATTTGCTTTATATATCAACAATATGAAAAATATCTTTCTCTTTTAAGAAGTCTCATTATAAGTAATGAAAAATCAATAATGTAACAAGTCTATAAGAGCTGGATGTGCCCTGAAGAATATTAATTTTGATAAAAACAAGTCTCTAAAATCTAGACATTGTTTGTGTCTAGAGAAAAAGACACCTTTCATGCTGTTATATGAGCTTACAGGTAATGTTATTAACTGAAACCTTAACTGATTTGTTGAAGACTCCAGCTGTGTTTTAAAAAAATCTCAAAATTTTTATGGTAATTAACTGACCAATAGTATAAAAACACTAACATTTAATGTTTTTTAATGACAGTTTATGGCAGTGTTGGAACATGTGGCCATCTTTTATTGTTATTATTCTCTGAAAAAGACAGAGGTGATTTGATCCCCATATCTATGCTTAATAATATTAGAAAAGAGTTAGTAATTTCTGAAACAAATGGGTGGAGGAGGGTTTGGCCTCCCTGAACCTCTTCTTTATATCTGCACCCCTATACACAACATTAAATCCTGGAACAAATGGATTAAGTACTTTCTTAATCTTCTAAATCTCCTGTCTTACCAGTCAACCTAAATTTCTTACATTTATAATACTTTAATTTTATATCTTATCCTCTTTGTGAACCAACCTGGTTTGTTACTTGAACCTGCTCATTTCTTTCTGTAAGGAATATGTTTATGTTGAATATTCAAAACTTTTCCACATCTGATCAGTGTTGACAAATAATTCAGATGCTCAATTCACAACAAATACATCTTGTTGCATCCTTTTGAAATTTGCAGCCAAAATATCATTATTCCTTATGTCCACATACAGCAAAGCAACCAAATGTTCTCCAGTTTCAACCCTCTCAATTATTTCTATACTTGAGGTTAATAAATCTAAAACATTATTTCTAGTAGATTCTGTGACTAATTGGTAAAGAAAGCCATCTGATACAGTTCCCCAAAACTTTTCACCCTCATGATTTGACTCTAGCATTTCCTAATCTGTATGCCTATATTTTTCACTTACTACCTTCTTGTAGTAATTTATATAATAAAATACAGTACTCAAAATTAATTTTGAATAGAAAAGAAATTACTAGAATGTTTGCAACTGATTTTGTTATAACTGTATTTTAAGCATATGTGTGTATATCATTCATTATTTACTCAGTTTTTATACATAGAACTGCTATTATGTGTAAACTCTAATTAGCATGATTATAATATCCTGATTAGGTATTTAGAGCCAAAATTGTGAGCATCAATATAGATATTTTGCTGATACAGGTTTAAACATTTCATCAGAGCATTATATATCAGGAGTAATAAATTTAGGATAGTGTTCACGTAAAAGAACCCAGAAATCTACGTGTGGCAATATCGTGTTTCCATTACAATATAAAACAATCTGTTATTCACATGTGCTCATTAAAAATGTGTTGAGTACACTTTTGTGGCAATATCTGATTTGAGGAGGTCTATCTTATTGGCACAGAGCAACAGATTTCTTCTTAATGATCAAAACGTTGTAGTTTTTTCAAACTGTTGGAAACAATTTATTTTGGAACAGAAATATTGGTTATATATTTGAAATATAGAATGAAACATATTTTTAAATTGAATAAAAATAAATAATAGTTAACTAATGGGAACTGAATTATCAAATACAGATTAAATCAGTTTGTATTGATGAAGTAAGTACAGAATATTAAATTACTCATTCCATTTTTTATTAAGAAGATGTATTTATAATCAAACAAGGGTTTTATAATCAAAATGAAGCTCATCTACTATGTAACGCACTGTCACTGAATAGCTGTCTCTTACTATGTTTCATTTGAATCTTGTTACAGAAAAATGAGGTGCCAGTTGCTATGTTCATACTGTTGGAGACATGTTAAGAATTTGGTTTAAATCTGTGAAAGTTACTAATGTCTGTTTCACTTCTGAACAAATGTAGGTAATTTTTCACCTTACTTTAATATACTTTCATTTAAAGTATTAAAAAACTGTGGTTTAAGCATATAATTTAAGAATAATAAGGGACTAGTTCATCCATCTAGGATGTCCCATTCACTAAACAAGAAATAATTCATGTCCAGCCTCATCATTAAAATATTTATCAAGCCTTGTGTTAACCTCTATTAAATAGAATGTTTCCACCATAAAATACCTGCTTTAACAAAAGATCACTCCTATTTTGCCAGTTTAATTTTAAAAACATATGATGATTGGTATTATTAGTCTCCTTAATAAACACATCAATTAGATCTTTCCACACTATTTCTTTTTTTCAGAGATCTTAATCTGTTTTCATATGACAACTTTTTCATGCCATGTATCATCCCTGTATCCTTTCTCTGAACTCAACATGGGGCCTACCTAGTAATTTACATAATACAATTGTAACTACTTGAAACTTGTTTAAATAGAAGCAACCAAAACCCTATATATCCTACCACTAGCAACATTACCCTGCTTGGATGGCTTAAGAGAATAATGGTCTTTCCAGAACACTGCACATTTTTAGTTATTTGAAATGTACAGAACATAGCCATAAACTATCAAGTTGCAGTGTTATCATATAATGAGTCTACCTCTAAAACCAATAAGAGAATCTTCTATAGTCACAGCTGTAATTAGATTTTGAATCAGTCAAGAGATGAAGCTATTAATTAAGTTTGTACTAGACAATAATTCACAGCTATTCTGTGAACAATTGTTTAAGAAAAAACTACTTTCCATGCATTCTTCAAGAAGATAACCTAAAGTTTTCATAGTATATTTGAACATGTTGTATAGAAGTTTAAGTAAATCATCAGATGCAAATTATTTTATTTTAAGATGAATTGGATAAAGTTAATAATTCAAGATTTCTTGCATGTGCAATTTGATTTCTGCTTACTTGTTTTGTGTTTTCGCCAAAAAGCTAGTTATTTTACAAATAATGACTGTTAATATATTTGGAAAATATCGGGGAACAGTTCAATTAAGTAAATAAAATAATTTCAAATTTGTAATAAGCAATTTTCGAAATATGGATAACGGATATACTGCCCTAGTTTTTCGGTTTGGAAATCTGTCACCCTAATACACATTTAAACAAACAAAAATCGCAGTTTTAGACATACGAAGAAAATTACGTCATATCATTAACGTTCTTTTAGCGTACATGACTGGACACTTAAGAATTTTTTTAAAACTATAATAGATAGAATCGGCTACATTTTAAAGCCTAGAATGTATGTTCATTTTAAGACATTTGTTGTAAAAACAGTACTTGGAAATAATTTGTTATCAAGCGCATATCGCGTTTGTATACAGTATTACTTCCCATGACTAGTGACTAAGTTACTACGGCTAACTTCACTTAGTTATTGTACAAGAATGAAAAGCATATCTAGTTATAGTAAACATGGATGTACCGAATTAAGTGTGTATGTACTAAGTTCACCGTTTTAAGTTTGGAAATGTAATAAGGTTCACACACACACACACACACGATACCTACATCTCTATTCATTTATTTGCACATTAGAAAGTACAATTTCCACAATTACACATCAATATTTAGAATATGTTACAAAAACATCAGAATTTTTACTTTTTGTATAATTGTTAATTAAATACTAATTATTACGTCATCGCTAACAAATAACGCAGTGAAAAGACGTAAAACTCAGACGATAATAAATGACGAATATTTGATAATTAGCTTGAACTCACTAAGTCTGGTAGAGACCAATACATTACATTATTATACATAAAATCTATCAGTTACATGTCTTTAGTAGAACACGTTATCATTTTGAAAGATTTTCATTTCATTAAGTATCTGCAGTTGAATATCAACATTCTTTTAATTTACTGTCCTTCCTTCAATGCCGGCCTATCAGTCATTTGAATCTGTACGACTCGTTCATTTGGCTGTTGACCCTCCAAGGCTTTCTTAGGTGCCTCGATCGTCAAAATTCCTTCCGAACTCAGAGATGACTTAACAGTTTGTGGATCAACTTCTTTGGGCAACATGTATCGCCGTACAAATTGTCTTGATACAAAACCGTGCTCATCTGGTTTTTCTTCGTGTTTACCTTCAATGACAACAAAATTCTCAACAGTTTTCACATTTATTTCATCAGGAGCGAAATGACTCACATCAAGTGACACCTGAAATTTATCGGCTTCGTTTTTCACCTGTGAAACACCGCTACCTGCCTTAGAGCTTACTTGTCGCCGGGGTTGTCTGTAGTAAATATACGTAGATGGTGTACAAATATCGCTATCATGAAGACCGAGCCCAAAATACTGGTCAGGTATACGGGTAGGATAATTCCAAGTGTCCCACCAATCTTGTCCAAGCAAGGTAGGTATTAGACTACGCGAAAAAGCCATGCTGATAATACTTTGTTTGAAATAGTTTTTTATTTGTAGCGAAACACACACGTTGTCACTGCAATTCAAACACTCTTGTCTCTCGACTTCCAATATCCTTTATATAAGGCTTTTACCACGCCTTCTAGATGCTTCGAGCATTTAAACAACTCTAGTGAACTTTCTAGAAGTGTTTACGTAATGCTTTCAGTTCTTCCGAGTTGCGCAATGAGAATTCAAATTACGCCCTCTATAGAGTTCGAATATCTAACTCACCATTACTTGAACGTTCGAGATAGATTTAGGATTTTACTAATACTAATAGTATATATACGTAAAAAAGTACACATTTATTTAAGTATTTTAATTTAAGAACTTTCATAAGTGAACACGATGTTACTTAAAAAGAACGTTGCTATAAATAGAACGAACTTTTATATCGGAAGAAACGTCTATGTAGAATTTTATAGTTTTTAGCACTGTATTGAAATAGAACATTATTAACGGGCAAGATTGTAACAAATAAATATCAATATTATGAAAGTTAGAGAAAAAAAGTACTAGGCATAAATAACGTTTTTAGAGCACTTAAGGTGAAATTACATATTCATTTTTCTAAATTATTTCTTCTGTAATTATTCGATAGTAGCAGCTTGGATTCTACTCTCGTTTTATATGTCAGGCTAATTATAGGCAAAAATTACCCATTGTTTTGAGAAACTATCAACCTGGTCATGTTTAGCATGAAAGGTATACAATATGTGTTGCATTTTCAATTATGCAGTTAATCTATTAAACAGTAACAGTACATCCACTGACTCCAAATTTTAACGTTCACTAAAAGTGACATTTACTCATACTAGTACTCTGTCTACATCACGTATGAATTGTGTTTAAGAATTTATAATACCAAAAAGAAGAATTTTTATATACTTATGAAAGTGTTATGTTACCTCTAAGTTCAGTTATAATTTTTCAATTGTGTATTAAGGCCTTTCACAGGGCTACCTTTAAGTTTTAGATCATAACTACTAATTTTCAATTTGTACATGAAAAAGTTAAATACATGGAAATAAAAATAAACTACTGACATATATAAAATGAAATTGATGGAAAGACTTTTTCTGCTCTTTGGATCTACAAAAATGTTGATGCTTTCAGATTCAAACAAAATGAGATTCAAGAAGAAGTTGAAAGCTTCTGTTGATACATAGGATGACACAGAAAAAAATGAAAGTAGTTAACGTATCATCTTCTCTCAAGAGCTGAGGGTTTCAAGTTTTCATCCTCTTTTTTTTCGCTGATGTTAGCTAAACAACTTGTAACAGTTGTTTCAGTAGCATACTCTTTATATTAATTAATAATTATGTATATCTTTTATTGATTATGAAGTTATTGCACTATAATTTTACTTAATAATGTCAAATGAAAATTAATAGTTTTGGCGTATAAACAAACCATGTATTTACCTTTCTGTTTTCATGTTATGGTATTATTTTAAAATGGCATACTTTGCAATTTCTTAGTTATTGTGGTTTCAGTAGTTGTAACAAAACATTTGGTGAAGAAATTGTATAAAAAAAATATTTACTGTTGTGAATTTATTCACACCATTTTTGATTGTGATAACTGTATTACACTTCAAAATATTATTTACCATTATGGTTAGAGATAAAAATGTTTTAATTTATTATCATTTTCAGTGATTTATATTTTACACACAATATTCAAAAGTAATATTAAATCTTATACTGACTTGAATAATTATATTTTAAGCATGCACACAGTTTACTGAATGTTTTGCTCAATCTTTGGACAAAGAAACGGGGTGTGTGATTTCATTACTAACGTGTTATTTGTGAGTGAACTCTATATATTATAGTTAGTTCTAAAACACTTATATACTTTTGATGATAATTAATTTTTGAAGTGTTTGGACTTTGAGTCAAAATTACAAATACCAGTATCAGTATCATGATGATAAGGGTATAAACATTTTATTAGAACAAAAATGCAAGAGTTATAAAATTATGATAGTGTTCAAATAAAAACAACCTTAAAATCTACATTTTTTAAGCATATAATGACACCATTTTTCCATTGTAAAGTTAAAGAACCTGTTATATACATCTGTTTATTGAAAAATATTTTAACCATTCAAATCCATGAAACTTTTTGCAACTTTCAGGACATGCTGGAGTGTTTGGCTCTACTATGATCCAGCCATTAGATATAATTTTTTTTACAAATAATTATTGGTATTTCACTTCTTGTTGGTAAATATATCTGCCCTATTTTAAACTTTGCTCCCCAAATCCAACTAATGTCCGTTTTTATAATTTCTAGTTAGCCTTTTTATTTTGTTTGTTTGATTTGGTTAGGCTTTAAGACTACTGTTTAGGGTACTGTCTCCTTGTTTTATTCATAGCTGTTGATTTCTCATGATCGTAATTGCGAGGTTTCCCACATTTACAGCAGTTACTTTTTACTGACATCATCTGAGGGGAGTTGTTACTCCTTACATGCCTTTGTCTGCAGTTCCTAGCAATATGTATTCTCAAATTACAGTTAAAGCATTATATTGTATTTTATTTTGTCCATTCTGTGTGACAAATTATTTAATTAATCATTTCAGTTCTTTCAAACCATCATAATTTGGTGTTTATCTACAACTTTAATGGATCGAGGTTCCATCACCAATGCAAACTTTCTTTAAGAATGTACACCTTTGCTTCAGTTAAAATCTCATATTCACATTTGAAATTTTGGTAATACGTTAACAAATTCACCAAATTATATGAAACATCGGAGTAAGATGATTCAGTAAGTCTTTTCAGCTCTCCTCCAAGTTCTGCTTTGGCCTTTTCTTTCTCTATATTCTGTTTCAGACCTTGTTGTTTTGTTTGATAGTTGTTATGGCTCTCAGCTTGAATGTTACTAAACGTCATCGTTCTTTTAAATTGGCATTAAGATGAAGAGCTTCTCGTAGTACCTTTCTATTATAGTATGTTGGCTTCTCAGTTAGGTAATGCTTTTGAAGTGGTCAGCTAAACCTGGAACTTGATAGTAATATGGATGCAGTAGTCTGGGAAACTTTTACAGTAACTGGTGGCACAGTAATAGGTGTAGACAATTTCAAGATTTCAAGTGATCTTGTTTCCAATCAGATTAATTTTTGTTCCAAATTCTTCTTTATGTATTGTGTATCTTTCTTCTCATGTTTAGTATCACTCTTTTCTCTTAATATCACGTCTGGTTCTTGTATTTTGTGTCCCTTTTTTGATAGTAATATTCATTTTTTACCATATTTTAATTGCTTCGTCATTTGTAGCAACGCTTTGACGCTGCTTCGCTATTGGGTATTTTGAAATTTAGTTAAAGCTATATTTTACTTTCACAAAAATAATCTCACTTGTGGCACTAATGTGTTGTAGTGTGTTCTATTTCGTCTAAAAAAAACACTTATTCAGCGAGTTTTTCTAGATTTCATGGTTAAAATAATACAAATTACAGTCCCTGTAATAATAAGTTACCTTACTTCTTTTATAGCATTTCTTTACACTAGTTCACCTTGACATAAGCAATAGGACTGAGTGAAATCCAAAGTTTTAATATTAACTCCATATTTAATGTAGACCTAATCTCGAATAACACTTTAATAAAAACTGCGAGATAAAGGTAGAACTTAACTAGCTTTGTTAAAATAAACACAACTAACTGAACAATAACAGACAGCAAAAATTCATGAAATACTTCACTAACATCAATTCGCTGCTTACTAATATTTACAACTAGTATATCTGTTGATTTACTCAAATTTACTAGATCTTACCTCATGCACTCACTAGCTAATTTAGTTCAGTTAAAATACGAAACTAATGCTCTAAATTCAAGTTGGTAAACTTTCAAAATACCCCTAGTGCTGTACTTGTGCTCAGATTTTCTACTTAAGCAATTATATTCTGAAGAAGACAGGCCCAAAATCTTTAAAAAGAGCCATAATTTTTATGCATAAAAATCTTTCTAAACGTATATTTGTACTTCCTAAACTGTCACTGGGTTTTTACATAGATTTCGAAGAAAGTATGACTAAATGCACGTTAATTTTAGGTTATTGTTTTCTTTTGAATCGACTTATATTACGAGTTACCTAATATAAGATCGGTTTACTTCTTGTTTGGGTATTTTGATTTGCCCATCGTCATGCCCTAAGTTGAAAAACAAAAAAAACGCGACCTGTCTAATTAATGAATGAATATCCGATGTAACATTCCTATCACTGATGTTAGTGTAGTTACCACTTTGGCTGCCAACTTTTATTTCATTGGTCTCACCTTTTTTACACCTATGGTGTTTTAAATTAGATTCGTAACTTTTTATCGATACATACCAACACCACAAAGCAAGTAAGAAAGTGATACTTGATAGTAACACATCAATCTCAGGGTTGCAAACCTATCGTTCGTAATTGATCTTTATATAACCAACTGTATTCTTTAAAATCTATGGTAGTTTTCCTCCACAAACTAGTATTGTTTCCTTTATCATAATCTCGTAGAATTTAGATTAACAATTTATTTTTACTACCCCCATGCATTCTCTGAGCTGTACCAAATATTATTTACACTACATGACGCTAAACGCTGTTTAGTTGGGATAACGTCATAAACTTCGATAAATTTGGGCTAAAACGTTGGCAATGAATAACGAATAATAAATGTCTATCGTATTTTTGTTTTTAAATATTTAGCTAGAAACTGCTACTCTAGTTTTCTTGCCCTAACCAATATTTATCTATCTGCACGTCCTTTTACCTTGGAGATTTGATGCTCTACATCAGAAAATCTTTGCTCAGAATGACAATAACTGAAAACGGTCCACAAAATTAGGTGAAGTTGTAGTAAAAATCTTAAATCAATAGCCCATGAGATTTTTGTGTAGACATGCGCAAAAATGTGTCAGGTTCGAGTGGTTTTTGTTGAATAATTTTACACATCTGGCTTGCATTTATACAAAATGAGATTCCTAACTGTAGGTTGAAAAGACCCAAATAGTGTACTTTTCTTAATCTATAAAAGTCAAGTATTTTTCTATCAAAGTTTCCGTACTTTTGATACGAAAACACAAAAACCAAACTCAACTAAAACTTAGACAAAATATTTCTTAATATATTGCTTTGTGAAGTAAGAATATACTGGTGCACATGTGCTGAAAATATGGGATAGTTTGGATTGCTACGGTCCGAGATACAAAAGGGCAGAAAACTACTAAACTGTTAATAACACCAAGTATGCTGCAGGTGATTGCTTTAACCGCATTACCGTTTGTCTCGATTAAATTTTGATCTATTAAACTCAATTTTAATTAGAAATGCTTAAAAACTCAAACAAAAGTACTACTTGTAACTTTAAATATAACCCCTCATCATTAATACTTACTGTTAATTAGCTATAGTAGTTAAAATATCCTCTGCTTTTAGATTTAATGAAGTTGTTCTATGCGTTTATTTCCTTAATATATATATATATATTTTACACATTTCTAGTTAAGTGAATTGTTGTAGTGTTTTGTGACGAAATATTGGTTTCAAAAGTTTATATTCCAGATTATAAGGTTAGTTCAACTATAGCATTTTGAAATGTTAAACACCAAAGAAAAATGTGTTAATTTGCGTACGTGATTACTTAGGTGACGTTTCTAATCGTTGACTATATTGTATCTGTAGGCCTTAAATGTTTTTGAACCTTTATCTTAAAAATTAACCTTCGTTCATGTAATAACTGTTAAAACGCGCATGGATTTGTATAAATACATATACCTTTTTGTAACATCATGCTTATAACAATTTTATATGCTAAGTTCAAAATTTAATTATTACCAGCTTTAAAACCTCGTTGTTAACATACAAGTTTACAGAGAAAGCTTTTTCTACGCTCGTAGAGTATATTTGCAGTTGCCAATTTGTTTTCTTTATCACGACTTTTCAAGTACCTACTAGTAATTACGGAACACCAATATACATTTGGTTACGTATTAGAAAATAACGTATACTGTGTAGTTAATTTTTAGAAAACCCACACGACTAAATCAAAGGTTCTCTTAATAGTCAAACATTTATTATTATTAAGGACTGATTATTACAACTTCACGAAAATGACAAGCCATTGTATTCAAGTAAAAGAAAACAAAACATTAGCCGATTACACATTCTTAGTAATAATGTAGAAAACTTGGCGAAATTTCAATTTAGTAAAAAAATTAAACGTACAAGTAGCTCAACACTAACATTATAACTAGGGCACATTTTCACTGTTCTTCTTTGTCTTCCTTCAATGCCGGTTTATCGCTCATTTGAATCTGTACGACTCGTTCATTTGGCTGCTCACCCTCCAAGGCTTTCTTAGGTGCCTCGACCGTCAAAATTCCGTCTGAACTCAGCGAAGATTGTACAGTTTCTGGATCAACTTCTTTAGGCAACATATAACGTCGTACAAATTGTCGAGATATTAGCCCGTGCTCATCTGGTTTTTCTTCATGTTTACCTTCAATAACAACGAAATTTTCGACGGTTTTCACATTAATTTCGTTAGGAGCAAAATGACTCACATCAAGTAACACTTGGAATTTATCTGCTTCGTTTTTCACCTGTGAATGGCCGCCTCTTGACTGACGGCTTACTTGTCGCCGGGGTCGTCTGTAGTAGCCATGATACAAGGTTGGCGTAAAAATGTCGCTATCATGAACCCCAAGGCCGAAATGCTGATCTGCAATACGACTTGGAAAATCCCCGCTTTCCCACCAATCGCGGCCAAACAAAGCAGGTATTAAACCACGTGAAAAAGCCATAGAACAAATCTTTATATAATAAAAAAATACGTTTTCTCTCCGCTTCTACCAACACCTCTCTTATAACGTAGAACGAACGCGCCAGAAATCGTTTTTAAAGGTTATGGTGCGCCCTCTAGAATATTCGAGAATCTGAAACACCATTGGATGAACGTGCTAGAAATGTTTACATGATGCTTTAGGCTCTTAGCCTTTGTATTGTTCACAATTTGTGAGATCAGTAATAAGTACATATGTTAGTAAATGTTGGGCTCGTTGTGGAATAAGATTTATTACAAATAAAAAATTAATTTCACTGCAGAATATTTATTTATTTTAACATCAAATAAATCTGTAAGAAACCAGATACAAATAAACAAATGAAATCTGTATTGAATATTTTTAGACTAAAAATGGTATATTTATGTAAACTTTCGAATCTGTATAAGTATAATAGTACTGTCTATTGTATGCTCGTGTAACTACTTCGCCTCCTGTTGATGGATCTTCACCAAATTTGGCATGAAGGTTGTCGGATTCATGCAGAGATACATATAACTTTGGGGTTTCACGTCTTGCAGTTTTTATGGGCGTTTTTACAATTACATACAAGGGAAGCAACTTTTCATGTCCGAAGATAACCTTTTATTAATTATGAATTTACAAAACTTCCTTTCAGAGGACGAGTACTCCAGCTAACAATAAATACAGTATTAAAATACCAAGAAATGAATTCAGTGTGCAGGAAATTCTATTTACATTAAAATTTAATTATAGTGTGTGGGGCTAAACTTTAAAAAAATTATATATACGAATTTTAGACCACGTATGATTTAGATAACTATAAACTTAGGTAACTGTTTTCTAGTATGTACATGTTCTTTAAATTCAATATTTGTTACATGTGCTAATTTTTATTTTAAAATTATATTAACATTTTTATTTTAATTTCTACCTACGAACCTGAAACATTTGTTTGTTTGTTTGTATTGTTTTGCTTGTTTTGGAATTTCGCACTAAGCTACTCGAGGGCTATCTGTGCTAGCCGTCCCTAATTTAGCAGTGTAAGACTAGAGGGAAGGCAGCTAGTCATCACCACCCACCGCCAACTCTTGGGCTACTCTTTTACCAACGAATAGTGGGATTGACCGTCACATTATACACCCCCACGGCTGGGAGGGCGAGCATGTTTAGCGCGACGCGGGCGCGAACTCGTGACCCTCGGATTACGAGTCGCACGCCTTACGCGCTTGGCCATGCCAAGCTCTTTTTTTGATACCACCGAGGGGAATCGAACCCCTGATTTTAGCGTTGTAAAGACATGAAACAACATGATGCACATTATAGTATAAGTTTAAAGCATAAAGATGAAGAGATAGCACTTCATTATGAGAAATAATTAACAGGTTTTGAATATTGATATGAAACAGTTGTTGGGCTTTGGAACATTCCTTTTATCATTAAATTGCAAGCAATATAGAACAACATTTTAAACCAAAACAATTCGTAAACTTTTAGCCCTCAATCGTATTTTGAGATATATAGAATTTGCCAGTTTATTGTCATGAACATATGTTTTATTTGTGTGCTTGTGTTATAAGTCACTGATTTTTGTTTTGTAAGTTTGGAACCTGCCAGAAATGCACATATTTTTGTTTGTCCTTATATAATTTCGTTTGACCTTGAATGTTATCTAAGAAATACGATATCTCTTGGACTTTTCGATTAATCACCAAAGTCTAAGGCGATTAGAAAGAAAACCTCAACAAAAGTGAACTTGTGCTTGGTTAATACTGAAATCGTTTTGTAGCGTTGAACAAATAGGGCTTCTGTAAAGTAATAGGCAAAGGGTTTTACAAGTTTTACTCTACAGAATCCCAAGTCCAGTGAGTTACTAACTTATAAACATAGAATTATTTATAACCAAAACATTCCTCAGAGAAGGGAAAGAGGCTTTGATGGAAGTAATATAAATGTTAGTAAACGGTTCAACAAATATGTATTTGTTGCCTTTATTTTGTTATTTTATACAATTTATTTATTTCTAATTATTCTTACAGATTCTGCAAAGCTACACGAGGGCTACCTGCTCTAGCCTTCCCTAACTTAGCAGTGTAAGATGAGAGGGAAGGCCGATAGTCATTACTATCCACCTTCAAATCTTGGGCTACTCTTTCACCAGCGATTGATCATAACATCATGACGCCCCAATGGATAAAAGATCGAACAGATTTGGTGTGATGGGGATTCGAACCTGCGACCCTCAGAATACGAGTCGATCACCTGAACTATCTGGCCATGCCGGGTCAACACGAAGTGAAAACTGAGATTCGAAGTATTCCTGAATCAGTAGATAGTTTCAAATTTGAAATGATGAAAGAATACTACAGTTAAGTTGCGAGTGTGGGTGGGACCCGCACGATCTCAGTTTTTTCTTCAACTGATTAGGTAACTTAAACTTAATAAAATCATATTTCATACTACAAATAAAACTATGAAACTGACCATATTAGTATTACTGGAACGAAAGTTACTAATACAGTTATGACAAATTTATGAAGAAAGCGAAGGGCGCAAAATAATCTAATGGAACTTAAACACTTGTCAAATAGACTAGTATTTTGTTTAATTTATAGTTATTTATATCGTTGGTTATTTTAGAGTTAAGTCACTTTAGGTTATTTTATGCGTCCACTGCAGGGAATCAAACCCCGGATTTTAACCAAATATTATCTATTACTGTTCCAAATGAGTTGTTAGTTTCAAATTTAAATCGAGCGTGGCACAAATGTTTGCGTGCGGACTTTGAATGTGAGTTCCTGTCATAAACCACTTTTCCTTTTACTAGTATATATGTATATATTATAGTAATATAAATATATTAGTATGTTGAGCTAAGGATTCATGATGATAAGAAACCCACAAACCTTCTTTAACCTGAAGATGACCTAAGAAGGTCGAAACATTGTTCTCTACTTTATTTTAATACCCATACCAGCCATCTTGAAATACATTTTTGGGCTAAGGATTCATCTATAGTAGGTGTCTATGATTTGTTGTCGATAAATTTGACACTAAATGAACAGCATGCACTTTGCTTATTTTAAATAATATATCAAAAACAAATTAAGCACACCTACGGAATGTCTTTACAAAATAGAGGTCATAGCTGTATCTAAAACGCTATACAGTTTCTTCTTGTCAGAAGTCCACTTAGGCCCATTCAGTTGATTTAGAATTCAGGTGACAAGCCGAACTATTTTTCACTATTTCTATCGCAATAGTATCTGTGTATCATTCACTTATGCTGTAGCGTGAGTTACTGTGGTTGTGTCTTGAACTTCCAATAATCCTCTGCTTTTCGTACTTCCCTTACTCTTCTAAGTTTCTTCAAAGTCCACAAAGGCGATTTCATTTAGTTTAGAACACAGTTAGAGAGACAAATTATTCTTTTTACCTCTTCCAAGGACCAGTATGGCCAGATGTTTAGGGCGCTGTATTCGTAATCTGAGGGCCTTTGGTTCGAATCCTCGTCACACCAAATATGTTCGCCCTTACAACCGTTGGGGCGTTATAATGTAACGATCAATCTTTTGTAAAGATCACTATCATCTACTTTTGAAAATCGAACGCTTCCCATTTATGTTTAAAAGCAACAGAGGCATTATTTATGTAAGATATGTGTTTTAGAAACCGTAGTTACAAGTTGGTACTTGATAGGGTTATAAGGGTTTAAGTTTCGAAGTACTTCCGCTCATGTGTTTGTCCATATATCTTATATAAACAAATACGAATTTCATTAAAATAATAATTTGAATACTGCATAGGTACAGAAGAGATCAGGAAGGAAAGAAGAACAAAGCAGCTTATCAAAAACGAAAATCACCGAACAGTGTCGTCGCTGTAGAGCAATTACATTAAGTATCTATGCAATTAGCGTTGTAAGCCCGCAGACATATCGCTGTGCCAATAAAGGGAAATAGCAGCTATAAGCTATAAAATGGTTAGGTTCCTCGACTCACAATTTGGAAGTAGCGAGTTAGATGTCCTTTTAAGTCGTGGGAGGGTTATTAGGTTACAGTCAATCCAACTATTTGCTGGTAAAAGAGTAGCCCAGAGTTGGCGTGGGTAATGATTAGCTGCTTTCCCTCTAGTCTTTCACTTCCAACTTAGGGAAGGCTAGCGCAGATAGGACAGTTTGTTAGGATGGTAGAATGTATAATTAGAATGAAAAAATTATAAAATTACTGAAACACGTCTTAAGAATACGTGGAATAAACAATTGTGACAGATACCTCTAAAATTCAAGTATAGCCATTTTTAATTTTGAATTAATAACCAGATAAAAACAGCCAGGTACTAGAAACCGTAGTTACAAGGGCTTTTTATAACTATGAAACATCATATTACGGGATTGACTGACACGCTTATAACGCTCCCACAACTGAAATTGTGCAGCGTATAGCCCATAGCATTGCAGCATCAGTATTATACTATTCAATCTATAGCGCTAACCAGTAAGCCAATACCAAATTCTTCTTATTAGGACACTTAAAATACATTTTTTTTTGCAACGGATATCGTAGATCAGTTTACTTACTTTAAAAAAGTAACCTCAGTCAATCACCATGAATACAAAAATATCTTTTATATTTATCATCGATGACTCTCACTACTTAGTTTCAAAATATTCAACACTCAAATTCTTCTAAAGTGCCAAAGACGTCCACACAAATTTAACATTTTCAACAGAAAATTAGAGATATGCTTCTTTATCATTTGAAACATCGATAAAGAAACCAAACAGAGTCCCAACCAAGTCTAGATGAGTAGCAGGGTAACCTACTCAATAACCTATCTTTCATTAATGTGTTTTGTTAAAATAAATCACATTTTAGCTCGACGTTTGGGAGGTACTAAAAATTCATTTTTGTCGTAGATCATAGAATGAGAGTAATAGAATTATGGCACCAATAGACATACAGTGAATAATGCTGAATTGGTAAGAATTACAAATATCATTGTCAGTTAATAGTTCTTTACGTTTATTTACGTTTCCAGAAGTACTTCTGGGTCTTACATTGTCTAGTAGTTAATGTTCAGTTATGTATCCAATGAGCCATGGATAGTGAGCGATACGTTGCAAAAATTCGCGCCTTGAACAAGAGAACTGTGAGCGTGTTATAAGAATGATAGTCAAATTTCACTATTCAATCAGATAAGAGTAGCCAGGAAGTGGGTGCCTGGTACTATTGGCTTATTGCCTTCTCTCTATCAGTTCAAAACTGAGAATGACTGGTTCAGATGGCCCTGATGTATCTTTGAGCCAATAATTAAAATATATTCTAAACCTTACTTTTTTTTTTAGGAAAGAGATCTAGTTTTAAGTAATCTGTAATAAAAATTATAACTGAATGTAATTCGAAACTATTTTTTGTCATAAACATATTTTTATTTTTCTTGTCTTATAAGTGATTCAGTACATTCAATGCAATACCGAAAATAAAAATATAACAGAGATTAAATGTATTTGTTTACACTTCTCTGTCATTACGTTCCACATGCCAAGGTGGAGGCGGGATATATAGCAATTTGTAAAAATTGCTATAATTTAGGTTCAATATTATCTTGAATATACATATGTATATATATTAGTTACTGATATATGTAATCTTGGATTACGGGTTACCCTACTAGGACTTTGGTCTGAATTAATAGTGTGGTTGAGACTCTAGTTATTGTAAATATTGCAAATTATAACATTATAAGGTCGATTTATAGGAATACATAAAATTTATGGCAGAGGAGAAACGTTTTGCCATAATGTGAGAATACAGTGATGACTAGGCGATATTTTGTATAATATCCTGAAAACTTCATCACAAAATACTACCTGAGTGTGGCCCAGCATGGCCATGTGGTTAAGGCACTCGACTCGTAATCCGAGGGTCGCGGGTTCGAATTTTCATCACACCAAACATGCTCGCCCTTTCAGCCGCGTGGGCGTTATTATATGATGGCCATTCCCACTATTCGCTGATAAAAAGAGTATGCCAACAGTTGACGGTGAGTGGTGATGACTAACTGCCTTCCATCTAGTCTTACACTGCTAAATTAGGGACGGCTAGCACAGATAGCCCTCGTGTAGCTTTGCGCGAAATTCAAAACAAACCAAACCAAACCACCTGAGTGCTCAAAAAGCATGGGCAACAGATCCATTGTGCTTCCTGATGCATTAGAAATCTTAGCAATTTTCCTCCAGTGTTCAGCCATATGTTTAAAACATTTAAATATGATTTTTATACCTGTTGTAAGAGCAGCACAGATATTCCATTGCATAGCTTTGTGTTTAACAATAAAATACTTAAATAACAATTATTTTCGGTACTGTCATTGAAAGTGTTATGAGCGTTTACAATCTGTTCATAAAACCCAAAAAAAAGTACTATTTCACATGCTCGAATACACAAATAAAACAAACTGTTTCTGTAAAGACGTAGAGTTCCGAGAAATGTTAGAAAGTAAGCGAAATTGTTGTACTAGCGTCTCCTGTGAACTTAGGCCTGTTAACTGAGACAGGTAGATAAAGCTTAAACACCAAGACCTTCGTATCAGCTTATTTCTATTGCTCTATCAAAGCATATACATACAAAACAGAGTTCATCAACTGGATTATTACAACATTCTCTAAATAACATTATTTAATACATCAGTATAAACTGCACTGACTAGGTTTCAGCAATCATGGTGATTGTGTTTCGATTCATTTGTCGAGAAAAGAACACGAGGAAACAAGAAATGACAGTTTTCAACAGCCAGTAGCGTTTACAAGCGCACTCAGTTAATTAAGCTTACGAATATTTTTCTAACGTGGTGTTTTTTACTGTGCAGATCCACACAAGAATAAAAAACAAGTTTCTTAAATTGCTCGCATTATTCCCAAAAAAAGAGTGTCAAATTCCTTCTCTTGCTTTTATACTGTAGCTTAGTGTATCACTAAAATTATATTTTCTATATTGGTACATATGAAGCGGTGAGCAGGGAACAAAAAAGCAACGAGCCGTAAGTGTAGACAACTTAATGACAGGAGCTGTGTCTACATTGATTCAAAGTCAAAACAGTTAGTTCACTTCTTTAAACATTGTGTAATACTTTGATAAACGATTATTAAAGTAGATATTATAAAATATACTGGAAATGAAGGTTGATATGAATCAGGTATACGTCGCTATTTATTTTTTTGACACCCAAGAAATGAAAACAGAGGCACATGTTTTGATACTTCTATTTTTTTTACTACTGTGACTAAGTTTAGTAATGAACTCGTCTAAAACCATTTCTTTTCCTCTCATGTTTTCAAAGAAGCCGCTGTTTGTGTAATAGGAAATTTATGTTGCATATCTGTGATGTCTGATGAAAAGTGGAGACCAAAGTTACCCGAAACGTCAAGATGAATCAACTGACGTTACCACAGGCTGTTTTGTCATACACGGCAGCTGTTTTTATTAACAAGGTCACCTCTAGTAGGGAAGTGGAATTGATTTAGCTCTGGGGAAACTGGTTCGTAAATAACCGATAGTTTGAAGGAGTGTTCCCTCATTCTTTCACTCTCACTAAGGCTTTGCCAATTTACTCACGATTTCACACAACAGTTGCTGATTCCCCTAGAAGGCAATACCACCTCAAGGTTGGTAATTTTGAGTGCACTTTCTGTCTACTTTGGAGCGTCCCATGGCAAAAACCTTTACAGGGAGAGGTTGGCTAAATTTCTATAGAAACAAGTGATAAGATCTGGTTTTAATATCTATGCAGTTGAACAGAAGAACACTGCAGGGTTAAAACTTACAACACCACTAGTATGACCATCCACTCACTGTCTAAATTAATGTAATGTCTGTATCACCAGTTTCTTCCACATAATTCTCCATTCCCGAGAAGAATTTCACTTGGAGTGCTAGAATATCTTGCCATTAAGTTTAGAAAAAACAACTCTTAACTATAATACAAGCATACTGTCAGTATAGTTTCAACTGCGAAAACGTAAAGAAGAAACGTAACACGACTTTGGATCGTTGAATACAAGTTGGACTAAAACCAAAACGTTAACTCGTGTTAAGACACGTGTAGTAAGTAGTTCAGGGGCTTGTTACGAGCTGGAGTTGTTTAACATTACAGATGATACAATAGTATAAGAAGATGCAGATAATTTTATATAATGTATGGCTACAATCGTGATTACGACAATGTTGTGAAAGACAGTCAGTAAAACTGTGCCGTTCATGTGAGTCCCCTAACTGTTATTTAAAATCTTGTTATAATTGTTCATTATTATAATGCATCCGAAATAGACCACGAAAAATAGAACAAGAATTCTGAGCATTAACTCATTGAGCCTTTTACTTCATTTCAATATCATCTTTCAGCTCTAACAAATTATCTACAGCAGGTGTCACAACAGAAAGTGTTGGGAAAAATGTTTAAATATGAGAAATGTTTGGAACTATTTTGGGAGAATATGTCAAATGTCAAAGAATTATGATTTTGTTTCCTTCTTTTCGTATTGTTGCAACAAGTTTTATAATCGGGTGGGTTCTTTGTGATTATTTGGTAAAAATAACGCAAGTCCAGTTCATGTAACAATAACAAATTAGTTTACTTATTTTTTAGCGTTTGCTACAGGCTACATTTGCTTGTAATTGCATGCCTAACTGTACAAACAACGTTTCGACAAAAATCCGAGATAAATTGTAAGTTTAACTCATGAATAAAGTTAATTACAGAATTTTCTTACTAATCGATCGAGTAACTACTAGGTAGATACAATAAACTTTACTTCTAATACTGAATAACTTCTGAAATTAACACATAAATTCGTTGAAAATCATTCATTATTCGATAATTCACTGCTTCACTCTAACTGTGGCTCCCTAGTGACATAGTGGTATGTTTCGATATCCGTGGTTGGCAGAACACAGAGTGCCGTTTGTGTAGCTTTGTGCATAATACCAAAACAAACACTCTAACAGTACCATACTTGTGACTCAAAATTGTACAGTTTGTTGTGTTCGTAGTCTTAATTATGACACAATTATTCTTCAGATCCGCAAGAATTCTACCAACTTTCAATCCATCAGGACATGCCAGAATATTTGGTTGTTCTGTGAACTAATGATTAGATGCAGATTTATTCCTAATATGTTCCGGCATGAGTATTTCACTTCTTGGTGTTCAATTGTCTTCCTTTTCATCAACAGGTCAACATCTGGTATAGATTATCATGTAATGCACAAGAATTTCCTACTCATAGACTATGAAGCTGTCTCTGCATGAAAGCAATTTCCAATATGCACTCTTATTTTATGTCAATCTCCCACACCTCATGAGGTGTAATAAGGCTTCCTACAGTAAGGCTAGCTTCCAAATTTCCTTATGTTGGAACTTTATGTCCACTTGCTTCTCACATCATCCCATTTTCTTTCTTCATCAGTTGAGGTATGCTTCCATCATGAATTATCAAATCTGGTCAAAATATTGTGGCTGTGTCGATTTCTTACTGCAAATCTTCTCATCAATAAACTTTGGACTAGTAGACTGGTTTTTTTTAAATAATAAACTTATTATCCAATTTTGAGCAGATGAAGTATGTAACTGATTATTATGCCGTAAGTCGAACAAATTCCTATTTTTAAATGTTTTGTTAGCTTCTTGTTGCTAATTTGATCCTTTGGGTATTATTTCTTAGGGGTTATTTTTATACTTGGAATATCTTTGTTTTATGGTTTATTTTCTCCATTCCTCGTGACTAGTTATTTGGTTAATCCTATCAGTTCTTCTAGACCATTGGCAGGGAAAATTGATGTGTCAATACTACTTGATCTAATGATCCTGTAATTCATGGATGATGCCTTTAGAAGCTTATCTGTGATTTTAATGGACTCAACATCATTTATATATGTAAGCCTGCTTTGCTTCAACTTAACCTTTACATCTTTGATTACTATGATATATATAAACTAGCCATATTCCAACGAATTCATAATTTTACGTGAAACAACTGGGTAAGATAACAGGGCATGCCTTTTCAAATCTTCTGCAAGTTCTAATAAGATCTCCTTATCTCTCTGCACATTGTCTCAGAATTTTGTTATGAGTACTTCTTTCTGAAGTGCTTTCAAAACTGTTGGATAACGTAGCTACAATGCTTAATAGTTGTTATGGCTCTGAACTGGAAGGTTACTGAACGTCATTAAAACTGGTCTTTCAGATGAGCAGAAAATGAATAGCTTTATGACGTACAATAATTTACCTTGGATGAGTCTCCAACTTATTAGTTTAAGTATGTTACATATTACAGTTTCAAATGACCAGAAATTGGAATTTAAAAGTTAAATAATGGTAATATGTCTTAAATTTATGATATTTGCCAACAAGATTGATACATACAATTTTCTTTCTTAACACAAATATGTTTTACTATACAAAGAAAATTACAATTTCTAATAACGGATATTACAAATAACGATTCATATATAATAGTTTTATAAATTTACAGGTAATACTGGGTCTTATATCTGGTCCAGAACTGAATATTTTTTCGACGATCTAGGTTCACGACGAGCAAATTAACTCTGAGTTGATACTGTCACAATTCGTTTAAGCTAGCTAGCTTGGTTGGTTTCACGCCGCTGACTTTTCAACAATGAAGATACTTAATTCACTGAAGTTGAACGGTTTGTAATGTTCGAAATCTATAAACGTTCCTGATCAAATATCTGTAAGTTTTTAATTAATAGGCGCTTATCACAATTATAGCTTCGAAGGCCTATAGTACACTGACTGCAACTGACTAACAATAATCTTACTGTCTCTTGGCGCGTTGGTTTATATAGTTTAAGTGAAATGTCTAAAACGTTCAACAATATTCGTAGATACGCTAGTGTTTTCGTAAAGCTTCCTATCCAGTATCTTCTACAAGTTTAGAGAACAGACGGGTTTTGTGCAATACACATCCAACAATATACGCCACATACAATAAACAGAAACACACAAAGGTATTAAAATAAACGTTTTAATCTCTCTGTACATCTCCAATAGTTACATTGATCTTGTCTTGAATAATGTTTCACATAATTCTCTTTTAAAGATAATGTATCTTTCTTTTAACTCCTATATTAAATTCATATCTCTTTACTCTTGGTCTTTTTTTAATTGTATTACTTTTTTAAGTAATAAGTCTAGGAAGTTTATATATATATAAACAGAATTTATCAAATATAAAAATTTTCCATGATGACAGAAATCTAAATACTCTAAAATATTCGTATTTATCTTCACATACGCCTTGAACTTCAATAATTTTCTAAATAGACCTAGCTACTGGAGTTGAATGAAAAATACAGTTGAGAGTTGTAAAAGAGAGTGGAGTGTAATTACTTCCCGTCAAGCTGAAGTATTTATTGCACATGTGCACACAGCTGATACGAAGCTCTCATTACGGGCAAACAAACGAAAAAGATACGTGTTTGAAGTGAGACAGCTAGAGAAAGCTTATATTCAGCGTTTATAGAGTGGAGGGGCGACAGTACCGACTCTGATTGATGTCTACCAACGGAAAAGTGTGGGAACAGTTTCGAGACAGCTTGACTGGAGAGGCTGGTCCGTGACGTGTGAAACCAGTTGGCGTTCTTCTTTGTTTACTCAGATCTAGAATTTTCTGACTATCTGAGACTTGTTTTGAGAGCCTAGTTACTGATGTGTTGTTAAACTTTGGTTTCTGCTGTTTATTTCAGAATTGTAGAAATTCGAAATTCTTAACTTCATTATTAATCGTATTTAGTCAGCACGTACAACACATGTTAGGCTGGAGAAATAGGTTTTAGTTTGAAATTATTAAGAGTGATTATTAGAAAACGGCTTTCCTGGCTGTATTGTGAAAGTTTGACACAACAGTGAAGTGTGGTTGAAATCTGTTTTGATTTGTAATTATTTCTTTACGTACGTTTATTGTTTTCTACGAAGTGGTATAAAACTAATTATTTTTCAGTATTATGCAAATACTACACTTATATACAAATTATTAACCCAAATTTTTCTAACTCCTCAGGGAACACATGGTTTGGATATGATCAAACTTATCACTGTCGAGGAGTAATAATAATATCACACTGTGAAATACAAACATTTCAACAAAGAAATGTAATTAGTAATAAAATTGACACAAAATATCCTTAACTTATGAGAATTATTTAATAAAGTAATAACAATGAATCCCAAAAAATTGATTCGGGGATTTGGTAGTGTTTGAATATTTTCTGTTACCTTTAATCTCACATACGATATATATAATTTATCTTAGCTTCTTTAAATTTTAAATCTACAGATTTATACAAAAATGAAAAATTGCTACTTTGTTTGTTACATAGACTAAAACTTTACAAACGAAATTTTTATTTTCTGTCATAGCACTACTATGGTTTTGTGAACACAATGTATCTTGAAAATTAATTTATACTGGTTCAGGGTAATGCAATTTTAGATTCCTGTTAAAACTGTACATTTACACCGAGATTACGTAGAAAGGAACACACAAAACAGTAAAAATACTATCTATGAGCATTTATGTTTAAACTTTCACCAGCAGACATCAGTAAATACGGTATCTTGTCTACGTCTCAGAGCTTTTATTATTATTTCAGCAGGCTGCGGACAGCGATACCAAATCACTAATCTATTTATATGTTTGTGGATAGCTTACATTACTATCAGGCCATCTTACCGCACTTATACAAAGCACTCCCCCGATGTTTTATTAAATAATTATGATTCTGTAGTAATTTTAAACAATGTGCCTTGGCTTTCAACATTTGGATGCAGCAAGATACCAACGAATGGGTGTAGTAAAAGTTGTAAGTATTTATTTTAGTTTCATTACTTATTAATAAAACGAATATTAGCAACTTTAATGTAACAAACTAAACATTATCGAGGCTGATCCATGGGAAACAGAATTTAATTTACGGTTAAATGTAACTGTGATGTCTCAGAACCTTATTATCTACAGAAAATGTTATTTATATTGACTTGATACTAAATATGATGTGTTTGAAATGTTATATTGTAAAATTATGTATTTTATTATTATTTCAGAGGACTCATCAGTTTATTAAATACTTTTTCATTTATCAGCATCTTGTTACAATACTTCCAAAACCTCAGTGGCACAGTGGTTAAGAGTGCGGATTTACGACACGAGAAAGTGCGTTTTGATACTCGTGTGTGTGTGTGTTTTCTTATAGCAAAGCCACATTAAGCTATCTGCTGAGTCCACTGAGTGGAATCGAACCCCTGATTTTAGCGTTGTGAATCCTTAGACTTACCGCTGTACCAGCGGGCGACTTGATACCAGCTCGGAGCAGAAGATGGATAGATCATTTTGTGGGTTTGTCTCACTCGAAATAAACCAATCAGAAATATATATTCTGTCAAAAGAGATATTATACAATATTTTTCTAATTAGTATTTCTTTTCTAACACCCACACTTTAATGAATGACACAGTTAATATAAGATACTATAAAAATATTAGAATCAGGGTCATTGATAGATTCTTTATGAGCTGTGCTGTTTCATAATTAATAATTGATAGTTTTATGATTATGTAAAAAATAATGAAAAGTTACTCATAAATGTTACGTTTGTGTACGAAGTTGTGGATCGTACTAACAAATCCAAATGTGATCAGTTACATTGATTTTCTTTCGTGCATTGATGTTGCTCTGAAAACAGAGAACAATTGATGAATAACTTTTTCATTTTTCTTGTAAAGATAGGTTTAAATTTTTTGTACTTTATGTAGAAAATCAAACGAAATTTAGGCCCAGCATGGCCAGGTGGTTAAGCCACTCGACTCGTAACCTGAGGGTCGCGGGTTTCAATCCCCGTCACATCTAACATGCTTGACCTTTCAGCCGTGGGGGCGTCATAATGTTACAGTCAATCCCACTATTCGTTGGTAAAAGAGTAGCCCAACAGTTGGCGGTGGGTGGTGATGACTAGCTGCCTTCCCTCTCGTCTTAGACTAGAGACGGCTAGCGTAGATAGTCTTCGAGTAACTTTGCGCGAAATTCCAAAAATAAAAGTGAAATATACCTTTTTCGTTGGTATATTTTTATCTCTATTTACATTAATATGCTTCGTAATGTAACGGGAATTTTATTTTTAATTTAAACTACACGATTTGTTAAATTATTTATGTGGATTAATGCAGGATTTTCCTTTTTTTATGTGTTTATGAAACTCCACTTTATATGTGAGAAGTAGTTAATATAATTATAACGTTTAGTCACCTCTCAAATACAGAAAATTATTATTATTTATTATTCAGTAATTGTACTTAATTAAATAAAATCAATAGAATGCGACAATGTAATGTTATCTAATCGATGTGTGTGTGTGTGTAATAGCATTAATTGGGTGTGGTAAGATGGCGGACGCACGGTCTCAAAGCAGTGTCTGCTGAACGTTATCCGGTGTTCAGATCAGTAAAAAAGTACAAACGTTTCACGTAGACTAACTCTCGCAGTCTGTGAATCTCACTAAAGCCTGGAAAAACAGTAATATCAACTTGTCTGGGTATAATAAAGTCCCTACTAAGTAAGGTATGCGTGCTCTTAAATACGTCAGTTTATACAACTAAACCTGAAGCTGATACTAAATCTTTTTTTATTTTCATATTTAATGTTTATTTGTCAGCAGAGTTTACAAACAAAAATCCTTTTAAGATGTAGGTTTACTGTTCAGCGTCCAGCATCTTAAATATTTATTGTTAAGTAAAGCAAACCATAAAACATAAGAGGAAGTAATTCATTTAACACATTAATACACAGACATACACACATTTATACATGTAACAATTAATTCAAGAGCTCTTAAAGTTTAAAATAAAAACTTGTTTGAGTGATAAACGGCTTTTCTTAACTTAAATTCAAGCTATGTCATACATATTAAATCCAGGAATTATAAAAGGAAGGGGGTTAAGTAAAATAATACTTTATATATAGGCCCATGTTTTAGGGGTCATAAAACATACTAGTCACAAAATAAAATAAAATACCAAAAAATGTTACACATAATCCCAATAAGTAATAATTCATGTATGAATAGTACTACGTAAAAGTCTGCATTTTCTTAATTGTATGTTAAATAATTGTACATTTATTAGCATGAATTTTTTTAAAAATGTACAATTATACGTTATTGATACTTCTGTTTTCCTTTGCTTTGAAGAAGGATGTGCAATGTAATAGCGTGTTTTTCTGTTCGTTACTAAATAATAACGTATATATATATATAGGCATGTATATTTGTATCTGTTGTAAAGTGTATGTCATTGTCACAGATTTTCTTATGCAATATGAGATCATGACGCATGCGCACATGGAATTTGGAACGTTGCCATAACACGTGTCGTTCGTTCTGACAATCAGAAACTTGACCTTGAAATTTACGACAGTTTTTGAAGCCGATAGCTGGCCTGGCATAGCCAAGCGCGTAAGGCGTGCGACTCGTAATCCGAGGGTCGCGGGTTTGTGCCCGCGTCGCGCTAAACATGCTCGCCCTCCCAGCCGTGGGGTGTATAATGTGACGGTCAATCCCACTAATTCGTTGGTAAAAGAGTAGCCCAAGAGTTGGCGGTGGGTGGTGATGACTAGCTGCCTTCCCTCTAGTCTTACACTGCTAAATTAGGGACGGCTAGCACAGATAGCCCTCGAGTAGCTTTGTGCGAAATTCCAAAAACAAACAAACGAAGCCGATAGCTAGTGTTAGTATTTTCTGTTAGTAAGGGAACGCCATTATTTCTTTTGATAACAGAAGCCATTAGAATTTTTAACATACATATTTTCATATTTTTGTGTAGTTTAATATTTATACTTTTGTTAAAGATTGTTTTGTATGGTTAGCTTATTATGTTGTGTAAATTTGTATTTTTACTAAACCTTAAGTATTCTTACCCTGTGAGATATTAGTGGATTTACCGACGAATATGTGGTTAAAATCAAGGGCATCTAACTAAAGAAAAAATGCATTCTAATCTTTATTAAGGGAAGACGTTAGAGGAGTGTATTTAATTAAAGCTATACTCATTACCAGATTGTTTTTGTTTTGCTCAGAGAAGGTAGTTTTTTTAACTTGAAGATAAACTAAGATCGAAACCTTGTTCTCTGTTTTATTAGTAAAAGTGTTAATACCCATACCACCTGCCCTGAGATATAGAGTAGGCAGTTTGCTCTGATTGGAGGTAATATTAATAATCAAATAAACAATGCCTCTGAAAGGATGGTAATAAGTAAGAGCAAAACAGAACTGCAACTTGTTAATATGTGATTCCAGTTGTAGATGATGAATTAAGAGTTTCTCTGGATGCCAGAGAAACGACTGAGAGCCTCCAAGAACCTGTGGGGAGTGGGTGGGATGTAGGATCCTTGTGTAGAAACGAACCTGAAAAGCTCCTTATATTACATCCTAATTCTGATGACGAGGCTACACTGTAGGCTGTCTACAAAGCACGTGATTCTAAATATGGACCTTTCCAGATACGTGACGCGGCCTTAAAGCCGGAAATCTGCTTCTTTTGAATAGGCGGGAAACAGCTGCTACGCATGAAATGTATTCTACCACTGGCTAATCCATTGTTTGACGGATAACAGCCCAAACTTACGAACACGCAGTTTTACAGTTATGCATGTTTGCTTTTTGTGGACAAAAGTTGCCCTTGTTTTTTATTTTAATTTTTATACATTGATTCTACCAGACTGAGATAAGTGTTGCAGTTTGAACGTTGTTGCATACTACTAATAATATTACTGCTAACAATAATTATAAAAGTGTTATAATGTTTAGTTTGTTACAGTAAATTTGCTAATATTCGTTTTATTGATAAGTAATGACACTAAAATAAATACTTTCAACATTTACTACACCCTTTCGTTGGTATCTTGCTTCATCCAAATGTTGAAAGCCAAGGCACATTGTTTAAATTACTACATAATAATTATTTAAGATACAAACGTATAAATAGATTAGTGGTTTGGTGTCGCTGTCCGCAACCTGCTGAAATAATATTAAAAGCTCTGAGACGTAGACAAGATACCGTATTTACTAATGTCTGCTGGTTAAATTTTAAACATAAATGCTCATAGATAGTATTTTTACGGTTTTGTATGTTCATTTTTACGTAGTCTCGGTGTAAATATACAGTTTTAACAGGAATCTAAAATTGCATTACCCTGAACCAGTATAAATTAATTTTCAAGATGCACTGTATTCACAAAACCATAGTAGTGCTATGACAGATAATAAAAATTTCGTTTGGAAAGTTTTAGTCCATGTAATAAACAAAGTGATAATTTTTCGTTTTTGTATAAATCTCTAAATGTAACCTTTAAAGAAGCTAAGATAAATGATATAAATCGTATGTGAGATTAAAGGTAATAGAAAATATTCAAACACTACTAAATCCTCAATTCAATTTTTTGGGATTCATTGTTATTACTTTATTAAATAATTCTCATAAGTTAAGGATATTTTGTGTCAATTTTATTACTAATTACATTTCTTTGTTGAAATGTTTGTATTTCACAGTGTGATATTATTATTACTCCTCGACAGTGATAAGTTTGATCATATCCAAACCATGTGTTCCCTGAGGAGTTAGAAAAATTTGGGTTAATAATTTGTATATAAGTGTAGTATTTGCATAATACTGAAAAATAATTAGTTTTATACCACTTCTTAGAAAATAATAAAAATACATAAAGAAATAATTACAAATCAAAACAAATTTAAACCACACTTCACTGTTGTTTTAAACTTTCACAATACAGCCTGAAAAGCCGTTTTCTAATAATCACTCTTAATAATTTCAAACTAAAACCTATTTCTCCAACCTAACATGTATTGTACGTGCTGACTAAATACGGAAAAATGATAAAGAGTTACGAATTTCGAACTTCTGCAATTCTGAGATAAATAGCGGAAACCATAAGTTGGCTCTGAAAACATGCCTCAGATACTGTCAGAAAATTCTGTATCTGAGTAGACAAAGAAGGATGCCAACTGGTCTCACACGTCACTGAGCGGTCTATACTGGCCTAGTTTGGGTCTAAACCATTGATTTATGTTTATGTTTTGAAACCCTTAACGCTCCCTTCGAGGGTAATGTTTCAGCCCAGTTATACAGTATAAATCTCTCGACGCTGCAGCACTAAATGAAAGGTTTCGTTAGTTTGTTTTCTTCGTTCAGCAAGTCTCATAGGGGTAAGTCTATGGATTTATTACTCTAAAAACCTGGTTTCCTTACCATTGGTGAGTACAACACAGATAGTCCATTGTGCAGTTCTTTGTTTATTAAACACACTAAATGTGTATCTGAACTAATCAGTTTATTCCCTTTAAATTCTTTTTACCATCTGTATGCTGATTTGTACATTCTATTTTACAAACTTAATTACGTATGCGTATTTTTTTTTTCACATCCTCACCTTAACGAGCCAACATGTAGGATGTATATTTTGATCAGTCCTAAAGGTTCAGTGGTTGGGAATCAAAATTTTATAATAAATATTTTTCTTCGAGGAAATATCATAATTTTAAAGCGACAGACTACAAGGAAGGCAGCTAATTAACATCATATCTTGGAATCCCCTGACTACAGGGTCATGCAAGAAAGAGAACCTCACATTGGAGTAACATGTTTACAAAACAAAGATTTTATACAGAGTCAAAGAACATCATAAAATAAATAAATTCCTCCAGTAGAGGTAAAGATATGAAAGAAACATAATCAGTTACTATTTAAAACACAGAAGTTGTAATGGAAAGCAGAATTAATAAAACAAAAGGCTCGTGATGACAACGAACGTTTGGAATAAAGCGAGATATATTAATGTAAGAAAAATGTGTGTACGTAAAGTAATTATAATAAACTAGAGCTTCCCAGTAGCTCAGCTGTGCGTTTAAAGTTTTGTAAAACCTGATGTCGATCGATACTCGTGGTGGGCACAGTACAGTTAGCCCATTATGTAACATTGTGCTTAACGACAACTAAGCAAGCACAGTTAAAAAACTGATGAATTGAAAATAGTGATAATAATAAGTAACAGTATGTATGTTATTGGAATGTGTAGGTTAACCAGTTATATATATTAAACCGTAAAACCCGATATGACGCCGGAACATAGTATCAAAAAAGGGGCATATTTATTGCAATGCTATAAACTTTATCACCTACCGCCTCTAATTTCTGATTGGTTACACGCGATCGCAGGAGTTGTGCTCACTCAAAATGTCGAGCTATTGCGCAGGTGATATGTAGGAGTTCACTTACGGATGCTACATCCGACTATTTATTGTCCTATTTATTCCCATCTGTTAGTCTTTATAGCTGTCGTTAATTTTGAACCACTTACCAATCAGTGACATCCTACTATTCACCATCCACACAAAGGAATTGTTTTTCACTCTTATAACGCATGCATAGCTTAAAGCGAAGGAAATATTTTGTAGTATGTACAGATTCGAAGCCGGTTCGCCAGATCCAAAATTCAGAGCTTTTCCTCAGGGGAGGAAAGAGTGAATGAAGCCTGGTCAGAAGTACGGTTTTATAGCTAATTAGTCAGAAAAATAGTTTTTGTTTAGGTTTTTTTCTTAACTTTTCGGCAGCCAACCAATTTTAAAACTTGAACGACTGGTAAAAACGCAATATTATATGCTTTGTTTTTTTTTTTATTCAAATATTATTTACCATATTTATCAGGTTTTTATTTATTGTTACAGTAAAAGGAGCAAAATTAATACTTACTATTAAAAGTAAATTTACACGTTTATATACCTGAAATGACAGGCTTACTTGATGATTCTAAATAGATCATTTGTTTCTATATTATCAGAATTTTTCTTATATTACTGTAAACCACATAGAAATTTACACATTTGTCTACCTGTTCCTTTCCATGACTATGCAAGATTTCCATAGGCCATCTAAAAGGAGCCTGCAGACGACCAGTGGTCCACAGACTGCAAGTTAAGAAATATTACTGCCGATCGTCTAATGTTCTTCTGAACAAGGCTGCTAGACTCAACAGCACTGATGCCACAATTCACTGACATCTCATTCTTGTGACATCTTTCCAAATACCCCTCTAACTGACATGCAGCATTGTTGGGAAGATGCATTGGACCTCTTATTTCCAGAGATGACCAGAGTTGCACCAGAGGTTAGAAAACCTTCAGTAAATTAAGTTTTATTATTCAACTTGGTTTTACCATAAATTAATAATAAACTAAAAAAATAAGGAAACTGTTTCAGCAGTACATTTCAGGGCTTTTTGGTTTTACAAAATTCATTTTATTTTAGAAGAAACTATCTATTTTGTAGTTTGAGAGAAAACCTATTCACATAACCGCCATCAATAAACGAGTGGATTTCAACAATCTTAAAGGAGCTAAAATTAATTCCATTAAATCATACATTAGTATAGGAACTTATATCAAATTCTCATTTATGTAGGTGTGTGGATGGTTTTCACATTTCTATCAAAAAGATGTTTAGGGTGCCGTCACTTTCGCTACTTATTGTTCTCTGTTATTCATTTCAGAGAACACCTGTTGTCTTCCCATAGGAAAGGTAGTTAAGGCGCTATACTCGCAATCTATAGATCGCGTGTTCGAATACCCATCACAAGTATATTTGCTCTTACAGCCGATGGGATGTTATAATGTGATGGTCAATTCCACAATTCATTAGTAAAAAGGTAGCTCAAGAGTTGATGATGATTAGCTGTCTTCCACCTAGTCTTACACTACTAAGTTAGGTACAGCTAGCGCAGATAGTTCTTGTGTAGTTTTGATCGAAATTTCAAACAAATCAAACTAAACTCAGTGGCACTCGAGTACCTGATATCTGGAGAATATGAACTCCCTTACGCTCCACTATCCACTCATGCTTTTGTTTTGAATGACCGAAAGGTATGAGAAATTTTGAAATAAAGTTATTCCGAAGCAAAATTAGTGTAACAATCATCTGAATATCTATCTACCTACGAAATGTAGCGAACTATCTTTGTTTGCATCTAAATATTTCCATTGTTTGTATACTTAATCCATTTGTAACTTTTACGCTCTACTTATTTACTCAGTTTATCACTCCATTGTTTTATCACACCCCCAGATTCATTGTTGTTCTATTCAACAATACTCAATTTGGAGTTACTTTTGATACTTGCGTTTCAGCTTAGTGTTTTATCCAATCACGCACCTATTTTGCACATTTCACTATATTACTCCCACAAGCAGTCAGGTTACTCTATAGACACGATAATGGGCTATTTGTCAATAAATTTAAATTTGCCACGCGTTTCTTTAACCATGCTACTTTATTTTACCAAGTTTCGTATTTAAGCCTTTCAAGCAAGTCTCAATCCAGTAAGATATTGAAACATATCTGTTACTTCGCCAATACTTAACGATACTTGGAAACATACTAATAATTTTAAATACGGCTTACTGAAGCATGAAAAAACTACATTTATTTGTACTAAATAACTTTATTATTAGCATTATTACGTCATTTTAATGTTACTGAAAGAAAATGCTAGAACGTTCTCCATTCCTACTAATAAGAGAATAAGAATAAGGCGATGCTACAAATTTTCGATCTTCGCGTACTTGTAAAGACCTCGTTCAGAAATTTCAATCAAATCAGTAAAACGGTGTCAATCTCTAACAAACATAATGATTCTCATTCTATGTAACAATACTCAATAGACAAAACTAACATAGGAGAAGGAATATGTTTGGACAGTAACTTTATTTGCTAAAGTAATCTCAATTATTACATTAGTAGTAGACAATATACAGAACCAATGAATTACATAAATAATTGTTTTATAGTGATAATCAAAACTAATATTTTGTAATTTCAAACGACCAGAGGTTTAGGCTTCATAGTTGTGACTTAAGCACAAAATTATTAACTACATATTAAAGTTATTGTACGCTTGATCTAACATGCTAAAGCTTATAGATTTAACAGAAAATAAAGGGAAAACGCAAAAATATTACATCTTTACTGTTCTTCTTTGCCTTCTTTCAAGGCGGTTTGTCGCTCATTTGAATCTGCACCATTCGTTCATTTGGCTGTTGACCCTTCAAGGCTTTCTTAGGTGCCTCGACTGTGAAAATTCCGTCCGAACTCAGAGATGATTGTACAGTTTCTGGATCAACTTCTTTTGGCATGTATCGTCGTACAAATTGTCGGGATACAAATCCATGTTCATCTGGTTTTTTTTTCGTGTTTGCCTTCGATATCAGCGCAGTTCACAACAGTTTTTACATTTTATTCATCAGGCTTAAAATGGTTCACATCTAGTAATACCTGAAATTTATCGGCTTCGTTTTTAACCTGAGAAACCTCGCTACCTACCTTACGGCTCACTTGTCGCCGGGAGCGTGCGTAGTAGCCATGATACACAATTGGTGTTAAAATATCAAAGTTATTAGGACCAAGCCCGAAATGCTGATCTGCAATACGAGTTGGAAAATCCCAGACGTCCCAACAATCTCTCCCAAATAGCAGAGGTACAATACTAATCGAAAATGCCATTTGCACACTTTCATGCTTTCCGTTTATATATATATGTGTTTGTAGTTTATGCAACGCCCTCTCGATTATTCGAGAATTTTTACCCAAACACGAGTTGTAATTGCACTTTAGTATTGCACAAAGGGAGAACGATCTAGAAATGTTCCTTAGGAAATCGTAGGCTTAGAAAAATTTCGCAAGAAGCATTGTATGATATGCTTTGTTGTCAATGAAACATAAAATGTCTTATGAAAGTAACATAGTAAAGATCTCAAAATATAAGAAACACGGTGCATGGATTAGCAATAAATTTACTCCTGTATGTACACGTAACTAGTTAATTAACATTCCATTCCATTTATATTGAGCTACCTACATATGCAGAACGAAACTAAAAAAAATCAAGAGGTATCTGAATACCTTTTAAGTCGAAACTTAAATAAGCAGTAGAGCTAACGAAAATAAAACAATAAATATCAAAGACTGTTTAACTGCAAACCTTTCAGTCGGTTAAAGTATAATTATTTATATTTCCAGCTTTTCGTAAGTGGGATAGGAGGGAAGAAATGAAACATATAACGCGATCAAATTTAAAAATGAATATAACGAAAGTCTTCAACCTGCGAATGTGTTTCACTAACATTCCTCTTATGTTTTGAATTTCACCTTTAAACCATTTGTTTTCTACTAAGCACAAAGACACACGAAAGGCTATTTTTTCCGTGTCCGTCACGGATATCAACACTTGATTTTTACTCTTATAAACTTTCAGAATAGGAAGCTGTTTAAACCATGACATTGGATTTTGTTCAGTATGTTCAGTGTTAAGTATAGTTTTCATACTCCAGGAATTTAAATTTGGACTGTCCGAGGATATTAAAAATAGTTTCCATTCCTCATCTTTATTCTCAAGTACTAATAATCTAAGCCCAATATGAAATTACTTTAGATTATTGAAATTTTGGAATTCTGGTGCTCATTTTTTTTTCCAATCCCACTAGTTATCGGTAGAAAATTAGCCTAAAAGTTGGCTAGCTGGCTTCCCTTTAGCGGCTAAAGTTTAGCCTGCCACTGCTAAACTAAGAATGACTAGCTTCTCACTAAATTCAAAACAGACAAAACGTTGTTTCCTTATCTCTGTGTGTGTGTGTGTGTGTGTTTTTTTTTTTCTCATAGCAAAGCCACATCAAGCTATCTGCTTGAGTCTACTGAAAAAGCAGGATACTAAAGGATAATATCCTTGTTTACCACAAAATGCAATCACTTCACAGTTGAAATGCATAACACACACTTTAATTTCATAGCTGTAAACTTCTTCAGAATAAAAGGAAACATAATTACTGTAATTTATGGTAGATAAATATAATAAGCACTTCACCCCTCTCACACTAAACGAAACATTACCTACAGTCAAGCTCTTACAATAAAGAAAATATGCTCAGATGAACTAGACTACAGAAAACATCAAGGATCTGGAACAAACCATGTTACAATGAGGATATAAATATACCGAAATCGACAAGCAAATTGAGAAGGCTAACAACACTCAGCGGAAAAACATCCTGAATCAGAGTAATACTAAACTTTAAAATAAATTCCTCTTTTATTACCTGTCAGTTTAAACTCAGAAATGTTTCACGAATACTGAAAAAAAGAACATTTTCATCGACTACAGCTTGACAGTCGTCTCAAATAGATTTTTCTTGAAGTTCCCGTTGTTTCCTTCTCTCTCTCTGTGTGTGTTTTCTTACAGCAAAGCAACATCAAGCTACCTGCTGAGTCCACTGAAAAAGCAGAACTCTAAAGAATAATATCCTTGTTCACCACAAAAATAGTTATCGTTCAATAAAGCCCGTTGTCAAACCTGCAAATTCATAAAAAACACTGACTCATTTTCCGAAAAGTACAATCAAAGAAATTTTAAAATATCTAAAGAAATCACTTGTGAAACAAAAAACACCATTTATCTTATACAGTGTAAAAAATGCAATCATCAATATGTAGAACATAAACAACTCTAAGAGAATGTTTTACAATCATAAATGTCCTAGTAACACCGAAAACGATCTCCCTATCGCTCAACACTTCAACCAACACGGTCACACCATTAACGATGTTACTCTGACTGGCATTGAAACAGGATTCAAAACTAAAGCAGATAGACAAATAAAAGGAGCATATTGGAGTGCCAAGCTATACACTGTTTAACCTTTCGAAGTAATCTAGATCCAGAAATCAGTTATCTCCGGTCATTAGTTTCATCTCTGTTTGAAAAGAAAAATAACTTTAGTCTTTACTTATTTTTTCATAAAATATAAAACCTGATTTTTTAAAATTGATTAGTATAACATATATTTTTCAATCGCTCTCTAGCTGTTATCTTTATTTTATTTTACTTAAACACTTAAGCATATTTTTTAAAAAATAGACATACATTTAGCCACTTCAAAATTAAAATATCACTAACACCTTTTCACACACACCTCGGTTTCGAATCCCCGTCACACCAAACATGCTCCCTCTTTCAGCTGTGAGGACGCTATAATGTGATGGTCAATCCCACTTTTCGTTGGTAAAACAGTAGCTCAAGAGTTGGCGGTGGGTGGTGATGACAAGCCGCCTTCTCTCTAGTCTTACACTTCTAAATTAGGGACGGCTAGCGCAGATTGCCCTCGTATAGCTTTGCTCGAAATACAAAACAAAACAAAGAAACACACATTCTCACTATCTACTAGGGATGGAGGAAGAGGTCTTGTGCAATCCAATAAATTACCCTCCTGGGTATTTAAAATTCAACATACCCAAATACCCACAAAGAAGAAGCGAAAACTCTCACTATCGGCTGTATTGCATGGAAAATGAGACGCTCACAACAGTACACAGAGAAATAAACAATTCCCGGAAAACTGGATGACCCCCATAATGTCACTAAACACTCTCTATATATACCACTCGTTCAATTTCACTACCACTCCCAGTTTGCCCCTGAAGAAGAAATGTTTACCTTTCGAAAGCGCTCGGGTTATAGGATTTCTATTTAATTTTACAAAACGTCTTGGACCTACGTGTTTTTAGAACATCATAAATGTAATGAGGAGATACTAATTGTAGATGAAGCATAAATTTTGCCAAAAGAAATAAAGTAATGTTATAAGGTCTCACTTTATGCCTGGATACAGTTTTATACACAATGCTAAGTTGGCTCTGGCCCCTGACTGGCTGTTAAATGTACCAAATATTTTGTGCATTGGGATGACAAGGTGTAGACTGTTAATTAAAGAGCTGTAACCTATTTGAGATTTTACTTGAGAAAAGCAAAAGTAAAACGTCTGGTTAATGGATTATGTTTATATAAAACCAATAATATTAATATATGAGATACAGAGTCTAATTTTTTTATTGATGTTTCTTTTAACCCCTGACTCTCATCTAATTGTCACAGTTGATGTTTGAACTTTGACACTTGCTGTATAATCAACATCTCCTGTACAACATATTTTGATAATTACACCTAATTTATTTAACTGAGGAATGCAGTGGCAAGGGGAGCCTATAGATCAATAACTCGAGGAACTTTATGGCTAGACTTAAATAAACTGAGGCTAATATTCAACAAAATCCATCAAGTTTATTTAATTTTAGCTGTCACATACTTTAAATAACTAGTTGTTTATAATTCAAACCTTTGACTAAAACGTTTTCCACATATATATATAGCACTCATAAAAAGTTACAGTTTGTAACTTCCTTTAAATATATACTTCACTATTCTCTTACAAATTACATTGATTGAATAACAGAAATAGTAATCTCACAATAAAGTTGAGAATGTGTACCATTGGAGATTTGACATATTCATTATTATAGAGCTCATGGTTTCACAGGAAACATCATGGAAAGCTTCAACTTGTCGCACAGAACTGAACTTTAAGCTCCAGACACGAGGTTTATACGATATTTTCTCCTTTCGAGTTACCAAATATTATGCATAACTACTTGCAAGTAGTTCTCACACTTCACTGATTAATTTGTGCAACCCATTAAGCCTTCTCACAACAAAAACTAAAACTCTCAAGTAATTGGTTACTGTGATGGTGAGTGAGCCAGTTGCCTTTTACTTGTACCACTACCCGAATGTGGTGTAATAAATTGTACATCAAAGAGCTAATTTTAGTTGCTTTTACTGTACAAACCAGTTGGCGTCAGGAAGTTGTTGTGACTAGTGTTTTTCTCTCAGCATCCCTTCTGAGATACTAGACATTAGGTTTAGAACTCTTCAAGTGGTAATTTTCAATATTAACTAGCTATCTAACAATGTGTCTCCTATTGCATAATCTAATTTTGCAAAACTTAAATGTTTACGCAATATTCCCACGTGTGCGCACTACATCTAAAAACCTAGATTTCTAGTTCCTTTTCAACACTGAAGCAATTATCTAAAACCATTTTGAAATACCGATTGCTTCACTCCTTCCCCTTCAAGAAATTTTTACCTGGTAAAAATACCCACCAGCTAACTTTGCTGTTTCAACCTCTCTCTTTTCTTCAATCAATGTTTATAATAATATTCCTTACTGACTGCATAATAATTACTACATTAACATTACTTAATTATAATATTGAAACTGTTTAAAATAAGAATGTTCTCATATTTAAATAAATATCAAGTTACATGTTTTACATATATATAAACATATGATATGATTATACCATAATTTCAAAGTAAATATAAGATACAGAAATATGACGATTATCTAATGATTATACAAATACAATTATTATATATTGTTAATTACTGTTATACAGTTCTGTACACAATTTTTCCTCAGAACTCTGTTTGGAAGTGTCAAAAAATAAACAACTCGCTGTAGATGTTTTACTCATATAAAGTATGTGTCTTCCAGTTGGCACAACGTTCGTGTGGGTGCCAATGATAACCACAAAAAATTCTAACTGTAAAATCCAACTGTCTGTAAGGAGGACAACCTTAGGCTTCCAGGTTCATACACGGGAGGCCAATACATTAACTCAGTATCTGTGCCTTCTCCTTTCTCTTGGTATAGATCTTAGAATAGTACTCACAGTGGTCTTGACACAAAATGATCAGTTTTTGGAAAGTGTGATCTCCGTCCAACCATCTGATGCTATGTAAATAGTTTGTGTACTAGTTGATGTTCCTCATCACTTTGCATATCTTTTGGATACGGAGTACGAAAGCAATAGGTGTCAGTCCACTCTCTGCACACAAACCCTTCACAGTGATCACAAGAGCTATTTTGAAATCTTCAAGTTCAATGGTAGCTTAGTTCTTCTTTTCCTGTAAACACAGTTATATTTAATAGTTGATTCGTGCTAACATCAACACAGTCGTCTGTTCTAGTTCACAGGTTACATGATACGTTTTTCTTTTGTCCAGTCACCCACTTAGCCTGGGCATTCACCAGCATACTTCACACCATTTTTGATGTACCATTTAATTCTGTCTCTGTGCTCGTAGTATTTTGTCACAATTGTTTGTAATTCTTGTTAATTGTCTAATACTAAACCAATTAATTTTGCCTATCAGTTTTGATCTACTGTATCAATTTTATAGATAGCTAGCCTCATTGATTCGTCAAAGTAGTTCAGTTTGGTGATAATCTAAACAATCAAGCTATGTACTAATTATATGAGGTCCTAATCATTCAGTTCGACTACTTCAGTAGTCTTTGAGTCAGACAACCTTTCGTTACCTGATATTGTCCTTTTATTCGTTTTAGACCTACACAGCCCATCTAATGTCCACAACTTTAATGAAGCCAGTTGTTCTCGTTTGATTTACAACTTTATGCTTGCTGTCATTACTACTAAGCGTAAGATTATCAACACTAAATTAGACATTTTTCACTTATCTAACCCCTGTCTTTCAGATATAGATCGTAACCGATTTAATTTCTGTTGAAATTCTTTAATATTTAATCCTGACTTACTAGGGGGTACATTTTGAGTTTCTTCTAATATACTTGTTAATTCCTTAATATCTGCTTCTACATTTGTACTCTGAATTAGTTATGGTTCCTTTCTTAGTTAATAATCCTTGTACTTCTGGAGTCTTTAGATTTGATCGACTTCCTACATATTTAGTTTCACTCCTAAAGCTTGAGGACAAGGCGATTATCCTATACCCATATTTATTTTACGTGAAACTGTTGGGACCCAATCATTGTTGTTATAAAGTGTGTTGCCTCTAAATTCTAGTTTTGCCAGTAGTGAGTCTATTAAATCAGTTCAGTTTGGTGATAATCTAAACAATCTATGTACTAATCATATGAGGTCCTAATCATTCAGTTCGACTACTTCAGTAGTCATTGAGTAAGACAACCTTTCGTTACCTGATATTGTCGTTTTATTCGTTTTAGACCTACACAACCCATCTAATGTCCACAACTTTAATGAAGCCAATTGTTCTCGTTTGACTTACAACTTAAAATTCACTGGCATTACTAATAAGCGCAAGATTATCAACACTAAATTAGACATTTTTCACTTATCTAACCCCTGTCTTTCAGATATAGATCGTAACCGATTTAATTGCTGTTGAAATTCTTTAATATTTAATCCTGACTTACTAGGGGGTACATTTTGAGTTTCATCTAATATACTTGTTAATTCCTTAATATCTGCTTCTACATTTGAACTCTAAATTAGTTATGGTTTATTTCTTAGTTAATAATCCTTGTACTTCTGGAGTCTTTAGATTTGATCGACTTCCTACATATTTAGTTTGACTCCTAAAGCTTGAGGACAACGCGATACCTTGATCGTGAGCTGAACAGTTCTTAACTAATTTTAGATATCCCATATCTCTCAATTTAATTTCTCTAGTTTGATAATAAAATTGATATACATTTCATTTTGAGCATACTATTGATACGGTGTGTTTATCCTTTGTGCATAATTACAAATAATAAATCAATCCTTCATAGTAAATAACCAAGTTATCGGGGTCATTGTCTTGCAAATATCATATAGTTAAAATACACAATATGTATTGGTTAATTCCTCAGTTAGGGTCACATACTTGGATGGGTCGTTCTATACATCTGAACATATCTTCATCTGTCATTTCTACATAAGTATGCTGATGACTTGAGACAGCATTGTACAGGTACAGGTTTTCATTTTCTACAATTAAAGGTAAACAAATGTTTAAAGTTAATAGCAAAGGTACAATTGTATAAGGACCCGGTGTGGCCAGGTGGATGAAGTGCTCGACTTGTAATCTGAGGATCGCTGTTGCACCACACTTGCTCGCCCCTTTCAGCCGTGTGTATTATAATGTGACGGTCAATCCACTATTTGTTGGTAAAAAAGAATATTCAAGAGTTTGCAGTGGATGGTGATGACCAGTTGCCTTCCCTCTAGTCTTACACTGCAAAATTAGGGATGGCTAGCGCTGATAGCCCTCGAGTAGCTTTGCGCGAAATTCTAAACAAACACTGTATCAGTGTGTTTTGACTGATAAAGCCCAAGAAGCCTATGCTGCTCTTTCTATAGAAGATTGCACCAACTATGATAAGTTTTAAAGCAGCTATCCTCAAGACACACAAGTTAGTACCAAAGTCTTATAGCCAAAAGATGAGGTTATCATATGCAAGACAGCCAAACTTAAATGGAATTCGCCCACGAAAAAAAGAGGTTTTGATCGATAGTGTAATTCTATAAATGTTAGCGACAGTGTTGACAGACTAAGATAATTATGTCTAATTGAAACGACGTACAAGTGACGTCTTCAAAACCTATTTGGATGAAAAGAAAGTAGAAACACTACAGCTTCTCTTCCCCGTGATTACATTTTAAAACATACATGAAACCACTTTCATTAAAATAAATTCCTGCTATCCCAGCAAAAACCAGTACCTGTTCAATCCACAAAAGTTAAGGATTCTTTTAAAACTCCAGCTGTTTTCGTTCGAAATATTTAGACAGTCAAGATAAAACTTTATTTAATAGACTTACCAGTGGTAAAACTAGAATTTAGAGGCAACACACTTTATAAGAACAATGATTGGATCCCAACAGTTTCACGTAAAATAAATATGGGTATAGGATAATCGCCTTGTCCTCAAGCTTTAGGAGTGAAACTAAATATGTAGGAAGTCGATCAAATCTAAAGACTCCAGAAGTACAAGGATTATTAACTAAGAAAGGAACCATAACTAATTCAGAGTACAAATGTAGAAGCAGATATTAAGGAATTAACAAGTATATTAGAAGAAACTCAAAATGTACCCCCTAGTAAGTCAGGATTAAATATTAAAGAATTTCAACAGCAATTAAATCGGTTACGATCTATATCTGAAAGACAGGGGTTAGATAAGTGAAAAATGTCTAATTTAGTGTTGATAATCTTACGCTTAGTAGTAATGACAGCAAGCATAAAGTTGTAAATCAAACGAGAACAACTGGCTTCAATAAAGTTGTGGACATTAGATGGGCTGTGTTGGTCTAAAACGAATAAAAGGACAATATCAGGTAACGAAAGGTTGTCTGACTCAAAGACTACTGAAGTAGTCGAACTGAATGATTAGGACCTCATATAATTAGTACATAGCTTGATTGTTTAGATTATCACCAAACTGAACTGATTTAATAGACTCACTAGTGGCAAAACTAGAATTTAGTGGCAAGACACTTTCTAACACTGATTGAGCCACCTCAGTATCACGTAAAAGAAATATGGATACAGGATAATCAGTTTAATTTTTGAAAGACAACATACACAAAAGGGAAATCTGGTGAAACTACGTCTATACGTGGACACAAATGCACTGGATGTTGCGTCATTTTTTTACACTTTTTCAAACTCTAACAGTTGGACATGACAAGGCTTTTTACAAAAATAATAGACACGCTTTGATGACTTTATTAAAGTTTGAAAAAGTTAAAAGAAAAGGACACAAAACCCAGTGCATGTGTTTACATCTAGACGTAGTTTCACCAGATGTCTCTTTTATGTCAGTTGATTCTGCGTCTTCCAAAAATGAAACTGATTATCCTATACCCATATTTACTTTACGTGATACCAGGGTGGCTCAATCATTGTTGTTAGAAAGTGTGTTGCCTCTAAATTCTAGTTTTGCCACTGATGAATCTATTAAGGCTCAGGATATTGAAATTGGTTTTGTTAGTGTTCCTCTTCAGAACATTTGTTTGACATCAAAGTTAGTCTTGGGAGCACTTGTGGTTAGAGTAACACCTACTCTGCCAATTTAGGGTGTATCATTATTGCTGGCAAACGACTTGGCTGGAAGAAAAGTTTCTGCCGAATCCAAAATGGGTAGCAAATAAAAATAGGTTTACAATGGTAAATTCATTATGGGGACTTTTCTCTTTTCTGTTTGCGATGGGAATCTCGGGCTTGAAACATGCTACATTTTCGTTTCGTGTTTAGGAATAATTCATTGCAATATGGCCTTGCCACACCCAAAACATTGGAAGCTGTCGGGCTTTATTCTGCTTCTTTCTCTAGATTTGTTTTTACTTTACTACATTTATAGAAGAGTGTTTTGTTCTGTTTATCTTTTTTTTTTTTTCTCGTTGCTCTTTTCGAGTAGCTATTTCAAACAAGTTAAGAAAGGTTGCTTGGTGTGTATTTGCTTTATTTACATGACTTCGAGCTGCATTGCTAAACAAACCTCGTTCATAATCATATTTTAAAGTGTCCTGCACCAGTTCGTGAGGGTGTGTACAAGTTTTGCGCAGTCTATTTCTTAACTGTTGCATCTATGTTGTCAAGTTAAATTACTTATGTTAAAAGGACATGGTGTTTTTCGCTTTTTATATTCTTTATAATCTGCGTAATGAATACTGAAAACGTCGTTTCACGCAGCTCACCATAAGACTTAAAGCTGCTTCCCTTTCCCTTAAAGGGTGTCTTTTGAGTATCGATCCAACCCTATATCCTACTTGTGTGATAGTCTTTTTATCTTCTCTAAGGTGTGCGCCACCCTCTTCCATAACCAAGTCTACACAAGCGGTAACCATATTCGCTTACTTTCATTTTCCACTAGTGCTAAAATCAACAAAGTTCCAACTCTAACCAACCTGGTGTTAGGTAGCTCCAAAAACATCCGGAGATTGCGTCAGTACAAGATGGAGCTCACAATTTGGTAATTTCACAAATATTTTTTTTTCGAATTTAATTAATTTTTTTAAAAATTCATAAGCGAGGATAACGAAATAGGATAATTCTTGATGATTAAAAAAAAATTTCGTTATATCGAAAATCTTGACAGACCCGAAACTACATCTTATAGACGCGAAAGGTAAAGTAAGGAGGCTTATCATGCTGAAAATGGTATTGTGATATCCGTGGTGGGCACAGCACGAGTTGCCCATTATGTAGCTGTGCTTAGTAGTAAACAAATGAAATTTGAAAAATTTAATATTTTATGACAAGAATTCAGATTTCATAATTAATCAGAGCCAAAGAGTCGCAGATTTAATTACACGTATATTGCGACTACAATACCCCATTCACTTAGTTTGTATATCACGAAATGGGAACGGACTGGCCGGCCCTGCGATAGTACTCCAGATTTCGAGTCGAGTTTGAATGTGCGAGATATAAAACATTTCTCACCACTTTGACTGTATCACTCATATGATGCACTCACAACTTAATCTCATAGCGTGGTCTTATTAGTCAGTAGTTTTAAATCAGATATAGTGGTGGATAATAGTAGTTAATTTACGATAAAAACAAATAGATCTTTAGAAGAAAGTGTTAATGACACTATACACAATATGACGAATAAATGAATTACGAGTTGAATAATATTTTAATTCAAAACATTTTAATACCAGCATTATTACATCATTTTAATATAACCGAGAAAGGATGCCGTTTCTGAAACTGGCTGGATGACGAGTACTAGTAATTAAAACATGTACAGAAGATTAAGTCAACTTCAGTAAAACAGTATCAAACTAAAACAAAATAAGGTTTCTAGTTTAGGTAACCATACTCAACTGCAAAAACAAACCAACAACAAACAGTCATAAAAGGATTATATCCGAGCAGTAACTTTATTTAGTCTCAATTATTACATCAGTAAGAAATAGTTTTATACATAATTACACAAAGATAGACGATTTTACATCGAACAGCAAATGAATTTGTTTAGAACTTTGAATGACCAAAAAGGTTTTAGATCCTATAATTGCAAGTACCAAAACTTTATTTATTACATAATAAACATTAACTTATTGTGCGCGTGACCTAGCACGACTAGAATATGCAAATTTAATAAGAAAAAGTAAAAACGCGTAATTATTACACCTTTACTGTTCTTCTTTGCCTTCTTCCACCGCCGGTTTATCACTCATTTGCACCTGTACAACTCGTTCATTTGGCTGTTGACCCTCCAAGGCTTTCTTAGGTGCCTCGACTGTCAAAATTCCGTCCGAACTCAGCGAAGATTGTACAGTTTCTGGATCAACTTCTTTTGGCAGCATGTATCGTCGTACAAATTGTCGGGATATAAATCCATGCTCATCTGGTTTTTCTTCATGCTTACCTTCGATAACAACGCAGTTCTCAACAGTTTTCACATTTATTTCGTTAGGTTGAAACTGACTCACATCTAGTAATACCCGAAATTTATCAGCTTCGTTTTTAACCTGAGAAACACCGCTACCGGTCTTACGGCTTACTTGTCGCCGGGGGCGTGCGTAGTAACCATGATACACAGTTGGTGTTAAAATATCAAAGTCATTAAGACCAAGCCCGAAATGCTGATCTGCAATACGAGTTGGAAAATCCCAGGCGTCCCACCAATCTCTCCCAAGTAGCAGAGGTACAATACTAGTCGAAAATGCCATTTTTAAACACGCTCGAAGAAACAGCTCTCTCACTAAATCTTTGTGGATACACTTTGCATGCACGTACAGTCCGCAATTTACAGCCCGTTTATATACGTGAAGGTAGTTTGCGCAACGCCTTCTCGACCGTTCGAGAACTTCACGCATACACGAGCTAGAATTCTACTCGCCTATTGCGCAATGGAAGAACGATCTAGAAACGTTCTAGTGGTAATTCAAGGCCTAGAAAAAAAATTCGCAAGGTGAGTTATGTGACATGCTTTGCTGTCAATAAAACATGAAATATCTTGTAAAAGTAACACAGTAAAGATATCTAAATGTAAGCAAAATGGTGCATTAGAATAAAATTACTCTTGTATGTACACGTAACTAGTTAGTTCACATTACCTTCCATTTGTTGAGCTAGCTACATATGCAGAACGAAACTACAAAAACAAACAACAACACGTGATGAAACTTTGAGGAATGGACGGCAACTGCCTGTTGTGGAGATTCAGTGTAGAGGACGACGTCCTTCTCGATAAATTCAAAGGAGGCAAAACTTGTTTCTTTTTATTTGTTTATCGTACAAGCAGTTCATAGTTCAAATGCATAAGATACACTTTAATTGCATAGCTGTAAATACATTTAGAATAAATAAAAACATAATTACTACAATTTATGATAGGTAAATATAACGAGCTGATATTAATTATAAATGAAGCAAAACTTTTGTCAAAGGAAATAAAGTAATGTTATGCGGTGTCACTTACTGCCCGAATATAGTTTTATACACACTGCTAAATTGGCTCTGGTCCTTGACTGATTGTGAAATGTACCACATGTTTTGTGCATTGGAAGGCAAGGTGTAGAATCATGTCAATTAAAGAGTTGTAACCTATTTAAGATATTACTTGAGAAGAGCAAAATGACTAGCTATTGGATTATGTTTATAATGTGTATGTTTTCCACATAAATATAGCACTTAAACGAAGTTACAGTTTGTAACTTCCTTTAAATATACATGTCATTGTTCTCTTCTAAAGTATATGCTTGAATAAAAAAGATAGTAATCTCACTTACGACAAAGTCGAGGATATGTACCACTGGAAATTGGACATTTCCATCATTATGGAGTTCGAAGTTTCACAGGGAACACCCTGAAAAGCTTCAAGTTGTCCCACACCATTGAACTTTCAGCTCAAGACATGGGTTTTATACGATATTTCCTCCTTATGAGTTATGCATAACTACTTACAACTTGTTCTCACACTTGACTGGTTAATTTATGCAACCAATTAAGCTTTCTCACAACAGAACTAAAACTTTCAAGTAATTGGTTATTGTGATGGTGAGTGAGCCAGTTGCCTTTTCACTTGTACCACTACCCGAATATGGTGTAATGAATTGTACATCAAAAAGCCAATTTTAGGCATTAATAAACCTTTCAGTAGCCTTTACTGTACAAATTAGGTTGGCATCAGTAACGTGTTGTCAAGCTGGTAACTAGCATTTTTCTCTCAGCATTTCCACATGTGCACACTACATCTAAAAACCAAGATTTTTACTTCGTTTTCAGTACTGAAGCGACTGACTAAAACTATTTTAAAATAACAACTGCTTCCCACCTACATCAGTTAAGAAATTTTTACCTGGTAAAAATACCCACCAGCTAACTTTGCTGTTTCAACCTCTCTCTTTTCTTCAATCAATGTTTATAATAATATTCCTTACTGACTGCATAATAATTACTACATTAACATTACTTAATTATAATATTGAAACTGTTTAAAATAAGAATGTTCTCATATTTAAATAAATATCAAGTTACATGTTTTACATATATATAAACATATGATATGATTATACCATAATTTCAAAGTAAATATAAGATACAGAAATATGAAGATTATCTCATGATTATACAAATACAATTATTATATATTGTTAATTACTGTTATACAGTTCTGTACACAATTTTTCCTCAGAACTCTGTTTGGAAGTGTCAAAAAATAAACAACTCGCTGTAGATGTTTTACTCATATAAAGTATGTGTCTTCCAGTTGGCACAACGTTCGTGTGGGTGCCAATGATAACCACAAAAAATTCTAACTGTAAAATCCAACTGTCTGTAAGGAGGACAACCTTAGGCTTCCAGGTTCATACACGGGAGGCCAATACATTAACTCAGTATCTGTGCCTTCTCCTTTCTCTTGGTATAGATCTTAGAATAGTGCTCACAGTGGTCTTGACACAAAATGATCAGTTTTTGGAAAGTGTGATCTCCGTCCAACCATCTGATGCTATGTAAATAGTTTGTGTACTAGTTGATGTTCCTCATCACTTTGCATATCTTTTGGATACGGAGTACGAAAGCAATAGGCGTCAGTCCACTCTCTGCACACAAACCCTTCATAGTGATCACAAGAGCTATTTTGAAATCTTCAAGTTCAATGGTAGCTTAGTTCTTCTTTTCCTGTAAACACACTTATATTTAATATTTGATTCGTGCTAACATCAACACAGTAGTCTGTTCTAGTTCACATGTTACGCGATACGTTTTTCTTTTGTCCAGTCACCCACTTAGCCTGGGCATTCACCAGCATACTTCACACCATTTTTGATGTACCATTTCATTCGGTCTCTGTGCTCGTAGTATTTTCTCTCAATTGTTTGTAATTCTTGTTAATTGTCTAATATTAAACCAATTAATTTTGTCTATCAGTTTTGATCTACTGTATCAATTTTATAGATAGCTAGCCTCACTGATTCGCCAAAGTAGTTCAGTTTGGTGATAATCTAAACAATTAAGCTACGTACTAATTATATGAGGTCCTAATCACTCAGTTCGACTACTTCAGTGGTCTTTGAGTAAGACAACCTTTCTTTACCCAATGTCCTTTTATTCGTTTTAGACCTACACAGTCCATCTGACGTTCACAACTTTACTGAAGCCAATTGTTCTCGTTTGACTTACAACTTTATGCTAGCTCTCATTACTACTAAGCGTAAGATTAACAACATTAATTAGATATTTTCCACTAATCTAATATACTATTAGAACTCGTAATCTGAGGATCGCGGGTTCGAATCCCTGTTGCACCAAACTTGCTCGCCCCTTTCATCCGTGTGTGTTATAATGTAACGGTCAATCCACTATTTGTTGGTAAAAAAGAATATCCAAGAGTTGGCAGTGGTTGGTGATGACCAGTTGCCTTCCCTCTAGTCTTACACTGCAAAATTAGGGACGGCTAGCGCAGATAGCCCTCGATTAGCTCTGCGCGAAATTCTAAAACAAACAAACCTTGTGTAGCTTTGAGTGAAATTGAAGAACAAACACTGTATCGGTGTGTTTTGACTGATAAAGCCCCAAGAAGCTTATGCTGCTCTCTCTCTATAGAAGATTGCACCAACTATGATAAGTTTTAAAGAAGCTATCCTCAAGGCACACAAGTTAGTACCCGAGTCTTGTCGCCAAAAGATGGGGTTATCGTAAGCAAGACAGCCAAACTTAAATGGAATTCGCCCACGAAAAAAAGATGTTTTGATCGATAGTGTAATTTTATAAATGTTAGCGACAGTGTTGACAAACTAAGATAATTATGTCTAATTGAAACGATGCACAAGTGACGTCTTCAAAACCTATTTGGATGAAAAGAAAGTCGAAACACTACAGCTTCTCTTTCAATACATAAAACGCCTTTCATAAAAATAAATTCCTACCCTCTCAACACAAACTAGTGCCTATTCAATCTACAAACGTTGAAGTTTCTTCTAAAAATCCAGCTCTTTTAGTTCGAAATCTTTAGACAGTCAAGATAAAACTTTAAAGTCAAAGAGTGTCTGTTATTTTTGTAAAAAGCCTTGTCATGTCCGATTACGGGAGTTTGAAAAAGTTAAAAAAGGACACAAAACCCAGTGCATGTGTCCACATATAGACATAGTTTCACCAGATTTCCCCTTTTGCGTCAGTTGATTCTGTGTCTTTGAAAAATGAAACTGATTATCCTATAGCCATATTTACTTTACGTGATACCGTGGTGGCTCAATCATTGTTGCTAGAACGTGTATTACTTCTAAATTCTAGTTTTGACACTGATGAATCTATCAAGGCTCAAGGTATTGAGATTAGTTTTGTTAATGTTCCTCTTCATAACATTTGTTTGACAAACTTAGTCTCGGAACCAGTTGTGGTTGGAGTAACACTTACTCCAGTTCTGGGTGCATCATTATCCTTGGAAAATGAATTGGCTGGGGGAAATATTGCCGAATCCAAAATGGATAATAAATCAATATTTCAATCAATCAAAGAAGATATTATTAAAGATAATGAAAAGGTGTGTCCTTCGTGTCCTGAGACTCGTGCTGAGGCTTAGAAATTAAGCCAAAACGAAATGGTAGACACGTGGTCAGAGGACAATATTATAAATTTGTCTGACATTTTTTGGGTCCAACATGAATCTTGTACGATTGTCCTACACAAAGCTTTGCTGATCGGCAATAATGGACGTAAGGGATCTGGGTCACCTGATGTAGCTTTTTTTGTATCAAACTGATTGATAAGCAAGAAAAGAGTCTGCACTTCTCTTCACTAGTGGCATATACACTCTCAAAGGATAAACTAGAGAAAGTGCCAAAACTTTACTGTTGCAAAAATGGAGTGTTCATGAGCAAAGGGAAACCACACAAATGCACGAGCTTTTCATGATGAGGATGGAATTTATCAAATAAACTATTCTGAAATAATGTCATTCTGACATATTGAACGTTGCCCATGAATCTTCCTTTTGACGTCTTTAAGCGGGAACAACACACAAGTTTCTCACCTGTTATAAAAAAAACGTGGCATGTATGTCAGGTGGTTACAAAACCCAATAATAACAGTTGTTACTAATTTAAAACCTATTCCAAATGTTCGAAAGACATGCTCCATATAATTGCGTTAAACTAAGATGATAAGCACTGTCACGTGCTCTGTAATATGTATAAAGGTTGTGTAGCGTTATTTATTGTCATGATTTTCGATTTTTTTTGTTTCTTTACATTTCGCGCAAAGCTACACGAAGACTATCTGCGCTAGCCGTCCTTGATTTACGGGTGTGAGACTAGAGGGAAACAGCTAGTCATCACCGCTCACCGCCAACTCTTAGGGTACTCTTATCAATGAATAGTGGGATTGGTCATGACGTTATAATGCCTCCACAGCTGAAAGGGCGAGCATGTTTGGTGCTACGGGGATTGGAACACGCGACCCTCAGATTACGAATCGAACGCCTTAACCACCTGGCCATGCCAGGCGGAGTATTTGCGGATTTGCGATAAATATAAATAGATGTTTAAAACAAAAGTTTGTGACACTATACACAAAATCACGAGTAAGTGAATTAAGAGATGAACATTAAGAGAAAACAATTACAAGTATTACGTCATTTTAATTTAACTGAGAAAATACTAGGAAGCGCTCGACGATTAGTTGTAGTAATTAAAAAAACGCATTCGAACTTTGTTGCGGCAGAAATAAAGCGATGAACAGTGTTCGATAGTGCACTTTTAGGCTTCGTACAGAAGTTTCAATCTAGTACAGTTTTGTTCAGGCAAACTAACTTTTTTGCTTTAGTACTAGTTAAATGATATTCAACTAAGAAAACAAACGGTCATAAAAGGATTATATCAGAGCAGTCTCACTTTTATTTAGTCTCACTTATTACATTAGTAAGAAATAGTTTTTTTTTTTATACATAATTACACAAAGACGATTTTACACCGAACAGCAAATTAATTTGTTTAGAACTTTGAATGACCAAAAAGGTTTTGGATCCTATAATTACAAGTACCAAAACTTTATTTATTACATAATAAACATTAACTTATTGTACGCGTGATCTAGCACGACTAGAATGTATGCAAATTTAATAAGAGAAAGTAAAAACGCGTAATTATTACACCTTTACTGTTCTTCTTTGCCTTCTTCCACCGCCGGTTTATCGCTCATTTGCACCTGTACAGTTCGTTCATTTGGCTGTTGACCCTCCAAGGCTTTCTTAGGTGCCTCAACTGTCAAAATTCCGTCCGAACTCAGCGAAGATTGTACAGTTTCTGGATCAACTTCTTTTGGCAGCATGTATCGTCGTACAAATTGTCGGGATATAAATCCGTGCTCATCTGGTTTTTCTTCATGCTTACCTTCGATAACAACGCAGTTCTCAACAGTTTTCACATTTATTTCGTTAGGTTGAAACTGACTCACATCTAGTAATACCCGAAATTTATCAGCTTCGTTTTTAACCTGAGAAACACCGCTACCGGTCTTACGGCTTACTTGTCGCCGGGGACGTGTGTAGTAACCATGATACACAGTTGGTGTTAAAATATCAAAGTCATTGAGACCAAGCCCGAAATGCTGATCTGCAATACGAGTAGGAAAATCCCAAGCGTCCCACCAATCTCTCCCCAGTAGCAGAGGTACAATACTTCTCGAAAAAGCCATTTAGACAACACGCTCGTAGTAAAAACTCTTTCAGCGAAACTTCACATATATGTATACCCACTCCCATTCCCCATTTATATACATGGTGGTAGTTTCTGCAACGCCCTCTCGATCGTTCGAGAATCGTTACGTGTACACGAGCTGGAATTATGTACTTGTATTGCGCAACGGGAGAACGTTCTAGAAATGTTCTAGAGGTAATTCTAGGATTATAAAAATTTCGCAAGAAGTGTTATTTGATACTTCTTGTTGTCAATGGAACATGAAATGTATTGCAAAGTAACATATCAAAAATCTCAAAATATAACAAAAACGGTGTATGGATTAGCAACAAAATTACTTGTAAATAACATTACCTTCCATTTATATTGAGTTACATACATATGCAGAGCGAAACTACAAAAAAAAATCATGTAGTTTCTGAATACCTTTGAACGCGAAACTTAAATAAAAGTGGAGTTAAGAAAATACTTGGTGGAATAAAATAATAAATATCAGACTGTTTAGTTGCACACCTTTTAGTTGATTAAAGTATAATTAGTTACATCTCCAGACTTTCTTGTAGGGGAGCAGTGGAGAAATGAAACATATAATGGGGTCGGTTCTAAAAAGAATATAAAGAAAGTCTTCAACTTGAGGTTTTACAATCGTAATAAATGTTATATAAACTGAGGATGTGTTTCACTAACATTTCTCTTAATTTCACAATTTAACCCTTGAATCATTTGTTGTTTTTTCTAAGCACAAAGACACTCAATAAGTTATTTTTGCTGTGTCCAGCAAGGATATCTAAACTCAATTTTAGCGTTACAAATCTAGCAAACTAACGATGACTAGCTTAGTTATTGCTAAATTCAAAACAGTTTTTGATTGTTTATTATGTAATAGTTTTTGAGTTGAAATGCTGAATAAAAACTTTGGTTTCTCAGCTGTAAACACATTCACAATCAAACAAAACGTAACTGTCACAATTCCTGATAGATAAATATACTAAGTAGATGTTAATAATACATGAAACAGAAATTAAAGTTTTATTAGAATTGCTAACCTACTGACTGGATAGCTTTCATTTACTTTTAAATTGGTTTCGAACTCTTATTGATTGTTAAATGTACCAGGTATTTTGTGTTAGGAATATGTGCCGAAGTTTCTGCTCATAGCGCTATATTCCTCTGTGCCATTGAAATTCGGTTCCAAATTGAATACCAGAAGCCCTGACACCCTTCACCCAATCAAATGAATTTGATTCAAAAAGTGGATGTTAAGCTTTAATTATAGGGCTACAATCCACGTTATGCAAACACTTATTACAATATCTTGAAGTTACAAGAAACTTTGCTTAAATTTTTAACACAAACTCCTTGAACATTCTGCACTATATAAAATTCATGAAATATCTTGTAGTAGAATATCACTTTTCTTGTTTCACAAGAACGTTTCATCTTGAAATGTGATGCATTATCACGTACAATATTTTTAATGTAAGTACTTCCACTATAGAACAGGCGTGAGTACTGTTTTACTTTGAATAAGAACGTGTCTATTATTTCTCGAAAGTTCCAGAATAGTTATTATAGCATTAACTTCAGATATCAAAATACTTTTTCATGACTTGAAATTAGGCAAGCTTGTAACAATTTCTACAATCATTTTATAGTAAAACCACAAATACTATTTATGTTTCTTATTTGCGGCCCCCTCAGTGGCTCAGCGGTATGTCTGCGAACTTCCAACGCTAGAAACCGGGTTTCGATACCCGTGGTTGGTAGAGCACAGATAGCCCATTGTGTAGTTTTGTGCTTAATTCAAAACAACAATCTTATTTGTGCAGTTTCCTTTTAATACATTGATCAAGAAAGTCTTTGAGTTACTTTTGTTTTAGATCCTTATTATTCTGTCATTCACCGATAGTAATCCCCTTTTTTATTCCCGCGATAAAATTAGTTGTAATCTCTTTCCAGATGGATTAAGCCGTGCGATTCGTAATCTGAGGGTCGCGGGTTCACATCTCCGTCACACCAAACATGCTCGCCTTTTCAGCCGTGTGGGCGTTATAATGTTACGGTCAATTCCACTATTCGTTGGTAAAAGAGTAGCCCAAGAATTGGCAGTGGGTGGTAATGACTAGCTGCCTTCCCTCTAGTCTTACACTGCTAAATTAGGGACTGCTAGCATAGATAGCCCTCGTATAGCTTTGCGCGAAATTCAAAAACAAACAAATTCTCTAGTATGTTAGTAACAGTTATCTTTTCCCCTAACATTCAAGCAATTCCAAGGTTATGATCTCTCTTTCATGTTTCATCACGTGAGAAAAGCTAGTCATCTGAGCAAATCTTACGTCACTTTTAAATACGTAACAGTACAGTGTGGTAAATCAGGTGTTCCAAAACTTTTTAGACCTGCGGAGTTTCACATCAGAAAGAAAGAACATTCCAGAGCCTTAATAAAAAAAACACACTAAAAATAGAAACAATTGGTTACTAGCACCAGATAAAGCTTACTTCAATCTTCTACTTACTTGTTCAAAAATTGCTGCTTGCAAAATTTATATCAGTAAAAGTACAGTATACTTATTTATTTTGTAGTGGCTCGGATAGGCTTGCTTTTGTTCATAAAGTAGTTTAATACTTGGAGTTACAGTTGTTTTCCGTAAGCGCAAATCATCTTCAATATTTGGTCTGTTTCTAAATTTAGTCTTTGTTGCTGTATACAGTGAAAATGTTTGCTCACAAAGATATGTTGTTGGATAACGCATCAATTTCAAAGTTCTGTTATTTATTTCAGGGCTTTCCATGGGCATTTGAATCCAAAATTGAATAATTTCTTCCTGCTGAAATTGTGTTGTTAGGGTGTAATCAGTTGAAATTTCTATAAGCTGTTCTTTTTCTTTCTAAGGCAAATTGTTAGTATTTGTAGAGTGAACAAAGGGATTTTGAATCCACAGCAATGTTTCTAAATGAGGAGGGATGTACTTCCCAACAGATATACACAAATCAAATATGTTCTGGTTTTGTTTGTTTGTTTTGAATTTCGCGCATAGCTACACGAGGGCTATCTGCGCTAGTTTTCCCTAATTTAGAAGTGTAAGATTAGAGGGAAGGCAGTTAGCCATCACCACCCACCGCCAACTATTGGACTACTCTTTTACCAACGAATAGTGGGATTGACCGTACATTATAACGCCCCCACGGCTGAAAGGGCGAGCATGTTTGTTGCGACCGGGATTCGAACCCACGACCCTCGGATTACGAGTCTAACGCCTTAACACGCTTGGCCATGACGGGCCCATATGTTCTGGAAGACTGAAACTTTTTCATCTTCACTTAAGGAAATTTCATTCATAAGAAAAAAATCACTGTGATTTTCGAAGCAATCAAGTTCCTCCGTAAGTATACATTCACCCCAACGTTTTAGCATACGTTGAAGCGATTCCATTTTACTCTGAGCTTTGAAGTACGTTACCCTGGTACCCTGCATTGTAGCATTCACCTCATTAAGATAGGCAAATACGTCCGAAAGGTAAGCCACTTTCTGTATCCAGCATTTGTCCCTTAATTTATATGCAAGTTCAAAATGGCATTCAGATAAAAAGAAACCTGTCTCTTCACGCAGTTTGAAAAACCGAGCAAGTACTTTTCCCCGAAAAAAATCATCGGATGTCAGTATAAAGCAGCAAATATTTATGCAGACTTCACATATCCTGACAGAGTAAATTGAAGATCATCACATTGAGTGGTCTTGATTTTATACAATTAACTATTTTTATGACATCATCCAATACCTCTTTTCAGTCTACTGGCATTCGTTTCATTGCAAATGTATAATGATGAAAACGGCAGCGGATACTCTCGGTGTCCGGGGTTTTTCTTTTTTGTGCGTGCCACTGCGCCTGACAATTTTTCAGTCATAGCTGCAGCCCCATCAATGCAAATACTTGAGCAAAGCTGCCATTGGATCTCATGTTCTTCCATAAATAAATCGATCAGTTTAAAAGTTTCTTCGCCTGTTGTTTAAGTAGGCAAAGGTTTGCAAATTAGCATGTCTTCTTCAAAACTAGCTTCGAGAATATAGCAAACAAACAAAAGCAACATCGCATAACGCCGTTGAGCAATTTGCTGACATATCCTTGATTCTTCGAGAAACCGAGTTGTCAGAAAGGGGCACAGAGATAGTTAATGTTTTAAAGAAATTTCTCATCAATCGTGCACTTTACCTAATTTTTTGCGCATGGTTTTATCAAATCTTCTGTAATTGTATGAGCTTCACCTGCTTTTTGTAATACGGTAATTAACACAATATGAAGCAATAAGAGCACCTTTGTTGTCCTGATGGACAAACGAACAAAATGTAGCTTTCCTTGCATTTAACTGCAAACACTTTCTTTTGAAATATTCAGAAGTTGGATTTTTTAATTGGGAGTGTTTGGTTTCTACAGGGACGTAACCAGAAATGGTCATGGGGTGAGTTTGAGTGTTGATGAAACGCGCAGGCGCGAAACCATGTTAGGGGGGTCCAGGGGCATGTCCCCCCGGGAACTTTTTTAATAAAAACATAAAAGAAAAGCCTGAATTATGCATTCTGAGACCACCTTTTCGGCAAATTTCAGAATGGCACACTAGGGTGTTTGTCTTATTTTTTAATCATAAATAAATATATAGGCCTATATATATAATATATAACTTAAAGTTATCAGAAATTTATATGCAAAAACGGCTCGTTTGGGCTGAGAAAACACTTTACATAGAAGAGCGAACAACGTTTCGACCTTCTTCGGTCATCGTCAGGTTCACAAAGAAAGAGGTAACTGACCGGAAGCTGACCACATGTTTGAAAGGGGTTGTGTAACTGTGTGTCGAAATGTAGAGGGCGGTATTAGATGTTTGAATATATAATTTTATTTATTATATTAATATAGGTATAAAGGCGTTCCTTTATATTGGTTTATTTTGGGTTTAAGTTGTTGTATAAGTAAGGCTTCTTTAATTTTACGTTTGTTTATGTTTGTTTCTTTATTTAGTATTTGAGTGTTTTCTATGGTTATGTTGTGTTTATTTGACTTGCAGTGTTCGAAAACGTGTGAAGGTGACTTTTATGTTCTTTGAATCTGGTTTCCATTTTTCTACTTGTTTCTCAATATAGAAGTCGTGGCAGTTATCACATTGTATTTTATAAATAATGTTGGTGTGGTGTTTGTCAGTGTAGTTTTTACATAGTATAGACCTCAGTTTTGTGCCGGGTTTTTGAATAAATTTGGTATTAATTGGAATGTCATATTTTGTTACTAATTTTTGCCAAATGTTGGTTATTTGTTTGCTGATGTCGGGAATATATGGTATACAGCAGTATATGGTTTCGTGGTTTTTGATTCGTGAGCTGTATTTACTTTAGTTGGTTGATTTTGCTTTCTGTCTAGGTGTGTGCGTATAATGTTTTCTACGGTTTGTGGAGGAAACTTATTGATGTTGGTGAAGTATTGTTTTATTTTGTCTAATTCATCGTTAATTTTATCTGGTGAGCATAGTTTTATGGCTGTGTTTATTTGGTTTCTTAGTATGTTGAGTTTTTTGTTTTGTTTCATGTGCTGAGTCCCAAGGAATGTATAGTCCAGTATGGGTGATTTTTCGGTGAATTTCTGTTTGAAATTGTGTATCAGTTCTTGTAATTTTGAGGTTAAGAAATGATATTTGATTGTTTTCTTCCTGTTCACATGTGAAGTTGATGTTGGGATGTATAGAGTTAATGTGATTGAAAAAATTAAGTATGTGTTCTGTAGATTTGAATCCCGCAACCGTGTCATCTACATATCTATACCAGTATAGTGGTGGATGTAATGCTGTGTTAATTGCTTGTGTTTCAACTTGTGTCATAAAAAATATTGGCTAGAACTGGTGATACTGGGTTGCCCATGCTTAGGCCGTTTGTTTGTATATAGTTTTGGTTGTTGAACATGAAGTTTGTCTTTATCGTGGTGAATTCTATGAGGGTTGCTAACTGGTTACTGGGAATTTCTATAGTTGGGTTAGGGTCTCGGATATAGAGTTCTAAGGCTATCTTGCAGGCTTCAGTGGTTGGAACTTCTGTAAAGAGGGATATAACATCGAAACTGGCCATTAAGGCTTTATGATTAAGTTGATTTAGATTAGACTTGAAATTAAAAGAGTCTTTGATAAATGAGCTGGCTGATGTTACATATTTGGAGAATGCCCATGCTATGTATTTACCAAGGTTGTAATTAAACGATTCATATGTGGACATTATTGGTCGTAATGGACAATCTGGTTTATGAGGTTTGGGGATGCCGTATATTTGTGGTGTGCGTGAGTCGGTTTTACGTAGGTAGGAATAAAGTGTTTGTGAAATTGTGTTGGCTTTTTTCATTTGTAGTAGTAATTTGTTCAGTTGCGTCTCGTGTGTCTTTGTTGGATTTGTGTGTATAGGTTTAAATTTGTTCGTGTCTGATAGGATGTTATTCATTTTTGGATGTATTCATTCGTGTTCATTATGACTATAGCGTTACCTTTATCTGCTTTTAGAATTTTTATGGTTTTGTCTTGTTTTAGGTTTTTTATGCAATTAATGTCTATTTTTGTAAGGTTGTTTTTCAGTTTTCTGTTTTGTGAAATTATGTTGATGGTTTTGTGAGAAAATTCTTTGAAAAAATCGTTTAAGATGTTGTTTTTAGGTGTTTCTGGAAAATATAAATTTGTAATTTTACCTGGGAAGGTTGGCTGTTGGATGTCAATAAAATTATCTAAGTTGTCTTCTTTCTGTTGGTTGTTTTTGGTTGTTTCCTTGTTTTTGTTCTCTGTAGAAAGTATTACAAGTCTCCTGGCTAGGTCTTCTAAACATGTTTTGATTTCTATGGTTGGAATGTACCTAGGTGCTATAGCGAAGTTGAGTCCTTTGTTAAGTAGATGTATCTCGTCTGTGTTTAATTGACGGTCGGATCTGTTAATTATGAGGTTAGTCAACGGTTTGTCGTTTTGGTGTCTTTTCTGTTGTTTGCATCTTAGTTTTTCTAGTTTTTTGTTGTGGCAGATCTTTTTGTCTCTGTCGTTTTTAGTATTGATTTGGTTTATGTTTCGTTGTATAAGTCCGTAAATCTCTGGTTTAATGCAGCATGCCAGTTGATGGTCTAGATTCATTTTTTGTTTTTGTAAGTCATGTAGTTCTTTATATTTTGTGTTCAACATGGCTTTCAGTAGTTTTTTTCTGTAAATTTTGAATAATGTTTGTGTATGTATTAAAATTTTTTGAAAGTTTTACCTTTACAAAGTTAGGGGTTAGTTGTTCTTTTCTACATTGTTGAATAAAATAAATGTCATTTCTTCTATTAATAATTCGTTGGTTTAAATTCCTTAGTTTCTAACGATCGTGTGAGCGTGTACTGTTAATAGTGGTGTACGGTATGCTAGTTCAGACATAATGGTAACAGGTAAGTACAAATACACTGAGAACACATGTTGAACACAAAATATAAAGAACTACATGACTTACAAAAACAAAAAATGAATCTAGACCATCAACTGGCATGCTGCATTAAACCAGAGATTTACGGACTTATACAACGAAACATAAACCAAATCAATACTAAAAACGACAGAGACAAAAAGATCTGCCACAACAAAAAACTAGAAAAACTAAGATGCAAACAACAGAAAAGACACCAAAACGACAAACCGTTGACTAACCTCATAATTAACAGATCCGACCGTCAATTAAACACAGACGAGATACATCTACTTAACAAAGGACTCAACTTCGCTATAGCACCTAGGTACATTCCAACCATAGAAATCAAAACATGTTTAGAAGACCTAGCCAGGAGACTTGTAATACTTTCTACAGAGAACAAAAACAAGGAAACAACCAAAACAACCAACAGAAAGAAGACAACTTAGATAATTTTATTGACATCCAACAGCTAACCTTCCCAGGTAAAATTACAAATTTATATTTTCCAGAAACACCTAAAAAACAACATCTTAAACGATTTTTTCAAAGAATTTTCTCACAAAACCATCAACATAATTTCACAAAACAGAAAACTGAAAACAACCTTACAAAAAATAGACATTAATTGCATAAAAAACCTAAAACAAGACAAAACCATAAAATTCTAAAAGCAGATAAAGGTAACGCTATAGTCATAATGAACACGAATGAATACATCCAAAAAATGAATAACATCCTATCAGACACGAACAAATTTAAACCTATACACACAAATCCAACAAAGACACACGAGACGCAACTGAACAAATTACTACTACAAATGAAAAAAGCCAACACAATTTCACAAACACTTTATTCCTACCTACGTAAAACCGACTCACGCACACCACAAATATACGGCATCCCCAAACCTCATAAACCAGATTGTCCATTACGACCAATAATGTCCACATATGAATCGTTTAATTACAACCTTGGTAAATACATAGCATGGGCATTCTCCAAATATGTAACATCAGCCAGCTCATTTATCAAAGACTCTTTAATTTCAAGTCTAATCTAAATCAACTTAATCATAAAGCCTTAATGGCCAGTTTCGATGTTATATCCTCTTTACAGAAGTTCCAACCACTGAAGCCTGCAAGATAGCCTTAGAACTCTATATCCGAGACCCTAACCCAACTATAGAAATTCCCAGTAACCAGTTAGCAACCCTCATAGAATTCACCACGATAAAGACAAACTTCATGTTCAACAACCAAAACTATATACAAACAAACGGCCTAAGCATGGGCAACCCAGTATCACCAGTTCTAGCCAATATTTTTATGACACAAGTTGAAACACAAGCAATTAACACAGCATTACATCCACCACTATACTGGTATAGATATGTAGATGACACGGTTGCGGATTCAAATCTACAGAACACATACTTAATTTTTTTCAATCACATTAACTCTATACATCCCAACATCAACTTCACATGTGAACAGGAAGAAAACAATCAAATATCATTTCTTAACCTCAAAATTACAAGAACTGATACACAATTTCAAACAGAAATTCACCGAAAAATCACCCATACTGGACTATACATTCCTTGGGACTCAGCACATGAAACAAAACAAAACTCAACATACTAAGAAACCAAATAAACACAGCCATAAAACTATGCTCACCAGATAAAATTAACGATGAATTAGACAAAATAAAACAATACTTCACTAACATCAATAAGTTTCCTCCACAAACCGTAGAAAACATTATACGCACACACCTAGACAGAAAGCAAAATCAACCAACTAAAGTAAATACAGCTCACGAATCAAAACCACGAAACCATATACTGCTGTATACCATATATTCCCGACATCAGCAAACAAATAACCAACATTTGGCAAAAATTAGTAACAAAATATGACATTCAATTAATACCAAATTTATTCAAAACCCGGCACAAAACTGAGGTCTATACTATGTAAAAACTACACTGACAAACACCACACCAACATTATTTATAAAATACAATGTGATAACTGCCACGACTTCTATATTGAGAAACAAGTAGAAAATGGAAACCAGATTCAAAGAACATAAAAGTCACCTTCACACGTTTTCGAACACTGCAAGTCAAATAAACACAACATAACCATAGAAAACACTCAAATACTAAATAAAGAAACAAACATAAACAAACGTAAAATTAAAGAAGCCTTACTTATACAACAACTTAAACCCAAAATAAACCAATATAAAGGAACGCCTTTATACCTATATTAATATAATAAATAAAATTATATATTCAAACATCTAATACCGCCCTCTACATTTCGACACACAGTTACACAACCCCTTTCAAACATGTGGTCAGCTTCCGGTCAGTTACCTCTTTCTTTGTGAACCTGACGATGACCGAAGAAGGTCGAAACGTTGTTCGCTCTTCTATGTAAAGTGTTTTCTCAGCCCAAACGAGCCGTTTTTGCATATAAATTTCTCAACAAGTGGGTTTCTCGTCATCACTGATTAAAGTTATCAGGCCCAGCAAAGTAGGTCTACAGTCCTGTCATCAACATATAAAACATAGAGAGTGCAAAATATATGTATAATGTCTATAATCTGTATTCAAATATCATGGACAGTGTGTGTTCAGATTCCCTGGATTTCAAGAATTAACTTCACAAATAAACAGTGGGTGGCATCGTGGCAGGCTGGCAGCCCCATGGAACTAACCTAGTACCATTGGCGCCATCTATAGTGAATGATTCACTATAGATGTGAATACTGTGAATGTGACGTTGACAAACAGAGGTTGCGATAAACAATCATTCACTATGTCAAGCCTGGAAAAGCAAAATACACTGCATGGGTTCTTTAAACCCGTTCATGTGGCTGAACCTTATCAATCTGCTGCAGCCAATCAGGTTGAATCAGAATTGTCAACTGAATTGTCAGAGTCGTCACCGTGGCTTTATACCAGTGCTGCCACTACCACCTCAGGTCCAGTCTGGGACATTGGAAATATTTCTGATGATGTCAGCATTGGTAAACAGGTAAGTCGAATCCTCATTATATTAATTTTGTATTAAAAATCATGCAAACACTCAGATGAGTTTTAGACTGAATATTCATTGCTGCTAGTGATTGTAGGCCTACAGCCACAGGATGTTAGGCCTGTTCTGTGAAGTACAGCTCTAAGCCTTTCTCTTCGAGGTTATTGTACTCTCATAACAAACTTTCTTATGTGCAAAATAACTTAATTAGAACTATGTCTTTCTGTCTCTTTCAGATAAACGCTGAAACCAAAAAATGCCTCCTTGAGAATGCCTGGAAGCCAGGGAGTGATTATGTTTTCCTCCAATGTGGTCCAAGAAAGCTGCATTTTCAGCATCATTGGCTTTCACAGTGGAGATGGCTACTCTACAGTCAACATGCAAAGGGTGATTTCTGCAAGTACTGCTGTCCTTTTGCTCCTGATGGTGCTGGTGTAGAAGCCAGAAATTGGGACAACTAGTGAAATTTCCATACACAAACTGGAAAAAGGCTGTTGAGACTTCAAGGCACATGAATTGAAACAGTACCACCAACACAGCAAAGGAAAAAGCTAACAATTTTCTACAGGTCATAAACACAAGTTCATCTGTGCACTTGCAGCTTGATGCAACTTACAAACAAGAAATTGAACAGAACAGGCAATATTTAATGCCTATTATTGATACTGTATTGCTGTACACAGCCAAAGTCATCATCACTCGACTTACCATTGCTGAATTGTTTTCCTTTAGTTTACCTCTGTGCAACTTACTGCAACAACAGAAGATTGATTTAGGTGCTGCGATGCATCACGCAGAAATAGTGGAAGATTTAATCCATTCACTCAGAAATAATACTGTGAATGAATATAACAACATTTTCTGTGAGGCTCAAACTCTGTGTAGTGAGCTTCAAATTGACATCATAATACCAAGGCAGGCTAAAAAACAGATGTACCGTGCTAACCCACAAACCACTAGCCCTGAGGAGTACTTTCGTATTGTTGTATTTTGTACCATTTGTTGATCACTTTCTTTCACAAATATGTGATCGTCTGTCCAGTCACAAAACCCTCCTTACAAATTTCATGTGTCTACTACCATCAGGATCTACCACAGAACGGTCAGAACCTACAGCACAACAATGCGACCAAATTAAAGAGTTGGTCAATATATACAAGGTTAACATTAACAGCACTTTACTAGCTGCAGTAGGTGAACTTAGGGTTTGGCACAAATCACTTGCGAACAACAGACCAAAAATGTCATAGATGCATATGCAAAGTAGAAACGTTCCCAGTCATTTCTAGACTATTGAAAGTATTTGTCACGCTGCCTGTGTCAACGAGCTCAGTGGAGCGTTCGTTTACAACTCTCAGAAGACTCAAAACGTATTTGAGAAACACCACCACTGAAGATCGATTGAATGGCCTGGCCTCATTATACATTCACCGTGATATTAAAATTGAACCAAACTGTGTTGTAGATGTCCTGGCAAGAACGAACGCCTGTTTGAGCCTTTCATAGATATTTGATTGTATTTCTCTAGTTTTGACAAAACTTGCTGTATTAAAAGAGTGTTCAATCAGAAATTTGCATTTCACCATTTGTTGTGTGTGAAATTATCTGCCATGCAATCACGAATCTTTATGAAACTTCACAGGTGGCAACTGAACTTGTCTAAAAAAGTTTGGGTCCATTTAACCCCCCCCTTGGCTACGTCCCTAGTTTTCTAGATGCCGTTTTAAGTTTGCTGGAAGCAAACTACTGTTACTCAACACTGTTCAACATTCAACACACAACACACTAGGTCCATCTTTATTAGCTGTCCATGTAAAACCATATTAATTAAAACTTTCATCACACTTTCTTTTCTTTCTTGTTTCGGAACTTCTTGCATCATCCTGCGTTGAAGTGCTTGCACACGACAATAACGCCGATGAATTCGTATTAGGCCTAGAACGAGGAAGATTTTTACTGGTATCATATTTATTACTGATATTCAGCCACTTATCCATTATAAGGGTAACAACTAATTTTAGTTCGTCCAAAAACGTATTCTTATACCTTTGGCACTTCAAAAGTATTTTTACGGACACAAAACAGTTTCTCGATGAAAACTCGTTGAAGCACTTGAGTTTTATTATCATACAATGACTGCCGACCTAATATCAGTGTTGCCATTACGAAGTCAGAAATAAAGATTTGTGAAAAAAAGACTAGGCCGCTTGAATGATATATTTTTTTTAAGGAAAAGGGTAACCTATCATTTTCACAAATTTTTAAGCCAAATAACAAAGTATTAACCCAGATCTGACGTGCGTCTAAATCTCAAACGAAATGAAACATGACATTATAGAGCTCATTGGTACCAAGTTGTTCTAATTAAACTACAACGAATCTAACAACTACTAATTATAATTGTCATTAAAAATAATTATACTTCATATAAATATACTTTGAAATTGAAACAATTGATAATGAATTTAATTGCATCATAACGTTTCAAATTTCAGTTATGACGTCATGCTTCATTTTGTGCGAGATTTAGCCGCTAATCCAGATCTGACTTTTAAAAGACATTTGACATTATTAGTGCACAAAATGAACCATGCATCAGTTGCACATAATATCACTGTGTTCAAAGAACAAAACCAACAAAACATGAATTTCACACAAAAACAAAACTCAATGAATATTTACTGCAAATCAATGTGACTTTTGCTGTTGCTTTTCAGAGACAAGTTTAGAAATGCGCGGCAAGTGCCATTTCATATCATTTTCGCAACAAAGTCTGTTCCTTTTCTTCGTTTTTATGTCTACCATCCTCGAAAAGGATTGCTCGCAAAGATACGTTGTAACAAACGGTACGAGTATCTCAAGGGCTTTCTTAGCAATAAGAGGGTACGCTACGATTTGGTGACACCAAAACGTTGAGAGCGTTGTTGTTCTGAAAAGTTGCTGTTGAACCTAGCTCTGCTGAAGTTCAATGATTTCGTCAAGGTGTTCATCATTGACATCTGCTGTCGCAACACTAAACGTGAACGGCTGTTTCACCCATGCTGGATATGACTCTCTGGCGGGGAAGTATCCGTCGAGAGACTTTGCGAGCTCATCTAAGTACATGGCAATTGCTTTCTCAAGTTACCCGGGTACAGAAATGTCTCCGATTTCAGACACATCTTCGATCTTACTTACACAGTCGTCCAGCAGGAGAAAGTTTGCAAAGTTATTATTTTCTGTTCATCGTTTCCATAACGGTAGCTTTTTTTGAAAAGCCTTCAGGTTTTCTTCCGCTTCGATGATGTTGACTCTACCACCCTTAGTTGTTGTAAGAGGTTTACAAAATAAAAAAATCTTCTTTTATCTCGTCGTTCTTCACATAGCGCACGAATACAACAAGCTGGCTTAGATTGGAAACGTCGGTGGTATCGTCGAGTTGAAGGCTGAATTTTGCTGGGCTTGAAATCAGATCTGCAACTACTGGAGCCAAGATGTCATCTATTCTGCTGCTGATGGTGTCATTTGAAAGAGGAATTTTGGATAACTTATTTTCAGCAGCTTTTCCCAGCATGATATTCGCCATCTTCAACACAGCTGGTTTTACGAGTGCTTCACCAATGGTGTGTGGTTTGCCCTGCTTTGCGATCAAGTATGCAACTTCGTACGATGCTGTGAGGATTGGTTTGTCGATGGGTACAAAGTCGAGAACAGACAAAGTAGCCTTTTCATCGAACCTGGCTCTCTTTACCTTGAATTCAGCAAGCATTGTGTTCTTGTATTTCCCATCTCCATGCAACTTTAGGGAGTGTTCTCTTAGTATTGCCAGTGCTAGACTAGAATTGCTCAACTTGGCATTGTAAATCATGCATTGAGGACGCTGATTCCCATTATGTGCCCTTATACACGTGAATCCATATTGTACGTATTTGTTCGACCACTTTCTGTTTTTGCTCGACATAGTTAGTATGAAGGGATTGAAAGATTAGGAAAAAATCACAAATGACGCACGATTACTACAGTCACAAGTCGACTGCTAAGCGCACGAAGTTCCTTGCAGCACAGATATTAAGGCCAAGTGATGTGACGTAATCAGCCGCAGCTAATGATGGCCAAGTGGAGCATGACGTCACGAATCATACGAGTGGGGTGAATGGAACGGACACACACACTTGACCTCCGTCGAACTCTGAGACTGACTCACCGAACCCCTGGGGTTTGATTGAACCCAGGTTAAGAACCACTGCACTAGATGAAAGATCGCTACCAACTCGTTTGCAATTATAATCAAACAGTGAAATTTCACTGTCACTCATAATACATCTAAAGCCTCAAGTGTGAACCATGATTTTTGGAGGTAATGGATCACTGATCCAAAATTCGGCACGTTAATCACTGGATCCTACACTCTAGTGCCAGATGCAGAGTAAAAAAAAGTGAATGTGGTTTCGCAATTTATGTCCATCATTCACTGCTGTACTTTTACTCCGACACGAAAACTCTTCCAAGATGTCGTTTTTTTGTTTTGTTTTGTTTGGAAATTTCGCACAAAGCTACTCGAGGGCTATCTGTGCTAGCCGTCCCTAATTTAGCAGTGTAAGACTAGAGGGAAGGCAGCTAGTCATCACCACCCACCGCCAACTCTTGGGCTACTCTTTTACCAACGAATAGTGGGATGTCGTATAATGTAAAAACAACAAAGAAAACAGCACCTTTATTGTTCAAAACTGGTTTGAAGAGAAAATAACTTTAGCAATTTTTATTGGCCATTACAACTCATGGATCACAATCTTATTGATTATTTTTAGGTTACACTTCAATGTTCTATTAACTACTTTATACCTAGTCTAGTTCTTGAAGAATACTTCTGAACAAACAGTCTACAGTTGAACAAGATACATTTCGCATGAAAAGTTGTTCACTCAAAATTATTTGAAGGGGACGTCCAAGTCAAGTGTGGAGCAATGTCACAGCAAAGCACTTTTGAAACGTGTTTCTAAAGAGAAGTGGTTTTGTATTTCAAAATAAAACTAACATTTTAACTACATAAGATATTACAATAGTACATTTATTGATGCTAGAGCTGTACAGTAACTTATTGACTAGATCAACACCAAAAGCTTAGCATAACATATAGTCACAGAACATTGAATTTATTATATCCAAAACATGAAATTATACCAGTTTTGATTTTTTTTACTCACTCTATCAATGCAACTGTTAGTAAAATGTTAGCTGTTCAAACACAACCAAAGTATCATTCATTAGCTACACCAATAAGTATTATAATTTATCAGTATTAGGAATATTTTAAGTTGTTTTTAATTTTGAAATTAGGGTCAAACCAGTTTCATGGTTTAATAAGGTAGCTGCCTTTAATGTTGCTAAAATAATCTGTACTATCTTACTTTCTTCGGAACAAGAGTAGGTACATCAGAAGAAAAGATTTTTCGAAATGTCATGTTTCTATTAGAATAATCCAAACCTAATATTAATTTTCGTTAAACCGTCTCTAAAACAATATTTCAAACCACGTGAAGTCACGTCTATCATGAACTGTGAACTGGTGAATGAGTGGTAATCAAATCAATAAACTTTTCATATTTGTCATTTTTATACCTGGACTGATAACAATTTCAGGTTATTAACCTTTTATTAATTATTGATGTTAACAATTTTATGATACATTATCTTATAAACAATATTTCCATCAACTTATCAAGCTCAGTTTTTTTTTCTTTTTTGAGGTGGTCCCCAAAATAAAGGAAAACAACATCTGACATATCCTAGACAGTATATGACAAACAAGAAACATAAATGAAAATGTTTGCTAATGAATTCACTTTTAATGTAGAAAGCTACCTTCTTATATACAAGCTCAGAAATTAATTTTAAAAAGTGTTAGCATGCATCTATAAATTCAGTGACATTTAGTCATTAGTAAATGTTGAGATAAACAATGTTCAATTATGAATAAACGTAGTGTTTCACTTCCATGTCATATACATCTTAAAAATATTCTTTTCTTTAATCAAAAATAATTAAAATTGCAAGAAAGCTGATGTAAAAAAATAAAAAACGTTTCAGATGATTTGGTCTGACTACTTACAAAGCTAGCCATCCCAAATACAGCAGAGACACAATTGATGGAAGGCAGCCAGTCACAATTATCCATCACCAATTCTTGAGCTATTCGTTTTTTAATGAATAATAGAATTATCACCCCAAAGGATGAAAGGGCGAGCATGTTTGGTGTAATGGGGATTTGAACCCACGACCCACAGACTGCGAGTCAAGTGAGCTAACCATCTGGCTGTGCTGGGCTAATCTCAAATGAAACAATTAGCAGTCATTCTGCATAGCAAAAGATATTTTTTTTGTCTAACACAAAAAGTGATTTCCACATGTTTGAAAGATAATAATTAAAAACATAATAAGCATATTTACATAATCAATATACTTTGAATATATTTTTGAATTAAGAAATAACACACCACTGGGCACAAAACCACAGAGTATCTAGCCTAAAATCACATTTAGCAAACTTTAACCTTCATCACAAATATCTCAAAAATGTTACAACAGTTTCTGATTCATTAAATCAGTTCAATTGTTGCTGTAATAACTGAGGGGAATTTTTTTTCTTCACAATGAGCTCTGAATCATATTCAGAAGTATAGTGTGTTTCATGATTAACTAACACAGTAAAATTCAACATGAACTCTTACGTTCACATATGCTTTCCTTGATTTCCATTGTATGAATATACAACTGGCTGTAACTCATACAAAATCATAATTAGGTCACCAAGAATACTCAACTCTTTAAGCTTAGTTACATCTACATGGACAGAAAAATGTTTTATTCAAATAGTTTGCCTGGTTATTGTTACTGTCATATCACTCAGGGTAAAGACATGTTGTAACATTAACAAGAATTCTGCTATGAATTACCAAATCTTCTTTACAGTTCCTCTACAAGCAGTGCTGGTGGCCAGACTTCATTCAGTCTTATGTATAACTAATCCAGTCGAAAATTGAATACACAAAAAAAAGGGATGGGTAAAGGTTGACACAGAGAGAAAATATTTATATTAGTTATTAAGTTTAGTAATCTAGTCACCTGTTATAGTTGAATTTTAACACAATCACAGCTGTCTGTGGCATGCTTATTGCAGGTATCCACCAGAGTTTTAGTGTTAAAAGCTTACACTTACTGCTGAGCCACTCACTGGGAAGCAGTGTAAGCAATACAATCAAATTATGTCTTGCAGAGATACAGGCTAAGAAAAAATGTGTATGGGTAAAAATTAAGTTTGATTTCCACTTGGCAAAGATGCAAATGCTTATCTTAATTATAACACCCAAAATACATATCAAATTCAAAATTCCTAATCAAACATACATTCACAGTGATAGGTAGAAGTCCAAAAATGCTTGTAATAACTTTCTATGGATATAAAAAACATAACTTCCTTTCATTGAACTTCTCCCCTATAGGTAATAAATTCTTAAAAACTGTTAAAAAATAAACCTCCTACAATAAAAAATCAATAATGGTTAAATATTTCAAGCATTTCATGTTCTACAAATAATGGCTGCTATCTTTAAAGCTACACAGTGTTTCTCAAAGTACTTCCAACTATTTTCACAAGCATCTTTCCTCCCTACCCTTTCTTGGGGGAAGGGATGTGGACAGACATTCCACTTACTAACTGTTGAAACTACTTTACTTCTGAAACTATTTTTGAATTTCATTTATTACAATTTTATTGCAGGAGATCAATTTATTACACACAACTATTTTTTCTTAAGCCTTTCATTAAAAACTCAAAATAAAATGAATTATTTGACTAAAAAGTCATGAGAAATTTTGAAATGTGTGTAGTTTTTTACAGAAATTTGTGAAATATTATGCTGACATGATTGTCATTACAAACAATCTAAAGTAGCCCCACTACAAATACCCTCACTGTTTTAACTTTTAAAGAATTTTCTATCTTTGGGCACAGTTAACAGTAAGTACCTGAACATCTCCAAACAAGCATGACCCACTACCAAATGTGGTGATTCTGAAAAATATTTTGATTTTTCTCATGAAGTGTACTCTGTATTTTAATTTCCTTCATAACAAACAGCATGAATTTCATTTATTTTTACAACACATTACTTAATGCTTCCATTATTGAGGAATTCTTTACCTTTAAAACAATAAGTATATAGAATCCTATCAAATGTTAGTATTATTCAAAATACCAAAATCAATTACTTTTTTTCAAAGATATACTCTTTGTGATTAACAGGAGTATAAAAACTTTTATACGATATAGATTAGTAAAAATTCTTGAATAACTATGAATATAATCTGTAATAAGAGTTTGAACAAACATTATTACTAATTTTTAAAGCCAATACTACTTCTATATTACACAGATTATTCATTTTAATTTGTGTTCAGTATTTTTGGTTTAGGTTGAACACTAAAAAGTCTTAAACACAGCACATGTACATGCATACATAGAAATATTCTATATAAGACAAATACCCAAATTTATGCAATTATCAAGTTTTTAAAAACTTGAAAATCTATAATAGACTTTTATAGTTATTATGTTACATGGTTATTATATTGCAAAATAGTGCTTTTTTTGCCGTAACGTGAGATCACAATGGTGGCACCATGTCTTATTCAACTTTAAGGGAGCAACTACAAAATTTGCAATGTTTCAGTTTCTATACTGATATCCCACACCTCAAGCCTCACTTTCTTCAGATACTTTATGTTCTAACTGACAGACTGGAGACTGGTCCTGACTGGTGTTTGAAGAAACTGCATTTATATCTGATGACTGGCTGTCCAACACAAGAAATTTTCCATCTTCACTGACAGTAGGCCCAAGGATATCTTCTTTTGTAACGTTATCCAATAACTTAAAAACCAAATATCATGTACATGCAAATAAATAAACTGTTATGTGATATTTCTTTTTAGTTTATAGCCACATACACAACACTAAAAAGAGTGAAAACATAATAATTAAATGTGGTCCAATAAAATCACATTTTAATTATTTAGAATATTTTAAGTACATTAGTTACATTTTTATTGAGGGTGGGTAGGTGTGGAATAAATTTCATGTCGTAACAGCCTGATGTTTTAGTAACCTAAACAAACTACTTAACATTCGGAAAGCTGAAAAAATTATTATATAACAGAATTAATGTTTAAAATTAAATTGTTCACAAATAAAGAACTAAGAACTAATGTCTACTGATAACAATTTAGAGTTACAGGTGGTATATTAATGAATAAGCCACATCAATTAAGTCATTAACTTAAGTGAACATGTCAACATTTCACTGTAAGTTTTAAAGATTATTTCTATCATTGAATTTAGGCTAAAACCTTACCTCACTTGTTTTGTCTTCTTCCTTTTTCTTGCGAATCTGTGAAGTGTAAAAACATTTGTTTAACATCCTAGAATAGTTTTTTATTACATAAATTATATTAGTTTAGAGCAATACAGATGAACTAACTTGAATGAGATAAATGTACTGTTATATTTATATCCCAATAAATAAACACACACACATATTAAAGAGTCTGATAAAAACACAAGTTCCAAACTTTAACCATTCACTAATCTATTTGTCTTATGACAACTTTTGTTTTCATGCACAAAAGTGGATTTTTTTTTTCTTACCATAATTTTGTTTAAGGCAATGTTAGCTGCTGTAGTTAATGCCCCACATATCTATGGAAAAATACAGAATATTTTAGATGGCTAAAAAAAAAACAAAATAGGTAATTATTTTCACTCAATTATTAGCTCTCATAACATCATACTGAAATATTGGTACACCAAACTTTTCTTACAAGAAAATTCCAGTTTCAAACCTTATGAAGTAACAAGAGAAAAATAATTTTTTTGGTATATGTATTAGTGATAAACTTTTTAATACTTGTGTTACATGGACATAAACATATATTTATAGTTTTCAACTTCCAAAATGCACAATGAAGATTAATTATATTTACTAATAACTGCAAGTTATGAAATGTTTACTTTCCATGAAATAAGTTAATTTAGTGATGAGCAAACTACAACAAATGGCAGCTGCCTGTTGTTAAAAAGAACCACAAGTCCTATACTCTTATGTTTTTTACATTAAACAATTGTCATTAATTCCAGTTGACTCATTATGAATACTATATTTCCACAATCTGTCAAAGAAAATTATTTTGGTGTTGTTTAACACTTGTGTTATGCTATTGTAAAATATCAGAAGTAACTGAAAAGAAACTCTTTAAACCTCTACATACCTCACCTATAATATTTGTAGGGAAGTAAACTCTTAATAACTTAAGAGTTAAATCATATATCCTTATGTTCAGGACAAGCAGCTGTTCCATAAAGGTAAATTACATATTTCTTACAGTAAACATGTTAACAGATGATGTAACATAAAAGTAATAACATAATTTCTTTTTATGCACCAGCTATTTCTGAGCATACCTCATGGAGAAACTTTTTAGCTTACTAGCTATGTTTGAGAGGAATGTTTGTTTATATAAGTAGACAATAAAGAAGTTTTAAATATAACACTATAAATGGTCATGAAATGCACACTTCGACCTCACCAAGGCAGGAGGGATGACATTTAATTAAAAAAAAGTATTTTTTTAAAGGACAATCACTGTACAACCATCCATAATTTTAAAGTGACAGACTTAGCTTACTAGCTATGTTTGAGAGGAATGTTTGCTTATATAAGTGGACAATAAAGAAGTTTTAAATATAACACTATAAATGGTCATGAAATGCACACTTCGACCTCACCACGGCAGGAGGGATGACATTTAATTAAAAAAAAAGTATTTTTTTAAAGGACAATCACTGTACAACCATCCATAATTTTAAAGTGACAGACTCAGAGGGCAAGCTGTTGGTCAACAGCAACCACCACCAATTTTTCAGGTATACTTGTCTGAATATATACTGGAATATGACCATCGCTCTTACAGCAAAGCCTATGGCTCCAAAGTGCATAACACATTTCTGTGACAAGTTATGAATGACGAATCACTGGATTTCAGTTTGAGCACACAAATTCCAGGATACCTTATGTTTGAGACTGCAGTATTCTGATGTGTTGTACACACACATTAGTTCCTTATGTTAAACCAATCTTAGAATAGTTTCTGTAATGTGGAATTATATGCTACACACTGTATTAACAAAACACCTTGGTTAATCTAAACCATTACTCTTACAAAGTTGTTACCTCTTCAGCAGATGTCTGCACTTCAAAAACATGACAGTGGAAAGTTGCTTGCTCAATGTTTTCTGATCTTGTTCTTGTAATAAAACCTAAAAGCCTTGAAGAATCACAATTACTAATAGTTTTAAACTGTTTTCCATTTTTGTAAGATTTATTTATAACCAAAAGGAAAATAACACTTGAATACTTCTTATTTTATACTACACTACACTTAAATTTTACTTGACCTGAAAAGTTCATAAAGAAGTTTTATAGAGAGTTCTTTCTGTATATTCATATACAACTGACCTTTGAACAATTAAAATTACAATTTACAAGAAAGAAAAAAACATCGTTAAGTTCAATTTTTCAAAGCTGTGTTCAGACAGATGTTTTATTAACTCTATGTTTAACTATTTCTTTCCTTATGTTTATTTTTTATTTTCTCAAACATTTAATTGGTTAACAGTAAACTTTTCATGACTGTTTTAAACAAGCTTCTACAAGACATTCTATCACCATGTCTATCATACCTAATTTCTCTTGTTCAAAAGTACTGTAAAATAAAATTTTTGTAGCAATTGCATTTGATATTTAAGTAAAATAATTTTTTTACAAAATAAAAGGATACTGATACCTCTTATTATCCCTATGGGTTGTCCAAAATGATATGTCTTCTAATGGAAAAATAGCTCTTACAGCTTGATGTGAAGGATCTAGTACCCTGGGATAACAGAAATAGAAACAAACCATTTACTTTAAAGACCCTCTTACACATCAACAAAAGTTGGCAGGTATTGCTTAAAGAACAATCTGTCTGGAAGAAACAAAATCTGGAGGTGCTTTAACACTTTTATAATTATCTCCACCAGCTCTATCTCAAGAGTACCAAATGTTTTCCAGAGTTACTTTCTTTGAAGCAGATACTCTCAGAAGTATACACCATGAATGAACCCCTAATTTTGAAGACTATCAGAAAAGATCACTAAAAGCTAATTGTGAAAGAAAATAGAACTGAAATTAGTTAACAAAAATTCTTTATGTTTTGATAAAAAATATACTTTTTTATTAATTAAAATATTAGTATCTTATTAACTTTTACAGCTTCGTTTCTTGTTATTTGGTTTCTGAAATGAACATAAGACGTTGTCCAATAAAACTTAATGTTAATGTTTTGATAAAATAGATCTTTATTCAAAGAATTTACAAAAGCATTCACACTTGTAGAAATTTTTGCTCTAATGAGAGAATGATAATTAGAACTTACTTCAGAAATTCATGGGTCACAACAAGATGGGATTCTGACATTTTAAAGATGTTGTGTATGGCCCGTGCTGCCATAATCTGTCGAATTGTCTCATACACAACCTGATCTCCTGTTTCAAGAGAGTATTTCAGTTATATATCCATATTCAAAAAACAGTTAACAGTTCTCTTACTTGGATTCATCTTCATATTTCAATAATGATTACTTTTAACCTAGCTATTATAATACAGTTGTGCTGACCCATTTGATTTTCAGATTTTGTAGTGATAACATTTCAATTTCTGTAGTAGTGCAAACTTATTCAAAAATTTGAGCTCAAATGTAAAATAGCGTTTCTTAAAATTATGAGTACTTGATCAGAAGATGTGATCTTCAAAAGGGAGCTTATTTAATATTTTAACTTATCATCATTTTATATTTTAACTTTTTTTTTTCCAATTATTACACAACAAAGGTTAAAGTTTGGCTAAAGGTTTATATAAAACCTTGTTGTGTAGTATTTATCTGTGGTTGAATAATTAAAGCTATTCTTAGCTGAAGTAAAATATATTTTTGCAAAATCAAATAACTACTAATTAAAAATCAATAATTACATACTACTTATTTTGTGAAGCAATGATAATTCATTTATTTTAAATTATGGGAATATTTTTTACAACACAGAGGTACGTCTATGGGCTTATAACACTAGAAACTTGGTTTTAATATCTGTGATAGGCAGAGCACAGATAGGAGAAGTTTAATTTGTTCACTAAGTATCAACATTGGCAGTTCAGGCCAGATGTATTCAGTGGAAAAGCACATGGAGTACTAAAAGCTGAACATGTTCTATGAGTAGATGTGGAATTCTAGGCTAGATATATTCAGCACATGAGCACAGGGAATAATAAATGCTGAATGCACTCTGAAGTATGCATATGTGGAACTATGGGTTGGATGTAAATAGTATACTATGTAATTAATATTTTGCAATATTTTAGATAAGAAAATCTGATGTTTTAAAAATGTATAGACATTCATTAAATTAACTGTATAGTATTAACCATAAGAAATACATGTAAAAGTTAATAATGATGCTAAATTATGTGAAGAAAAAGATGGATTGATTTCACATTGTTTTGTCACCTCTGTCCTTCTTCACCTGCATAGTACCCATGAATCGAACAGGATACACCTCCCAGAATGGTGAGGTTGCATCTTTTGCAGCATCTGCAGATATGGTCAGACTTGACTGGTCAAAAGGATTAATCCTCCTAGGATAAAAATACCAAACAACATACACTGTGCTGTACTAAGTATGACAGAAGTATGAAGGTAAATTTTCCACCTGTAACAAGTTATCCAGTGACATAACAAGTATGTGAGATTGACTCTTTGTTTCTCATTAAAAAAAAAAAGTTAATAATTAATACTGCAGTGATGATGAAAAAATTTCATAATAAAGATATGCAAAAATAATAGAGGTTCAAATGTACATAGGCCATTTCAAGTTATTAAAATAAGATAAAACTTCAATGAATTATAAATTTAATTATGACTTAACTATTAATTAGCACTCCTAGAAGTCATTATATTGTTTGCTACATCTGAGATAATTAAAAACCTTTACCTTGTTCTACTTTTGCTTGCATACAGTTTTATAATATTAAATTACACATTTAATCATGCAAATGAGAAAGTTATATGAAAAACAAAAATATAGTTTAGGACATACACTTAAAATTATGTCATATACGAAAAAGGAAAAAATGTAAAAGGCAGCCTTTTAATCGTGGTCTTCCCACACTGTTAAAAATGTAAAACCATAGAGTTTTTTGTTTCTCTAGTTTGATCAGACATAGTATTTTACAGTGCATATACCTTCAAAAGAGCAAAATTTAATAATTATTATCAAAATCAAAAGGAATGATTTCATTACATAAAACATCATGTTTTGTATGCAAGTCAAATACTGTAAGTTTTCAGCTTAATTAGTTGACTACAGTTTTGGAAACAATTACATAATCCTAAAAATATCTGTTCATTTTGGTTGAATGCACCTTCAATTTTGCAGAAGCTGGAATAACTACTTAAAAACCACTAATCACAAATATTGTTAATGTTCTAGTGAGAAGTTCAGTTAACAAAATATATACATTTTTTTTTCAGAAGAAATGAAATAAAAGAGAATGTTCTGCAGGTGAACAGTAATATTAATAAACTGAGACATAAAACAAATGAGGTTTTTTTTACACCATACAGGGTCATCATGGTGAAGTAAAATCTCAGAATCTCACTTTTTTGTATAAGCCAACATACAGATATGTATAGATACAAGTTATATAATTTAAAAAATATATTTAAAGTTTCAAAATACAAAAACACATTGAACATTACAAAACGTTTCAAGCAATTCCAGTAAACACAGAAAATGTTTAAATAAGACATATCTCACAGTGGTGGTCCTTCTTTAGGTTCTTTGTTAGACTGGAGCTCTTCTGATGGAGAAAACATATCAAACTGGATAGGAACGTCCAAGACAAGGTGATCGATTGGTGACGAGGGAGGTGTCGATCCTGATATAGACTTTTTACTGCAGATAAAAAAAAAATACACAACAAAAACAAGTTATTAGACAATAATAATTCTGTTTCCACTACTAAAATGTTTAATGTATGTTTAACGATTGCTTTTAATTTTAGTTTTGATACAGTTGTATATTGCCTGTAATATATTTTGTTTCTGAAAATTAAAAAAAACATCATATACATTTATATCATAACGTAAAGTATAAAAGTATGTTAACAATTCCTACTACATAATAGTGTTAAAAATGATCTACAGTTTGTGAAGAGAATACTGTTCAAGTTGAACAATATTTCAAGATATACTTTAAACTTGACATAATTGGGGAATATTTATAAATGTGTTAAGTGCTTCTATCAACATCTTTAAAGGTTCCATTATAAAATAGAGTAACTTTATTGCTTAGTTTACCATTGTAGTTTCAAATAATTTTTAAGACAGTTTAGAAATAAATACTGTAGGCTTACTTTTCATTAGAACTGATGTTTGGAACAGGAGGTACTGGAGAAAATTGCTGTGGCTGATATAAATGGATGGAAAAAGTTATTCAAACAAAAGCACAAACATTTTCTGACAAAACATCTACTGATAGTTACTTTTTTAATTCTAAAAACTTAGTACTTCAAACTATATAATTTTCCTTCTCTTATATTTATCTAAAAAAAACCATAAAACATATTTAAAAGGGAAATGAAATGCCTGATTTCATTTCACTCCTAGATTAAATACTTGCAAAGAAAACACAAATACATCATATTTACAAAATAATTTGATGTAAATCATCTTCAAACACTAACACCTTACAGTGCTAGGAACAGTTCTGGAAAATATCCTGTTACTTTAACATCTTACATCAGTATTAGGAACAGCTCAGAAAATGAACTTAACTGTTACTTTAATGTATTACATCAGTACAATGAATAGCTCAGAAAAAAAATCCTGTTACTTCAACATCTCACATCAATACTATGAACAGCTCACAAAAAGACCGTTAGTTTAACACTTTACAACAGTACTAAGAACAGATCATACAAACATTTTGTTACTTCATCACCTTTATCAATACAATGAAAACATTAGTTTCATATTCTAAAGTTAACGTATAAACAAAATTTATTTTCAAAACAATAGTTTATGACTATAAAACAATAATTATCAAAATCCACCAGGTACTAACTAGCCATGAAAAGCTCCATATCTTACCCTTCTTATATATATGGAAAACTATGTAAAGTTTTAAAACGTTTATGCTATCTTTCTCTTCAAAATCATTAATGGAGTAGTTATTGGTTCTAACCTTATTTCTGTTCTTGCTAAATTTTTTTCTGTGCTTCTATAAATAAACATTTAGTTATAGTCTTGTCCACAATGTTTTAAACCTCTGTATAACAGAAGATACATTAATGACAATTTTGTAAAGCTGAACAATTTCTCTGGTTTTTAAATGGTAAGAATCCTAATACACATGTAGGAAACTGGTGCTTTACTTCTAGCACCTATTTTGCTTAATGTAATTACTTACATCAATAAATAAATGAAAACATCCTGGTGCATTGTTCTACCCCTCTATACCTATACAAATACAAATATATGTGGCAAAAATGTTAATACATTCTCCGCAATTTTTACAATTATGAAAAAAAAAAGTTGGACACCACTGATCCAACTACTTCATAGTTATGCATTGTTTGTATGCTGCAAGAAGGTAATAAATTACTTTTACTGCTCTCTTCCACACACTTGTTTGTTAATGTAATTATTTTGGTATTTCTCTGCTGTTGTACAAACACTCCTACAGTTATTAATAAGTAAATGGCAATAAAATAGTCAATTTGTTAAGTATTTCATGTCTCCCAGTCTGGGATAAGTAATATATAATAAACACATCATTTTATAAAGTGAGATTCTGATGGTTTCGGGTAAGAAACTCATAATTAACAAATCAGTTTATAGATAATTTCAAGTTCTCTCAGTCTGGGATAAAGTAATGATAAAAACGTTCACTAATTATTTCACAGTCTTTTTGTAGTTTAGGATGAATAATTTAAAAGTATAAGCCACTATTATATTAACAGTGACCTACTTTAGGGATATTGTGTAGTTTTTCCTGAGAAGGTTGAAAGTGGGGAGTTCCCCGATCCCGATTTGAAAAGGACTCCTTAGCAATGTTGTGAACAGTAGCTATCCACTCATCTCTGTCCCTTTCATTTAGGGCCTGTAGAACTATAGCTCTGGTGAAAAAATAAAGAATTGTGCATAACTAAACTATAGTATTAAAAAGTAGGCAAATATTCCTTTACCTCCTAAGTTTATAAATATATCTAGTTAGGAATATATTCAAGCTGAATTCAACATATACATACAGAATGAAACAAAAATTATTTTCATCATATACTTTAAAAATAAAATACACAAACTATACTAATACACCACAAATCAATGTTTCCTTCTTTAAAGTTTCTTCAGCATACCCTTTAATAATGAGCATGTTTGTCTTAACAACCTCAGGATTAACATAATCTTAAACTGTTTAGAATTGTTAGAAAATACTGAATTTCTTGTTTGCTTCATCTTGGGATAGTAATTTCAAATTTCAGGTTTTTCTTTAAAAATTCACAAAAAATATTTTTCTAACATTATTTTGTTTCATAAATATTTGGCTCCTTCTATTAGTTGTCAGTCTAGCCATGGGAAGACACAAGATTTTTTTTTAAGTTCCTCTATAATTGGTTAATTTCTACCCAGAATACAAGTTTTTGCAGTTTTTTACACTGTTTTCATGGGTTCTTTTTTACCTTCACACAGTACTAAAGCTAGCTTAATAATCTGCATCTTCATGTTGATTAATTATCAGTATAAAATTTGTAAACATTACTGTTTTAATAACTTATAAGCATTTATATATGTGAATTAAATAGACATTAATGAATTATTCATTTGTTAAAATATTTATTTCAATGAAAAGGAGAAAGTCTTTAATAGCTCTTAACTTTCTCAAAGTTGGTCCATTCAATCTGACCAATGATACGACCTCTCTATAGTTGTTAAAAGTACTTATAGATTTGATACTATTAACTTTTAATATAGTTTGTATATTTTCACAGAATTTGGCAGTCTTTTAGTAAATTGTACAAGTCTTTCACATACAAAAGAAGTCACATTTTTAATGAAGTACTTTAAATAAACTAAAAAAAGATTTGCTTTTGAATATATCAAGTTTTTGTTTTCAACAGTCTGTGTGTAACACAATTTTCATGTTAATATTAAAAACTCATCTCAAATTTCATTTGCATAATCTCAAAAACCTACTAAATTGACTTCAAACATTTGTTTTCAGTAAATACCTACATTTTGTCTGTTATTTTCTCTACCTTAATTCTATACAATGTCGGTCAATGTGACTGATCTGATACAAAAAAATAGAAATCTAAATAACCTTTTTCTCTCTATACTGGTTTCAAATGCAACATGAAACTACATTTATTTATCCTTAGTAGTTTCAAACTTATAACAGTATACATCTATTTATAATTAAATTTTAATGCTTTATTTTTGGTTTTGAATTTTGCACAAAACTACACAAAGGATATTTGTGCTAGCTATCCCTAATTTAGCAGTGATAAACTAGAGGGAAGGCAGCCTGTCATCGTCACTTACCACCAACTCTTGGGCTATTCTTTTACCTACAAACAGTGGGATTGAACATAACATTGTAACTCTCCATGGCTGAAATTGTGTGTTTGGTGGAATCGGGACTTAACCCCACGAGCTTCAGATTGCAAGTCATCGCATTAATTACTTGACCATGTCAGGCCTTGTTTCATTTTCCTTTGATCCATGTCTAACTACCTATCTATTACCTTATAAAATAGTCGAGGGAAGACAACTAGTCAGCAGTAATTGTCTCCTACAAGTCTACTCTATCAAACTGTGAAGGAAGTAAAACCAGCCTTTTACCATATAGCAGAGAGAGGAACAACCTGTTGGCAACACAACTGCTCTTCATCAACTCCTGGGATTAACTGTCATAAAGTAACTGAAACTTAGTAACACAGTTCAAGCTTCTCAACTTCTGATCCACAGCCCAGAAAGATAATTATTAGGTGGCATAAGAGGAAGGCCAGAAATGTTTCAGACATTACATAGAAATATAAGATACCTTTAATATAGGCTGAAAATAGTTTTTTATACATTTTATAAAAGCAATACCTGAAAGAGTATGCTTGATGTGACACAAAATTTGTAATTACTATGTGTGTGTATGTGGGGGAAGGGATGTCTTAAAAACTGTCAAAAAAAATCTTACTTTTTTCCATTTGTAATATGAAAAACATTCCTTCTATCTTCATTCTCTAAAGCTTGAGCAGCTACTGTTCTGTCTAATTCCATCATTGAACATCCAGCAACCTATAGGGGAGATAGTAAACAGATAACTATTCCATTTACAGATTCAGTTCCTCTTCTGAATATTCAGTGCTTATATTAAAATATTAATAAATTAGTGCTCTCTATATAATCAGCTACAATAGTTTTACCACTGAATATTAAGTTAATTAATTCAATAACGTCTAAGAAAACATTTCCAAACAGAACATATAATAATTTTGGGGGCTTATTCAACAGGTTTGCTGAAGAAAACACACCACATTTAAACTGTTGATATATTAACTTGTTAAACATCTTGTTTTTCATTAAAGTTGCTTTATTTTCTACAGTGCGTAAAATTAATTATGAGAAACATTGTGCAATCATTGTATCTGCAATGGTAGTTCTATACGTGAAGTACAAGTATCACTATATTATCTCTATGAGAAGCGTCAATGAGGTAAATTTATTTATTTATTAAAAAGAACATCAGAAAATACACTGTTACAAAAGCTTTCCCAGAATAATCATAAAAGTACTGTCTAGATGAGTAAAAGTTAATTATAAAAAAAAGTTTGAAAAATATGAAGCACAAGCTTTATAACCATATTATTCTTCAAGGCCCCTTTTTGTTTTTCTAACCAAACAGCATAGCTAATCTTGTACATTCAGTTTTCTTCATGAAATTTTAACCTGACTGCTACAGGAATGTATATCAATGTTCTTCTTGGGCCATATTCTTTAGCAAGATAGTTTAATATAAGTAAAGGAAAACCAAAATGAAACCTTTCCATAAGACAGATAGTGCTAAGACCTGGGTGAATGACTAGTAAAAACTAATGGTCGATAGCTCTGGTTAGTTTCTTGCTATTTACTAATAAGACCATGGGTGGGATTTGGGACTAAAATGTTGAAAAACTGTACTTCCCCAGCCCCCAAAAGAGCAAAACTAAAAAAAATTAAAACTTACTTCACCCTTTGAAAGGCACATGAGATGTCCTCCTAATGTATACACGTAAACACGATCCCACCTGGTCACCATCCCTGCAAACTTTCTATAGGGGAAATATATAAAAAGTTCTTTTAGTCTTTATTTCACATACAAAGTAAAATATGAAATACAATTTAAACAGACTCGCTCATTTAAACACAATTTATGTGTATTAGCTACAAAAGTATGTATACCAACTCTAGTTAATTTCCCATAAAATTCTTAATACTTTAAGTATGAAAACTTTGAAACAACATAGATGTTGTATCACTCAAGTTATCACTTACGTTTTATGGTACAGATAGCCAGACTTCTGTGCCAAGGATGTGTTGGGCGGGATGTAAGGCATATCAGACAAAGGTTCAGCATAGTACAAGTGCTGGCTTTGCTGTTCTATAGAGTCAATCAGACTCACTGCTGTTAGTGTCTCATGATTTAGCTCACTCTGCACTCTGAAAATAAAATGGGTAATAAGATTTACATTCCTTGCTTTGGATCAAATATTTGTACAGTAATTGTATATTATAAACATGCATGTGTTCTTCATTTCTGAACTCATTCACATTTTTCATCAATAAAATGACTAGACATTCTGCAGGTAGGCTTGTTTTCCACATATTAATGAAACATTTTTTTTTGGATAGATCCAAAATGCAGACTCAAGGAAGTTTTTTGGGCTCTACAATTTCACTAAATAAATTTATTTGAAAAGTGATATTCCCAAATTTAAGGGTCAAAGAAGTTCTGAGTAATCTCAGGACTGGAATCATGGATTTACATTAAAGGGATCATTGAACATAAATATATATACCAAGAAAGATGATGAGAGCATATAAATTATCATTCAAAATAAGATGTGCACAATTTTGTTTAGTAGTTGTTTTCCATGAATATTTATGAGTAATTTCCTTAAAATTTCTATTTGTATTAACAACAGGTTCAACAGCCCTGTCTAGTCCTAAGAAACTTATTCTAATATTATTAGAATAAGGTAGGGGTTCTTTTTTCATTCCAGTCACTTCGATGCATGTTAAAACAGAAATAATATTTAATCTCTAGAGATATGGAGTAAGGTTATTTGAAAAAGAACCACTACCTTGAAACTGTTTAAAAATATATGGACTTTATTCAGTAATTTAAGGATAATGGTAGTAATTTCCATGATTGTCCTTGTGTTTACTAATATGTGGTATAAATTTTAAAAAGAACTTCATTTTTATTGAGTGAGATATATGATAAGAAATCTTCAGACTTTCTGATAAAAATTGCACACAAGCAATATTTGCTGAGAAAACTTCTTTCAAAGTTACTGATATAACAAAATTTATAAACAAGCAATATTTGCTCAGAAAACGTCTTGCAAAATTACTGATAAAACCAAATTTGCACACAAGCAACGTTTACTGAGAAAACTTCTTTCAGAGTTACTGATATAACAAAATTTGTACACAAGCAATATTTGATGAGAAAACGTCTTGCAAAATTACTGATAAAACAAAACTCACTCTTGTACACTTGCGCTTATACTTGATACGAAAGTTTCCATCTCTGAAGTGTTCATTGCATCATTGCCTACTGAAAAGTGAGATTTTATAGAGTTGATATAACCAAGAAGAGGCTCAATGAGGGCTATTTTTCTCTTGTACTGTAAGGAGTTCAAGCTTGCATAATAATGGAGAGCCATCTAGAGATGCAAAATAATGAAGTTGAAACATTACAAGTTGCAACTTATGTTCACATTGTTTACACAGCCTAAAATATCCTAACACCCTAAATTATGAATACAAACAAACAAACCAGCTGACATAATTTGAAAATATTGTACCTTAGTGAACATATAAACTAACTTATTTACCATAGCTACAAATCTAGTGTCTTGGAATGGATGTTTTTTCCCTCTCTCTCTGATTTAGCCTGACTATTTGACTTTCTCATTATAAGAATGTACATACATTCTTCAAAACTGAAGGAATATGTTGTTACTGTTTGTTAACCTTAAATAGTTAAATCTGATACAAAATATATATTACATATATTAACATCCCAAACTACTAAACTACCCCTGTTGCTGAGGAATTCACAGTGGCTGTGAAAAATACTTCTTAGTTTGATGGTTTAAAAAGTTTAATTGAAGTTTTACAAAGTTTGTCACATGATGAAATACCTTTACACTTATATGTTTTCATACACAACATTTTGAAGCCTGCAACAACTTTAAACTTCATGTCTATATACCATATATTTGTCTCATAACACTGCTATTTCAATTACCTAAAGACAGGAGAAAATCTATTACAACTAGTGATTTTTGTTGACCTTAATTTTCAATGAAACCATTTTTATAGGTCTTTACAAAGAGCTTTTCTTCAGCTCCATTGTAAGCAAAGTTGACAAATAATCATTAATACAAAACTACAGGGATATATATAGATAATCAAGTGCACTATGTTGTATGACAATGAATTAACAACATGTGTTGCTCAGTATCAGTTGATTCTAACTCCTTGATCTTGTTTGTTAGAGTAGTGATCCTGATTTTGAAACAATAAAAAAACTGGAAAATAAGAACTTAAAATCATATGGAAATGTACCAATCCATATATCATACCTGGTGAAACTTCTTGTTAGCGACGTATACCTCTTCATTAGTCTCCTGCCGATGTTTATCATTCTCTCGCTTTTTTGGTACTTTACAAAACTTAGCAAAACAATTTTCAAGTTCTAGAAAGAAGCATGATAATATATTAACCTGTGTGTAAAAATGCAGTAAACTAACCATTAAGAAAATAAATTGAACATTCATCTACAAAGAAAGGATTTTGTAAGATTTTCAATAAACAAAGTTTCAACATGTGTGATACTTATATTTCTGTCACATTGAAAGTAAGTACATGGAACTTCTTTGGTGGTTTTATTTATGCCAGTAAAAAAAAAGTATCACATTGATAATAAATTTTAAACAATGCAAGAATAGGTTTAAGAAATGTAACAACTTGTATTATTTTCTCAAACCATAGAAATGAAATTTACAACAATATATTATAAACTCTGGAACAATAATAAGCTTATCAATATTTACTACTGCAACCAATATTTTGAGGCAGAAAAGGATGCTATAATTTGATAATTACTTTACTATTATTTGTACACAAGCTTCTTAGCCATTTCATCACTTAATAACTAATAACAGACTTCCACTGTAAAAATTAGAAAGACAATCAATAAATGTCTTCAAATGTTCTGACTGTATTTAATAATGATGAACAATCAAAAATGATCACACATTAAAAAAACACACATCCAAGAGCATTTGAGGTTTCTCACTTTATTTATCAGTCAAAGATGTAGCACATTATTTCATTATAACAATCTCATTACTTTGCTTTTACTTACAATCTTTTATGACACACCACAAAAATAACAGATGATTAATCATTATTGTAGACGTGCACTTCACTTTAAGCCTCACTACAAAATACACAAGGATAGATCAAAATTATGAAATGCATATCAAACTCAACAAAAACACAAAGTCTAAAGGTTACTTATTACATTAAAAATAATTATAATAAACCCTACAGCTTTCAGTGAAAGATGTTTCAAAAAGAGATTATAAAAACTTTTAATGTTTTGTATTATTAATTAAGAAAGTAATTTGTAAACAATTCAAGAAAGCATTAATAATATAGTATTTTACAGAACTCACCATTACTAGCTATATGGAACATCTCTGCCATTGCTGAAACCTCTGTAAAAGAGCCATTATTTTGTATGAAAGCTATTAATGAATAATTACTTCAAACATTATTTATATTAAAACAAAATGTATTTTATTATAAATGACAAAACTAGAATTCATAGTTATGCATCACAAAAGAAACAAATGCAGATGTAGTATTATTAAACAGTCACATACACAAAAAATTACAAATGAAAAAAAGAGTAATCATTATTCTATCTATTAAATTTTTACCTAGCTATATTAATGTCATTTGTCTTCAACTGGTCTTTCAAGTAGGTACATACTGTCTTAATGAGACTCTTTAAGAATATTTTAATTTCTAACAATAACATTTGCAAAATATTTGAAATTTGAGTGCTTGTCACTGTTTATCCTTTGCAATTGGGCCCTGGCTCTTTTGCACATCATGTACTTTTACAATATTATCACATTTTCCAAAATATAATATGTACTTTTTTCCAGCATACATCTCCTAAAAAATTTGACTGTGCATTATACTCACATATGTTCAATTTTGTTAGTTATTTTAGTAGAAGCTACAACCAAAAATCATTAGAGTATCATTAAAGGTTTCAAATACTTGCATATCTGATGGAATGAATAATGACATGTAGTAAGAATCAGGAGAGGATGAAGCAAAGATTCAAGGAAACAAATCCAATCATAGTGACAATTCTAGCATCATTGAGGACTCAGACGAAGAAGAATGATTAATGTATTATGACATATGCACTTTTAAATATCATTTGTAAGATTGACATGTTAAAGAATTTTAATGAAAGATTTACAAAAATCTTTTGTAAAGTTTGATAGTTTTTTACTGAACTTAGAAACTACACATTTTGTAGAACTGATGTGTAAAAAAATAAATTTTATTTAATTTAACCTTTCAAGATAGGTTGGGCATTATATTGAGACAAATATGGTATGTTACACAACTTTATTATTAGGTTGTTTCAATAAACTCAGCATAAAAACATAACTTACATTTCTAATACTTACATTATTTAAGTTATAACATCTTAGTTTCAAAATGAAATGTTTAAGAAATTTTAAAACTTCATCTTTCTGTACCACGTGACGTGTGCTTCCCGATTTCTCAATTTCAGAATTTATAACTTTAACCATAGGCTTTAATAGTTTACAACCAATTAGAAACACAAACTATACATAATAAAAAGAAAGATTCTCAAATATGAACCTACTATCTTATGAAGTTCTTGATATATCAATAAATATGTTAAACCAACTAGAAAAGCCCTTATCTTCCCCATCTTTCAAGAGTGTTTGTTAGTCAGTCTTACACAACTGATAGACATGTTTATAACCATTAGAAAGAGCAGATTTTATTCTATATAAATCTTATGATATCTGTTTATTTGTGGTGGCAAAAGCCATTAATAAATGAGAATTTTGTGATTTATGTTGAGTAGATTTGCTGCTAAAGAGTTTAAGGGATTGTTTTTAAACTTATTTATAGGTGACTTTGAAAGATGTATGAATTGTAGTAGTTTTCAGACAATCTGCCTTACTCACTGATAGATTTTTCTTTTGTGTCTTCTAAAATGCATATTTGAAAGATACATAAATTCTTTTCTGGAGATCCAAATTTGTGAAAAAACAACAAGGGTTACCAAGAACATTACTCCACTAAATAACTGACTCAAGTGTGTGTGTAAATACTAAATCCTTGTTTTATAATGTATATTTTTTATTTATTGTTACATATTTAAGAAATATAGCTAAAATATAAAAATGAGAATCTTCTAAACTTAGGTAAAAACTACAATAAAATAAAATAATGTTTTAAATTTCACAAGCTCAGTAGGCAGGAAAATATGAGATGAGAGTGAATAATTTAATCATGTATTTATATTACCACTAACAGCCAGTGGATTACCACTGTGATTCATTGCTCTTCAGATGCATAAGGGTACAGAATATAGCAATAAAACCATAAAATTGAAAGAAAACAAATATAAAAAAAGTGTTCAATCTATTAAAATAACCAAACTCATAAAAATAGTTACATTATATTTAATGACATCCATTTATAATAACAAAACTGTTTACAACACATTTTTGCAGGTGAACTTGTGGTGAATACATTTAAATAAAACAAGGAAAATAAGGAACATAAACAAGGTCTTGAAAGTCTAAACTAATGCAAAATGTTAATATATTAACAAAATATTGTTACGAGGGCTGTTCAAAAAATATGCAGACTGTTTGAATTGTGCGGCTCCAGTTGGTTCCAGGGGAATCCACTTGGTGTCGCTAGGTTCGCACAGATCAGCATGGTTACGACGCCATTTCCCGATTGCAGATATCTTCATTTGTGTATTAGCTACGCAGTTTTAAGTGAAGTGCGATTGTTTTGTTTGGCGGATTTCAGAATGAATGACCTGAAGGAGCAACGACTCACAGTGAAATTTTGTGTTAAACTTGGAAAATCTGCAACTGAAACTTTTGCTATGCTTAACACGGCTTACGGTGATGTTGCTATGAAGCGCACGGCATGTTTCAAGTGACATGAACGTTTTAAGGATGGTCGACAGTCCATTGAAGATGATGAGCGTCCTGGACGTCCTTCCACGTCAACTGATGACCCACACGTCGACAAAATCAACACCCTGGTGCGAGCAACTCGACGTCTGACTGCCAGGGAGCTTGCTGAAGAGTGTGGGATATCAGTTGGATCTTGTTACGAGATTTTGACCGAAAAATTGAAGATGCACCGTGTTGCTGCGAAATTTGTGCCTCAGAACTCGTGAGTTTTTGGCCAAATACTCGATCACTGTTCTTCCCCACCCCCCCCTACTCACCTGACCTTGCTCCTTGAGATATTTTCTTGTTCCCCAAACTCAAAAGACCCTTGAAAGTAAGAAGATTTGAGACGATTCCCGAGATTAAGGCAAATGCGATGAAGGAGCTGGAGGACATTACAAAAGAAGCGTACCAGGACTGTTTCAACAAGTGGAAACACCATTGGGATAAGTGTGTGCGTTGGGGAGGAGAGTACTTTGAAGGGGTCCGAAACCTGTAACTTCTAAATAAAGTACATTTTGTTTTATGATGTCAGTCCGCGTATTTTTTGAACAGCCCTCGTATAATATTTAACAGATAAGAATACAGCCATTATATTCTCTTTTTTATCTTCATTTTTTATAGTTTTCATCATATAATTTTCTTATAACTTTTTTGCTATCTCTAAGATAACAGATTTTTGTATTACATTTCATCTCTAAGTGTGACATTATAAATTTGAATGTTCTTGTAAGTTAAAAGTTACACATGATCAAGTCTCATTAGTGACAAAATGTTGTACAGAGATAAATTAATTATCCAACAAATAGCAGTCTCAAAACTTTGTATTACTTTCTTATAGTTTTTCATCATATTAATTTATTATAGTTTTATTAGGTCACTTTCTTATAGTTTTTAACTTATCACTTTTTTCTAGCTTTTTATCATATTTTCTTAAAGCTTTTCCATCATATCAATTTCTTATACTTTTTTTGTCATACCAGTGTTTCTGGAAACTATTTTTACTAAACCCATGTTTTAACTCCAAATTTAGTACAATATCAGGCTACAGCTTAAGCAAACCACACATTTACAAGTTCTGTTTGATACAAATGATATCTGATAGGTGGAAATAAAGTAGTGTTGAGTTTGGTATTGGTAGAGTTGTGGCTTGTTGTACAAGCCACCTAACCTAAGTTTTACACTTGAAACAAACTGTATTTTGAAAAAGTGATTTCTAATTATAATTTACAAAACTATTTTTTTCATCACAAGTAGAGATATTAATCAACATGCAAAAAACAAATCTTTGGGTGACAATATTTATTAGAGCTGTACTGTTTTTCTTAGCCAAAAACTTGAATTTCTACTAAAAATAAAAGAAATATAGTTGCATAAATGTTAGAAAGTTAGTTGAAAGAAACAGGATAAGAAAGTCACCCTAAAAATTTATTTTCTCTTTGAATGTTGAGGAAATAAAATTATTATAAGAAAAGCTGAGAACACATATTTTTTTGTGGCTGCACTTAAACAAGATAGTTCTTTCAGCTGTTTATTGTAATTGATTAGAGAACATGATTAAGACCTCAGGACATGAAAAACTGACTGACCCAAATTTAGGAGAAAACAAAACACATCAAAACTGAAATATGGATTGGAAGCACCAAACTATGCAATTGTAATCCAATAATACAATCTAAGAAAAGCTGGTTCTTCTGACTAAAATACACTCATAAGTGAAATATGTAAAATGACTTGCCAGGAACATACACTTTGCTTATGGTGTTTGTAGATGTTGCATATTTTTGGATTCATGCTTGAATAAAGCTAAGCATATTAACTGGAAGTGAAGAAAGAAGAGTAATGGGTAAGTGCCTTGAGAGGTCAAAACTGAATTAGGTTAGATGAAAGTAAGGTGTATGATACTGATTCTGGAGAAACTGGAAATATTGAAACCTATAAAACCATTACTGCATCTTTTTTCATACTTCATGGATTTCAAATCTGAAAAAAAAAGATTCTGAATAGCAGAGTCAAGAAGTTTATTTTTACCAATCGGCACTTTCTGGGACATTTCAAAATTTGGCATGATATTTTTCATGATGGGGCACCTTAAATGATAGTTCCTGGCCAAAGCTGATTTAGAACTTCAAAAATGTACTTAATACAAACCTTTATATGCAAAAACGGCTTGTTTGGGTTGAGAAAATATTTTACATAGAAGAGCGAACAACGTTTCAACCTTCTTCGGTCATCGTCAGGTTCACAAAGAAAGAGGTAACTGACCAGAAGTTGACCACATGTTTGAAAGGGGTTGTGTAACTGAGTGTCGGAATGTAGAGGGCGGTATTAGATGTTTGAATATATAATTTTATTTATTTTATTATATTAATATAGGTATAAAGGTGTTCCTTTATATTGGTTTATTTTGGGTTTAAGTTGTTGTATAAGTAAGGCTTCTTTAATTTTGCATTTGTTTATGTTTGTTTCTTTATTTAGTATTTGAGTGTTTTCTATGGTTATGTTGTGTTTATTTGACTTGCAATATTCGAAAACGTGTGAAGGTGACTTTTCATGTTCTTTGAATCTGGTTTCCATTTTTCTACTTGTTTCTCCAATATAGAAGTCGTGGCAGTTATCACATTGTATTTTGTAAATAATGTTGGTGTGGTGTTTGTCAGTTTGTCAGACATCACTGATTAATACAAACCTGTGAGATCAGCTTCAATGAATCTGTTCAATGGAAACATCATTCCATCTGTCAGCTGGGTTGCACACATTTGCTGCCAAGAACTGATCTGCAGTAGGTCAGAAATTATAATTTACATGGTATATCTATAAAACATTTGAAGTATTAATAATAGTGTACTGTCTTTCAGATTTTATCTCACCTAAACATATTTAATGCATATCAAATTGTACCTTTCTTATTGTTAAACTCTTTAATTTCTTAGTATTGCAGATAAGATATTAATATACTGCTTTCTAACCTAATAGAAATGACCAGAAAAGTAAAAGCTACAAATACTACATGATTCTGAAACTGATTAGAGTAAAAAGAAGTTATACTCCAAGAACAGCATGTGGCATAACAGGAGATGGTAATTAGTCAGAGGTAAAGTCTGGATAAAATATGTGATGCATATTAACCCATTAAAAACCACACCATGTTCTGAAAGTCAAATCCCTTCAAATTTGGTGCAAATTCATGTTTTGTGACTCTGAATAACTCCTTTCTTGGTTTTGAGAAATGACTACATATGTGGTCATTGGTGAAATTCATGTACAAACTAAAGATAAAATGAGTAAGTTTAATGTGCAGCTTTTACTGTTGTTATACTGAAAGAAATTAATACATCTTGAAACCAACTTATAAAACAATAAGTACCACTGATCCATGTTTTCAACATTTTTCATTTTTGTCGTTCAGTTTATACAAGTCTCTACTTTACATGAAATATCTGGAAGCACACATTGATATGGCAAGATCTCTCCCATTTAATACATTGCATGCTATAATTGTTCTTACAGTATGCACATCATCTGACAGGTCCTTGAATTTGATAATAATTACTGTTATTTGATTGAATGTCAGTGGCAACTTGGAATTCATTGATGTGAACAAGAGTTCACAAGAAATCTTTCTGACAAACACTTGTACAGCTTGAAATCTGGAATAAGTACCAATACAATGTAAAACTCCAAGGTTTAAGTCATTTACCATCAGACGTCAGTACCATTTTTTCTCCTTTAAAGTGAGGCTGTTATTCTGATAAGGAGTGACCTAACAGATCAACTCTTCCCTTTTCAGCACTGTAGTACTAAACCACAGCTGACTGTGGTATAGTTACTTGCCTCACACTCAGTGCCTGGGTTGTACAATAGGTTCTACTCCCATAGCAGTCTACATAATGTAATGACCAAGTCAGAATTCCAACAAATTTCAACTCTTATTTGATCAGTGACAACATACGTAGTCTTTCATAAAAAGACTCCTTGACAGTTACTACACTTCTTTAAATCTCAATATTTTGATATGGTTTCTAAATAAATGCTGAGTGTAAAAATGATGAAAACAAGTCCAAGGTAGTATATTTTCAAAACAGTTTAAATTCTTCAAACTTCTTTGGTGACTCAAAATTTTAAACATTTCAGTGCTGGTAAAAAAAACCCTTTTAAAACAGATTTTTTGATATCTTTCAACAGAAAAACCTTTGGACTTCATTTGAAATAGCAATTTTCTAGCAACTAGATAATTGTCTTTAAAATGCATGACTATGTATGTAATAATTGTTCTAATCTAAATTAAGAATTAGAAATGGTTATTTAGTGTTCTGGTCCAACAAATGTATTGTTACAGAATTTTTCTACTATAAATCAACACTGATGGTCTTAAAAAGATATTTTATTTTTGTTTTACTTAAGAAGTTCCAAAATCAAACTTACAGAAATTAGAACTCTAAACTAGTATAAAGAACAAATGAAAAGAACATGATAAAACATCATTTTAGCTGCAACACGATAATAATGTTCAAAGACAAAGAAGTTGAATGCAGTATTGATGTATTTTATTTCTTGTATGTGTTATAGATCTATTCAACAAAACTATAGTAACACAATATGGTTATGTTCTGTTTGATTATTACCATAATTGTATGACATGGCATTTCTTCATAAGTTCAATAACCTAAAATCCCTAATACAGTTAACCTATTATTGATAATATGACCAATTACAAAAAATTAACATGAGACTGTATATAAAATCAATCAGAGAATTCATGATCCCCCTACCTTTAAACTACAATTTGAAAATGAATTAAAAATTTATTTAGAAACTTCAAAGTAATGGGAAAAGTATATTTAATATATTCTAAGATAAGTTTTATTTGTACAAAAAAGCAGTAGATGTACAAACCTACCTCATCAAGAGTAGAAACAAAGTGTTGTAAAATAGAACTCAATATGCTATCTGGATCTGTATCAAGGTAAAAGCCCTATAAAAAAAACATACAACGTAACAGTAACATTCAAACTATATACAAGTCCCAAAGACAAAAAATAAGTTCAGAAACTGTTGTTTATCTACATTTGCTCAGTTAGTCTGTAACAAATTATATGAATTAAACTTATATTCTAGTAGATCATTGGAGAAGCAAAAAAAAAACATTATAATCAAACTGAAAAGAAACACCTTGTTCAAATCCACATATTCATTCTGGATTGAATCAATACGCGTTTAAGAAAAATTAGCATTAAACTAAAAATGTGCTTTTTATTCAAACTTACAGATTTATTCTCTAGTAGAACATCATAAACTCCAAAAATAAGAAAAACATCAACATCAAACTAAACATACACTTTTTGTTCAAACTAAACTTATTTTGAAGTTTGTAACTGTACATTTGGAGAAAAAAAAAATTGTGTGTGTGCAAAACCAAACTGTATAGTTACTGTATATTCAAATCCACAATTTTTTTGGGTGAAAATTGTTTAAAACTCTGGTGAAGGTTCACTGGAAAAAAGAAAAGAAATCAAACTCTCAGCAAACCCAAATACAAGTTGTCTAAAATAACCTTGAACTGAAGAATATTATTCTGGCCAGTAGTGCTACACTAGAAAATAGTAATGATATGCCAGATGACACTTAATCATATGATAGGATGTAATTAGTACCTATACAAGAGTAAGTATTTTTCAAATTAAAATGTGTCATGAAATAAAATACTACAAAAACCAACAGAAATAAACTTTTATACAAACAGACAGGTATATAAGTAGTAGATAAACAGATACAAGATACAAACAGTTAAACCAAATGTGTATATTTAACCATACCTGCATCTTGTAACTTCTCACATGGTCTGCAAGACTACTTGTAGCACTGGCCAATGCTTTCTGTGAGGAAAGTACTTGTGATATTTTATTAAAGCTAATTATTTTCAACATTTCCTGACAGAAAAAGGACAAAGTTAAAATTTCTTTAATAACATGTTTACTGATCTGAGTACGTAATTTTCTTTGAAATGAAACTTGCATATAAGGATCACATATAGAATTTTGAAATGAAAGCAAATATTGGCAATGTTCTTCACCCCTTAAAACAAGTATTGTTTGTTTGTAACAAATTAACTAATCAAATACATTTGAGAATATTTTGTTTCTTGGGATAAATGTGTTTTTCTTTCCTTTTATTTCAGTTTCTTCTAGCTATGTTTGATACAAGTGTATCTAGTACAAGTTCTGCATAAGGTATTACTGCAATTTGTTAGTCTTTGATATTGCATGGTCAGTGAGATTTTCCCAGATAATGTGAGTTGGTTTTTACTTTAGTCAGTATTGGAAGGTACAAGGTTGTTAAAGCAACACACGAAGCAGATACGTTTAACTCTTTCCCAGTCATATTTACAAACAAGTCTCCCACTGTCAGGTTTACCTCTAGGTACACAATAAAAAACAGAAAGATAATACATTATTAAAAGTATTAAACAAAATTAACAATGTCTGGCACATTGAAAGATAAAATATATATCAGTTGCTCCAGTTTCTGTGCCCAAAACAGTAAAAGAAAAAATTTCAATATTCCATTACTCAGTTAAAGCCACTAAACTTTGGGAAATTTAAAGGAAATCGTTTTCAATCGTTTACTGCAAAGTTTGACAGTCTTGAAAAATAAAATTAAATAGAAATAGTTATGTATATTGTATAGAGCTTTAAGTTACTTAGTGTAAGCATATGTAATTTCCTGCTACAGTTTGAAGTAATTCTGAAAAGAAAAAAAAGAATAATTTTGCTTTATTTTGTATTTTTCTGTGGTAGTTACAAGGCTGGTGAAACCGATTAACTATACATAAAATTAGGACAGTGAATAAAGCAGATAAAGTACAAAGTTATTAAAAAAATATTGGAAATTTATTTTGGAAATTTTAAAGATTAAACAAAAGAAATTTGTTAATTTTTAGATTTAGAAAAGTATTTTAATTTTAATATCAAAATCACTTTACATTTGGAGCAATGACTACTTTGACTCTATATATTAATATGCTATTTTTAGTAAACAATTTTATTAGAAATTCTGATTTTTTTTCTGTACAAAAGACTTACAAAAAGTTACTATCTTTACTGAAAGCTTGCAAAATTTCATGAAGATATATAAATAGTATTGTATCAGATGATGTATCAATACAGTTGTATCACAACTTTACCATATGCTCCTTATGTTGTATTGCTGTCATCACACCCCTAATATTAACTAAAGCATGTGGCAAACTGTAAATGCTTTCTGTCTAGAACTACCATGAAATTACAGATAAAATATATGCAATTGCTACAGTCATACCATCTCAATTTCAAAATACAAACATTGAAGATGTCTATTTATAGTCTTGTGGATCTAGTTGTGAAAAATTAGTTACAAAGTGAGACTGTCAAGTGGGAACATACCTGGGCATTCAACACTTTTTCACAATGTCCATAGAGGCTTTCAATGTATTTTTTCAGCAACAGACTATCCTGTTCAAACAATGACACCATGGATCTAGTCTTAAAAAAAAAGAAAAAAGTATAGACATGATTAATAATAACAACAATACTACCAATTAATCCGATTCCATGTCGCTTGCAAATGAGTACACTATATGCAAGACAAATATATGATATCCTACAGCCTAACTACTTTGAAAATGTGGCCATTTAGTCTCTGATGGAAAAAGGTTCACCTACTGAAAACCCCCAGCTTAAGGATTTCATATTTTTGTCTTTAATTGACTTTTTGAAACTATACATATTTTCTTAGCATTATGGATACACTACATGTATCTATACAACAATGTATGAAAACATAACTATGAATATGAAAATTGACATACAAGGAAGTAATGAGGTCCAAGAGTTACGTGTTGATGTAAAATTAAAACATATTACCTAACTATAGGTTTAATAGATGTAACAATTTTTATATTTTTTGATGCAAGTGTCTTTAAACTATTAGTATTAAAATTGAGAAATTGGTTTAAAATGACTGAAAGCTTCCAAGAAGAGTAAACATATGCAGTATGAAAATGATTACATAACACAGGATTCTATATTGGGGATATATTTGAGTTACAGAAACCAGAAATCAGGTGTTAACTAGATCATAACACTTGTGCTTGAAATATATTTAATTTTTATTAAACCTGCAAATGTGAACATAATATCTTTATAATGTTCATTGTTTTCAAATATTTAGCAAGATGATAATATGCACGATACCTGAGGATCGTCATTCAGTGCATCTTCCAAGTGTAGTCTTTCTGGGCCAGGCATGTTGCTTGTAGTAAACTGTGCAGAAGTAAAGCAAATTATAATGTAATAAACAGTGTAAATGACTGTCTACCCACACTGTCAACATGTATACAGAATACAATATAATATACACACAGAGACACACACACATGCATTACATGTATTTACAAAACTAACATATCACTGGCTCCAGAAACAAGTATCTTACATTTTCAGTGCATATAACTATCTTTAAGATGATGAGGGTGGATTTTCATATCTTTAAGAAATGGTAATGATTTCAACAATAAATACTAATTTGAAATACTAATACAATGCATATGTACAGTGGTCATGTTGTTGTTTGGTTATAGAAGAAAGTACAGCTCAAACATGAATAATGATGTTGTGAGGAAGAAACAAACCATATTTCTTGCATTCTAGGGCTTTGCATTCATCAAGTAGGGATATCTGTTAATATCCATGAACATTTCACTATTAACTTTAAAAAGTAAAAGATCCTTTCACACCTTCCACATTTTTTTTATAGAAACAAATGTATTGAGACCTAACTCTATATAATTATTTTTTAATTACAGTAAGTTCCAGAGGAATCAGTAACCATTGCACTCAAGGCCTGTGCCCTGATTCTATATGACAATGCCTCAAATTTGTATCTTGAAAAATTAGAATAAGATATCATGATCAATATCATACTGAAACACTAAAAATCAATGCACTTATGGGCACAAACCCTAAATCTTTTAAGCAGTTAGCTACTCTTTTGGTAAGTTTTGCAATTTTGTGTCACTAACAGTTTATAGTTCTTAAATTATACAAATATAAAGTCAATCAAATAACATGTCTACAATGAGTCAGATCCATAAAGAAAATTTTACACAATGTAAAATTTTTAGCACAAGATAACAATGTGAGCCAAAGACAGCACATTGTAGCTGGAAAATTAGTGGAATTTTATGATTGATTAATCACTCAGACTTCAATTACATTTAACTAACTCATTATTCTCCTAAGATTTGGATAACTGGAATAAATGAAAATATTAGTAATTGGAAACAAAATTCAGTTTGTTGATTATTTTCATAAGTCATGACACTAACAGATTAAGTTGAACCTCCCTGAATTAATCAAATGCAGAGCATCTCAATGACTATGAGGTTTGTGATGGAAAGAAACCCACTTGAAGTAAAAAGGTATCTCAAGACAGCTGGTATGGGACTAAAACTTTAAGATAAAGTAGAGAACAACATTTTAACCTTCTTTGTTAACCTGAAGGTTACCTAAGAAGGTCAAAATGTTGTTCTCTACTTAACTTTAATAAAAGTTTTAATACCCATACCAGCCATCTTGAGACTGTGAGGTTAAACTTTTATAAACATATGAAACCCATAACACCTCAAGTACAAAAGACACTTTAAGCTAAATGTAATTAAAAGTAACAAACTGACTGACTTATCTGGTAAAAAAACACCAAATCTAGCAATGCTTTTAAAACACCAGTATAAGGGACAAGTATTAAAACACAACAGGGTGAAAGTAATAATACCTTAAGTGTCTATAAAGAAATTCACACAAATAAACCTTAACATATAAACAATGTTGTTAGATAAGACAGATCTATTTTCCAAATACCTTTCCTTTTGAAATGCATGCACTATCTACATCTGTTTCTCACTTACATGTGGTAGTGCCATCTGTACTTCCCTATTCCAAATTTTGTTTTTGCACACTTTAGAGAAGTTTAAAGTTTCCTACACATACATACATATTATTCTTTTAATTATATAAATAAAAGCAAAGATTTCATAAAAAATGAAATTACCAAACTGAATGTGCAATGTTAAAAGTTCAACAGGTTTTTCTTTACTGATACAAATTTAAAAAGTACATTTTAAATAACTGCTACATAAAGAGCTCCACTTGTAAATAGTATTATAGGTAGATCTATTTTGAAAAGCATATCTTTTTTCACTGATAAAGCCAGAAGAGGCTTAAGAAACTTGTATTTTCTTTTAATGTAATAAAACAAAGACACAAAAACCTGCTCTCTTGAATTAGTTCTTTAATAAATATTCATTAATTTTTTTTACATTTCTCTGTAATATTAATAGTAAATGTATATTCACAATATTCTGTGTACATGTTGTTTCCTTTCTCTATTATATGTGGTATACTTGTTAAGAATAGATCTTTTTTCAAGGATGTATTTCGAAAGCAAAAATGCGTGCATTATAGTGTAAAGGCTGTATTCACATAAAAACATGACACTTCTACATCTTTACTCATTTTTTAACCATAATGTAAAAATTACATAAATGTAACTTAATATCTATACACTAAGTGTATACTGTTGATACTCATACATTATGCATACTTTTTACCATTCCAAGATATTCTTAATATTCAAAACTGAAAAATGTACATTTCTTTCTTTTAACAGCTACAAGAGTGATTAACAGTGCAAAAAGAGAAAGATGATTCTCCAAAAGAAAAAGGCCCATAAGTCAGTAGTTAGGACTATTTCACTTATTACTTGAATAATGGAAAGGGCATGGACTTAGTATAGTTTGATTTTGAAAAGACTTTAGATAAGATGCTGCACAGAATTTGAGATTAATACATTCACAACATCATGCACCACTGGTGGTACAATTGTATGTTTTCTGTTGGATGTCATAAGCCACCCATAAGATATAATTGCACCTCATATCTCCAATGTCCTATATGAATGCATTTGGTCTGTATGAATGACTATAATAAAATTAAACCTTCCACTATGCAAAAAAAAAGTGAAATAAAACGAATTTACCCAATTAAACTATTTTTTAATTTTAAAATTACATCTAGAGACTGACTTTCAAGTTTTCATTGTGTATAACTGAAGCAAAAAACTAAGTGAGACTTCTTTCATAAATAAAATAACTGTTAAGAAAACTATGAAAGAGAAACCCTATAACCCGAGCACTTTTTGAAAGTGTTACAGTGACTAACTGGAGCAAAAAACTAATTACACACTTTTTTTAAACAGTATTTTATGAAAATTGGGGAGAAAGAAAAAAGACAAATATTCATTCTAATTTTCACTGAAATACTGTAAGCTTCTCATCAAATCCTTAATATACTGTCATCCACAGTAGGGATTATTCTATCTGATGTCCTCCTTTTAGGACCATGAAATTGAGAAATATTATGATCATTTGAATATTATGATTTAAATCATGGTCTGTGCTACTAGAGACACAAGACTGCCAAAGCTTCAATGGGTAAAGAGAGGATGTTATGTACCACTCGTGGTACACTCAAAATAAAGCTGTCAATGCAGTCATTCTGTTATCAAATACAATATAAAGCCATAAAATTAGTAGTATCAAAGACAGTTTACAATTAATCTTTATGTTCCTATTGCAAAATCACAGAGATCACTTATGACATGAAGATGTTAACTACAAAAACCAGAACTTGAGATTAACTAAGAAAATCATATCACTGAGGTTGGTGGGAAAACTGAGGGTAAAAACAAAATAAAAGACACTTTTATTAATGGACACCAGCAATCCAACTGAACCTCCATTACCAATGCTGTTAGGAAAGCATGCTTATGCTTTTTATTATTTACATTATTAATATTAATATGGAATATTTAGTAGTTTATTACTGATACTAAGCTTTTGGGTAATTATAACCATATTGATGATGCTGATTTACTACAAAGTGATCAACAACAAGCTAGACTAGTATCAAAGGACTTTATTATTGTAAGTGTAAAGTAATGTATTTCAGTTATAATTCTGAATATACATTTGATACTGATCGGAACCAATTCAAAAGAATATCAGAAACTAAGAGGTAAATATCCTTTTATACAAATCACTAATTAGGCCTCACTTAGAATACTATGTGCAGTTTTAGTTTCCCTGTCTAAGAAAAGATACTGACTTCTCAGAAATAATTCAGGTCTACTAGGTTTATGGGGATAGATTAAAATCTCTTATCTTGATTGCTGTGTTTTGAATTTCGTGCAAAGCTACATGAGGGCTATCTGTGCCTCTTATCTTGAAAAAAAAAAGGATATAAGGTGGTCATAAAGTTTATAGGATTATCCATGGGACCAAA